>NC_142009.1:305781218-306098441 GCF_049901735.1 Notechis scutatus
TAAGTGCAGAAGTAGAGTACAATTTGTTCCTTGATGTAGATCTAAAAATGTATCCTATAGACTTTTGCTAACACAGAAGGTGTTGTTATTATATAGCAAAGCTTATAATATCCATTTGTACTCATTTTCAAAACAAACAAAAACATACTGATGAATTCATGCTTTCAGAGTTCCTTTAACAACATGTATCAATATTACAAACTGGCACTATTGTCAAGACACATTTTTCTTTCTTTTATGAAAACAGCTGCATCTAGCCAGCCTTGGCTGATATGTAAAGTTAGACAAATTTTGTCCTATGTGTTATTTGGATGGGATCAGGGCTGTAGGCTAGACGTTTAGCTACATCCATAGATTTCCAGGAGCCAGGCTCACTTATTATATTATTTCAGCTTTCTTTTACTTTACAAACCTATGAAGATTATAAGTGTGAGGATTGGTCACAAATTATTGCAAATCAAATACCAAGTTTATGTTGAAACTAAGAAGTCATTACAATTAACATTATAGATACTGATATGCAGATATGTGAAAATTTAATTCAAAGTAAAATTTACTTTAATGACTTTTCTGCGTTAATTATAATAATTAGGTTAATTCCTCAGTTGGATAGAAATAGAAAAAAGTCACTCCCTTCTTAAAGTCAGGCTATCTTCCCCCTCCCCCAATTATATATTTAATCATTATGGAGTCTCAGTGTACTAAAAAGATTTTTAAAATGGTGTGAATAACTAATTAAGGGCTGTGGTTGTTATTTTTAAAAATATCCAATTTCTCCCACATAACTTGTTAAAGACACAAAATGGTAAAATGGAAGAATGCTACATATGAATGTTGTTTGTTATGTATTTATTTTTTTCAATAGAGGAAGGATATGTTAAAATGTTTCTGCGTGGACGTCCTGTTACCATGTACATGCCAAAAGATCAGGTGGAGTCTTACAGCTTGGAAGCAAAGGCAGAACTACCATCCAAAAAGCTTAAACTGGAATGGGTGTATCCTTCTTTATGGACACACTTCAACTAAATAATGCTTATTTTTGATACACTATTTTTAAACTACATCTGTAAATGTGATGAAGAATAGTAGTCATCTAAATTCAAGGAACTAATATTTTTCACAGATAGAACACAATAAATATTGATGTTATGAAGTTTCTCATGTATATATTATCAATCATGTCTCACATTTTCAGTTTAATGCATGCTGAAAATGTATGTTTAAATCTATCGGATTAGTAAATTAGACACATAATAAAAAGTAGGGTGCTGTAATTACTAATTATAATATAAGGAAGTTGTGTGTTTCTCGTTGCATGTCAAAGGGAATTTATAACATTTCCATACTATTTTTAATGAAAAACCCAATTATTAGAAAAACTATCCAGATTTTCAGTAAAAACACGAAGATCATATACTACTCAAAAACATTAGCTATGCTGTATACCTTCTTTTAATTATTCCTAACTATTAACATTTCAAGTTACAAGCAGAAGTCTGTTTTGTTTTTTACAAGTTAAAAATAAATTTCCATTTTAGTTAAAATACTGTAAAAAACCATTCTTGATTTTTAGTCTAATTTTAATTAATATTTTAATATTTAATAATCTAGCTACTTAATACAATTTTCATTTTTTCATTTTTTTCTGTTTTTTATTTTACTTTTACATATGATCTTATCAATGTTATATTCTTTATTTTGGTATGGCCTATTAGCTATTGTGTTGTATAGTGTTGGCTTAATATCAAGTATGCTGATTAAAAGAGCTGTAAGTTTCCCTTTGAGAAGAATTTCTTCCTATTGGGGATATTTAATTTTAAGTGGAAGAAGGAAAATGTTTTATAGCATGGGTGTCAAACTTGATTGCGTCATGTTGTGTCAGGTGATGTATCATGATGTCTTTTTCCTTTACTGAGCCGGGGTAGGCATGGCTTGCAAATGACACATCTGGCTCACAGGCCACCAGTTTGACACCCCTGTTCTACAGTATGTGAAATTCTATCCTTCTACAAAGTGGCATGTGAGCAAAATTTCAATTGTTTCAAATCTTCCAGCTCACAAATGCATTCATGATCTTTCTAGTTGGTGATCTTTGAACCAGCACCTATGATAACATGCCATGAAATGTGAAATATATATACAATACTACAAAAGGTATCTACCTTCTTAAAGGGAAATATATTCTCTTACAATTTGGAACTAGAATTTTAATCATTAATATAATCATTAACAAGTGTTACCATCAGAGTTGTTCCTGTGATAGAAAATGGTAAAGTTCAAGGAGTTAGGGAAGGGAGCGTTATTGTATATACTTTATGGTTCTAGAATTCCACGTTATTGTCACTTCTAATGTTCAGTTATATCTTAACTAAGATGCCAGCTATGGTTATAGAGGTCGGGATTGTCGTAATAATCTGTACCTCTTACCAACCGGAGAAACTGTTTACTTCATTGCGTCTGTGGTTGTATTGTATAATGTTGAAGAACAACTGCAGAGACATTACATTGGTCACAATGATGATGTGAAGTGGTAAGCCATGGAAAAGGGAAGTTTGAAAAAAAATCAGAATAAAACATTCAAAGATATATCTCTTAGTTTATATCTGATAAAGAAAACATAATGGTAGGCTTAGCACCGAATTTCTGGGGCTATGAAAAAATTGTCTTAGAAATGGTGGTGGCCCTGGATTCACTGGTATTGGTTAGAATATACTATAGTATAGAGTCTTGTTTGGCTCAATGTTTCATTTTTCCTAAAACAAAATCTCAAAAACTATGAAAGACATACAGCTTAGAGATTGAAACTAAGTACTGGTTTATCTATAGCAAACCAAGTTCAGGTTGTGGCAGTGGTGGGATTCAATTTTTTTTACTACCAGTTCTGTGGCCGTGGCTTGGTGGGCGTGGCAGGGGAAGGATATTGTAAAATCTCCAGTCAGAGGTGGTATTTGCCGGTTCTCTGAACTACTCAAAATTTCCACTACTGGTTCTTCAGAACTGGTCAGAACCTCTGGGTTGTGGGTATCTAAAGTAATAGGAAATAATATTTGAATGGGACAAGTTTACCCCATATACTATAAACTACAGTCTCAAAATATGCATAATTAGACCAAAAGGAACAAAGAATTTGGTGCAACTGCAATTTTAGCCATCTTCATATTTTTAGCATTAGAAGACATTGTAAAGAGATAGATTCAATCTGAATGTTTTGTAATGAAAAACAAATAATTAGATCTTTATAGAAATTGAAATAAAAGAAATTAAAATAGCATTGCAGGGTACTGTAGTTTAATATTTAATATTAGATAAGATACATGATAAAATAAGAATGTTTTCTTGTGCACCTCAATAATTTTTTAGGAAATATCAAGTAAAAAGTGTCTTGTTTTCATTCATGTTATAAAAATGCTTTTATTTTTTTATTTTAATAAAGGTATGTTTCCTCTCTCTCCCCACCTTTTTTTTTGGCAGCTTAGCAGTACATCCTGACAGGATTACCATAGCAACTGGTCAGGTTGCAGGGACATCTAAGGATGGAAAAGTAAGAAGTTATTAGAATTTTATTTCCTTGAAATGAAATTGTTCTTGCTTGTGCTAAGATTGTTTTAATATTGATAGAGCAACTGTTGAAATAAATTCCTAATATTTGCTTTAGTAAATAAGATAGTAATTGGTTAATGAAATATATGAAAGAAGTTGAAATTGCTCCTAGGTTTCATACTCCAGGTATATTTTCAGTCTAAAACTGTATCAGTGTTGCCTTTGCTTAAATGTCTGTGCCTTGTTATAACTTTGATTTGGACATTTCATAAAGCTTCATAAATTTTCTAAATATTAGAAACATGGTTGTAAATTATTTTGAATTCAGTATCCGGGCTATTCATTTATGTGATAGTTCCAATGTATAGCATTATTTGGTATGACAATAATTTGTTTCAAAATGAAGCTTTCAGATACCATTAAAGGAGAATATTTGTAGTTCAGGATTGAAATGAGGGGACCTTGGTGCTCTCTGAACTTGGTTGTTTTCGTTCAGATGTTTCATTACATTATATTCTAGTGACTTGCCCGATCAGTATTTGTGGGAGTGATCTTAGAGGTTCTTTGGTTAGGCTGCTTACTGTTTCTGAAATGTTCTTGATGTATGGCAGTGTTATTCTTTTTAGACCTTGGTTGTGCTGTATTGGGTCGAGTGGTCAGACACTTTTTGATAAAGTTGCATGGATATCCATTTTGTTGGAATATGGTGTATAGATGCTCTGTTTCCTTTTTCTGCTGTTCAGGGTTGCTGCAGTGAGTTTGTGCTAGTCTAAATAAAGTTCTTATGCAGCTTCTCTTGTGGGAGGTTGGATTGTTGCTTTGATGTGGAGCACTTGGATGGTGTGGGTGGTTCTTCTGTACACTTGTGTTTCTTGTTTGCCTTTCTGGTCTCTGCTGGTCAGGATGTCCAGGAAGGATAGTGAGTTGTTGTTTTCCTCTTTTCTGGTAAACCAGAGTCTTTTGAAAGTGTTGTTGATGGTCCTACAGGTGTTCTATGATTGGTCCTTTTTTATTATGGTGAAGTGTTGTCTATATCAGTGGTCCACAACCCCCAGGCCATACTCCACTACCAGGCCATGGCCTTTTCAGAGTTGGATCACATGAGTGGCTGGTTGGAGCGTGTGCAGTCTGTGCACAGTTCAACTTGTGCAAGTGGTGTGCCAGCGGGCATTCGGGCATGTGCATGCCGGTCTGCTGCTCGCATAAGGGATTCCATTATACAGTACTTACATTCTATTTCTGGGCTTTCCACAGCTATCTGGTTTGTCATTTAATTACATAACATGGGTTTAATTCTTAAATTGGATACAATGTAAAATAGTTTCCTTGAAAATGTTTAAAAAGATGCATTAAGATCTGGTGAATTAGCCCATTGCACTAACTTCAGTCATCAGTATATAAATATTTTCTATCTCCTGTACAAGTTGTAGTTGAGGCTTAAATTTACAAAGATTGCTCTCTAGTGGTCCTGTAAATGCATTGCATGTATATATTATATGAAAATATGTTTGTATGTCAAATTAGAATCATACAAGGGCACTCAAAATGCAGATTGGATCTGCAATTAATCATAATTTGTAAGAACATTTCTTTATGACTAAGTTTTTAATCTATAAGGTTATTTAATTTTTAAAAATATTATTTTATCATTTTGAAGATTTTATACAATTTATAGATAAGAATGGCAAGCCACTTCTGAAGGTTTGCCAAGAAAATTGCATGGATTTGTCCAGGCAGTTGTTAAGAGTCAACACTGACTTGAAGGTGTCGCCCACACAAAAAAGTATATATAATTAGTTTTACTATAACAAGAAAATAGAGAAAGCATTTATATAAAACTTTAGAATTTTCATATTATGGAAAGGGACACAATATGTTCATCAACTCAAATAGATTCCTATTAATTTTAGACAACTCATATTCCCCTCCTCCAGTGCCCTCCAAAAATACCAGGGACCCTTCTCTCTTCCCAATAATTTGAGCACCAGAATGTTAGAATATTGATAATTCTTCACGTGTATACTTTGAATATTTTTCAAAGTTAGATTTTTTGATAATGCATTTGCTTTATTCCCATTAGGACTTTGGATTGCTTCAATGCATGTGGGAGTGTAGCACCAGTTTGCAATTCTGAAATAAGAATGTGCTTGATTAAAGAGTTGCAAGTAGGTGCTACTCTTCATGCATTCCAAAACATCTTTTTGCCTTTAACCTCAAACACTCCATAACTCTAATATCTGCACTTCAAATGAGACTCTACGCTTAAAAGAGTTATTTCAATTAAGACCTCCAACAAATTCATTGCACTAATTATAGCCTCTGCCATTTGAACTGTAGTGCTATTTACCATTTTCCAAAGAATTTGAATAGAATTGTTTTAGCGTCAATGACATTGGATCACTGAAAACATGGGAATATTATGAGGTGATTAGTGGCCCCTCAAGCTGACCAAAATACAGAAATCCTCAGTCAGTCCCTTCTCCAACTACAATAATTTATGGAATAACCAAATAATCCCATTACTGCTCTACACAAAAACAGGGAAAATAAAGTTCTAAAAACCACTTCCATTTTTTGACTGCATGTATATGTTTGACTGTTTTGCAAAAAAAATGAGGTTTGGTTATGAAGGAAAAGTGCAAAATATCAAGATGTTATTTTTCCTGGCATAAATATTTCTATTAAAAGTAGTGATGATGATATGGAACCATAGCTTTTAGCCGGGTACTTTTATTGCAAGGTAAATCACAGTATAGATTTGTTTGAACTCACTGGTCAGGAGAGATGCGGTGGTTCAGTGGCTTAATGACCCTGGAGATGGTCTCAACTCCAGCAGTTCAAGCCCTAGTACATCATGTCAGGGTAAGTTGTCATTTGTCTCAGCTTCTGTCCACATAACAATTTGAAAGTATATTCTATGCAAATGGACAATAGGTTTGGTGAGGAGACGAGCTGATGCTCTATGTAGGCAGTCAGTTCTGAACCTTCCCAGTTGTGGCACCCGTTTGCAAGACAGCTCTGGAAAAGGAGGGGGGCCTGGGTGACGCTGCAGAAAGATCCACTCATCTTTCTCTTTGGTGCAAAGCCAGCTTGCCCTTGTGTGGCACACTTTGGGAAGCGCAGCAGCATTTCCTATAACTGAGCTGGTACCTTAGCAAGCCAAACCATTACTCTGCAATAGTATTGTGGTCTTCTGGCTACTGTGACACCATATGCTAACAACAACAGCAACTGGCCGAAGATGGGTTAAGATAAGAGTTCAAAACATGGTTTATATAAGCAGGTAGAATTAAGCCAAGATTTTTTAAAAACAGGGATTGTGACATTGACTAAAATATTGAATCTGTGTTCATGAATAAGGTTGTCTATGAAATCTACTGGGACCTTGATGTGCAGAGAATAGGAGGAAGAATGAAGGAAGAGTTTCTACCAAAGGAAAAATAGACTGCTTCCAAACTGTGCAGAGCAAATCATACAGTGGACATTTTGCCATGTGGCACAGCTTATATGCCAATGCCAGATCAGTGCAGTTCTACATGGGCAGGTATCCTAAAACTTTTAGCAGCAGTATGCCCATAGTTAATTGTTGTACCTTCAAACTTTGGCATAGACTGGACTGTTGTTCAGAGTACCTCATTTGCCTTGAACTGAGCTAATGACTTCAAACAGAATAATGGCTGTTGTTAAAATATTCAAGGAACAAATTGCTGTAATAATTTCACCATAGAATAAAACCTCTTTTTTTTCTTACCTTTGTTTCTGCAAATTGAAAATGTTGTGCATTCCATCTAGGATGTTGAGAATTGTTTATGTTCTGAACTCTGCCTTAAAGCATCTATTTTTGTTTGCTCATTCTCACAGCAATTACTGCCTCATATCCGCATTTGGGATTCTGTTACTTTGAATACACTACATGTAATTGGCATGGGATTCTTTGATCGAGCTGTTACATGCATTGCATTTTCTAAATCAGTGAGTAACATTTAATATATATTTAATGTGCTTTGTAAGATTTTCAGGGCCAATTATAAGTTTTTAAAATTAAGACTGCTGAATGTCTACAGAGATTCTCAGTCATCCAAGTCATAGATGCCTCAAATGTGCTTTTTCAAAAGGCAACTGGACTATTTTTTCCTTTAAGACAACTGGAAATTCTTCCTTTCTAACTGTAAATGTTGATTGAATTGATTTTACAATGGATGGTATATAATACTGTTTGTTTCTAGAGATTGTATCTGAACAATATGAATTAGTTCTGTTTGATTGAAATCTTTACCTAATTAAGGAAGTTTTAAATATAAGAACATAGTTTTCAAACATATTTATAGGTATAAATGTTGTTATATAATATCATTAAATAGCTATCTGTATATTTTTCACATTTCTTTACTTTTATTTTTGGATATGATTTTTTACTTTTATTTTTGGATATTAGATGAAGAAAACAGGCCTTTCTGTCCCTTATCCCATTGCGTAATCTGTGGAATTAGCTGAATGCAGAAAGAGAATCAGATTATTTCATTTGTTTTAAAATTCACAGTTTGCATTTTACATTAAAATACATCATTGTTTAAGCTATTTAATTTCAACATTCTCAAGATACACCGTTTTTTTTCAGACAAGTATTCATAAGTACAAAACTGTAATTGAAGATGAATGCTATCAATCACTTGGTTTTGAAATAGCAAGCAACTGAGGGATAATGGAATACTTCATGTTTTATTTCAGAATGGAGGCAGTAACTTGTGCTCAGTGGATGACTCCAATGACCATGTGCTTTCAGTATGGGACTGGCAGAGGGAAGAAAAAGTTGCAGAGGTCAAGGTACTTTACATTTGTGTGTTGTACTTGAGACCAGCAGGATTTTATTTTGTGGTCAAAAAATATCCATAATATTTCGCCATCATTCAAACATCTTGTTGATATGACCACTAGTCTTGCTGTTAAATCATTTTCCTGTTGACATGTATTCTTCATTATAAATTAATGCTATGGGAGAAAATATTCTGCCTCTTCTGTATATCTGTAAGAAAAGTTTACTTATTAGTGGAAGAAATCATAAGAAACTTGTTTTGTATGGATAAAGTGGAAATGAAGAAAACAGCACATTCATAGTTCTCATTTCTAAACTGAACCAGGACCTCCTGGGTCTGTAGGCACTGTACGAGGTGCAAATTTATTGTTTTTGGTGTAAAATCCACACTTTGCAACAAACCAGGAACTTGAGATTCGTGTATGAAAAAATCATAAAACTTTAAACAATCCTTATTCATTTGTACGTGTAAGTAGACTGCATAAGTAAAAGTTATATTCTTTTAAGACATATCACATTTTACAAACCTTTACGTGAAGTATTTTGTCTTTGTTTTAAATTAAATTCAAAAATCACAGTGCACTGATATGGTATCAAACAAGGAGTTCTTAGAACTTAATATTAAAATTATTGCTTTGTTTCCAAATTTAAAATATTTCTTCTTCTTCTAGTGCTCTAATGAAGCAGTATTTGCCGCTGATTTTCACCCTACAGACACTAACATAATAGTTACATGTGGAAAATCTCATCTTTATTTTTGGACAATTGAAGGGAATTCTCTTATCAAAAAGCAGGGATTATTTGAGGTACAAATGTTTATGTTCTTGTTTAATTTTTTCTCTTGCAGCCAGAGGATCGTCAGAGGAATGTTAATATTCTGTTTCCCAGTTTTGCTCTGTTGTTGTTCTTTAGAAACATGAAGTCGTAAACAGAGAATTTATTTCTTTATTCCTTTTGTATCTTGAACTATTCCGTAGCAACCTTCCTCTTACTGCATGATTTTATTTTTTTAAATCCCAGCAAAATGATATTTCTCATTAGAAACCACAAAATCAGTAATTTAATTATTTTAAAGTATTAAGTGTTAACTATCTACTTAATCATGATTAAGTGAAGTCTGTTTTATTTTGGAATTACTTACGTAGCTAAGAATAATATAAAAGAGTGAATCAAAAATTTACTGTATTATTAAAACTATGGGTAAAACTATGGGATGATTGCACTGTTAAGATATTCTTTTACTACTAAGATCACTTTCTTATTTTAGTAATCTTTTTGTGCTTAATAGGATCCTATTTTGCACATTGTCATGCTATGTCTTTTATTATTTCTTTTCCCTTTTGCTTGATAAACCTTAAAGTGGAGGTTTCCCTCTATCTTTCTCTATTTCCTTGCCATTTTCCTGAGTTAATATTTAATATAAAGATATTTTTTAAAATCACATTTGTTCGTACACCATTTTTGCCAAATATCATCAATTATCTTTCAAGCCTCTTAGTTAATAGACAGTGGCTCTTGATATTACATTGTTTTTTAGGAGCAACAAGTCAAGACTAGGGAGAGAAAGTATATATACAATGTAGGCTATTCATATAATTTATACATATACAGTTGTTCTACTACAGGGGTGTCAAACTCGATTTTATTGAGGGCCGCATCAGGGTTGTGTTTGACCTTGGGGGACTGGAGAGGGTGTGGCCAGGATGGGCATGGCCAGCTTGACATCACTGTTCCCGAGTGCTCTGGCAGCAAAAATGGGTTCCCCAGCTCAGTTTTTTGCTGCGACAGCATCCTGCAACTCTCTGCTAGTGAAAATGGAGCTAGGAAGGGCCATGGGTGACCATCCCGAGCTCAGTTTTCACTGGCAGAGGCAGTCCTTCACTGTTTCCAGGGCAACCCCGCAGGCCCGATCTAAGCACCCCACGGGCCAGATCCAGCCTCTGGACCTTAAGTGTGGTACCCCTGTCTACTACATTAAGATTGTAATATAACTTTGTCGCTTTTAAACCATGAACACAAGGCATTGTTCTTTTAAATGTTACTGTATTTATTTTTTTCTCCATTAGGGAGAAAAGCAGTGTTTTTTAAATAGTTAATACATAGGTAACTGAACAGAATATATGAAATATATAATAAAAGTATATTGTTCAGTGATGTTTTATTTTATCCTGTAGAAACAAGAAAAGCCAAAGTTTGTCTTGTGTGTGACATTTTCTGAAAATGGTGATACAATCACAGGAGATTCAAGTGGAAATATCTTAGTATGGGGAAAGGGTAAGGAAAGTATGAACTTGCATAATAGTAAATTACATTTTACTGTATATAGAAGGGAAAAATTATCTTTAGACATACACATTAAAATAGGTAAGACTTTGGGAGAAAATCTTTGAGACATAATTTAATCCTATTTTTATGCAAAATGTTATTTCTCAAAATAATAGATAGGATTATTTTAGGCTTATTAGGCTTATATTATAGTATACTATATTATAGTATAGTATAACAGTACTATTACTACTACAACTGGTGAATTAGCACCAGCAGCTGGAAAAAATAGATTACCGACATAAATTGCTTGCTTATTTTTTAAAACACCTCCCTCCAATTTTCTGTAGAGCAGAGGAAAAGATTTCAATAACTTTCAACTATTTTCATAGTGCATCTACAACTTCTAGCCCTAGGTTGCTGGCACGATCGCATTGTTCTTAATGTGTAAAAGGACAAACAATTCTTGAAATCTCTTTCTCTCCAATCTCTTTGCTTTGCAAAAGGGTGATGGTGGTTGGAATCAGAGGTGGTATTTACCAAGTTCTGACCAATTCTGGAGAACCAGTAGCAGAAATTTTGAGTAGTTCGGAGAACCGGCAAATACCACCTCTGACTGGTCCCACACCCATCTATATTTTCTGCCTGCCGAGTCCCAGCTGATTGTCTGAGTCTTCTTTTGTTGCCCTGCACAGGAGAGCAGAACTGGAAAGCAGGTTAGTGGGGTGGGGAGAGAATGGGATTTTGCAGTAACCTTCCTTCAGGAGTGGGGAGAGAATGGAGATTTTACAGTATCCTTCCCCTGCCATGCCCACCAACCCACACCCACCAACCCACGCCATGCCCACCAACCCACACCCACAGAACCAGTCGTATAATTTTTTTGAATCCCACCACTGGTTGGAATCGACCAATTTCTATAGGCAATCTTTCCTTTACTTGACCTCCCTTCCCAGCAGAGAAATTGAAGAAAATTTTTTTTCCTGAGATGAAACTTTGCTTTCTACAAGTCAAAAGCAGTGCAATTGCACCAGTGGCAGGACAGATTAGGCAGACAAATTTGCCTGTACAAATTGCTTGCTTCCCCCCCCCCCCCCCTTGCAAAACAAAGAAATTGGAAAGAAAGATTTCAAAAGAATACTATAAGCTGTTTCTATAGTGAGTCTGTGGCCAGCACAATTTCATTGTTTTCAATATGTATTAGAGCAAACGGCTTACTTTTTTGCAATCAGTTTCTCTCTAATCTTTCATCTCCACAGTGGGGAAAAAAGAAAAAAAAAAACCATATGTCTGGAACAAGGCAAACACATACTGTCTGCAATGGCGATCACATGGATGAGGAATGCTGTGAAATTTGTAGATGAGCTGTAAATTTACTCAAATGGTCCATCAAATGAGATTGAGCTTGCCCAGTGGTTAGACTGCATCATTGCAGGCTAACTCTGCCTGTACTCAGGAGTTCAATCCTGACAGGCTCAAGCTCGATGCAGCCTTCGAAGGTCGATAAAATGAGGACCCATATATGCTGACATTTGTAAGCCACTCAGTGAATACTGTAAAGCAGGGGTGTCCAACCTTGGCAACTTTAAGACTTGTGGACTTCAACTCCCAGAATTCCTCAGCCAGCAAAGCTGGCTGAGGAATTCTGGGAGTTGAAGTCCACAAGTCTTAAAGTTGCCAAGGTTGGACACCCCTGCTGTAAAGTATTATGGAGCAGTGTATAAATTTAAGCGCTATTGTTATCGCTATTAAACAGGATAACCACTCAAGGCCCACTCCTTTAGGGATTCTTAAGTGCAAGGCACAAACAGCGGAGCCTTCTCTTATTGCTGTCCATTTCTTTGGAAAAGCTATTATTTGCAATTAGACTTGCCCAACCCTGTTTTGTTTCACGTTAGCTATAAAACTCCGTTTTTTAAAGAAAGCCCTAAGAGGAGATCTAGGATGTTAGAAACCCAACCCTGTTTTATAGTTGACTTATTGTTTTTTCTTCTCAAAACTTTAACATTTCTTTAGAGTTCCTGATCAGAAAGAAATTATAGTGGCCACCACATTTTATTTCCTTCAGGAAAGGAAAAGCTAAATGAATAAACCAACAAAACATTATTTTAATGAGCTTCTGTCCTCTTCTTTCCAGGTACCAACAGAATAAGCACTGCAATTCAAGGAGCTCATGAAGGGGGTATATTTGCCCTTTGTATGTTACGAGATGGCACTCTTGTGTCTGGAGGTGGAAAGGACAGAAAGTTGATATCTTGGAATGGAAATTATCAGAAAATTCATAAAACTGAGGTAATGACTCCAGGCTTTAAAACTTCTCTGAAAACATTTTTGTTTTAAAGAATGTTCATTGTTTTACCACTTGAGGCACTTTCCCTTATTTCTTCTAAAAATATTAGTGTGATTTTCATTACCAATATCTGTATTCTATGTACATATATTGGTAACTTTGGATAAATCACATGATTCACCTATTTTGAAGAGGCCATATTTTTTGATGCTTATCCTACAAATTTGTCCTACATATTCCTGTCCTTTGAAAGAGACTATAGAACACATTCTTTGTAACTAATTATCTTCTTCGTTTGTGGGGAAATGCTCATCACAGTTCCATAGACCCATTGACCACTCACCAACTCTCCTTATAGATCTTTGAAGCTGGTGAATAAAATGCAGTCTAGAGAAACAGCTGATTTTTTTCTTGTAAGATGTAAAAATTATACATTTGCATGTTTATTACATTTGCTTATAGGTCAGCTTTGTCATAACTACTTTGGATTGTAACTGAGAGTGGCTACAAATCTCTCCTATTTTCCTCTGTGTAAATTTTGTTTCTTAGGAAAGAATAGGAAGAGCCCTCAGCAGTGCTCCTGGAACCCTTAAAATGCTTTTATTTCAAACAAAACTTCATTGTTTTCTGCTTCTAACTAACAAAAGTTACTTCTGTCTTGTTTCCCAAAAGAAAGAACTGATTCGGCTCAACTAATATCTTTCCCATCTCATTGATATCTTTATGCAAGCATAATAGGGTTGTATACTTGAAAAAATACTTAAATACACACTCAGTTTAACTATTTCCATTTTTTTCTAAAACAGATTCTGGAGCAGTATGGTCCTATAAGAACAATAGCAGAAGGGAAGGGGGACATTGTTTTGATAGGAACCACTCGAAACTTTGTGCTCCAAGGTTCTTTGTCAGGAGGCTTTTCTCCCATTACCCAGGTAGTTATTATTTTTTCATTACAATCTTTCCCTAAGAGCCAGGTTTTCAAAAACAGGTAACGTTAAATGGATGACTTTTTAGAAAAATACGGCATAATAAACCTGAACAAACTATTCTTGCGGATGAGTTGAGAACTTGCTAAATAAGTAGTAATTTAATAAAAAGTCCATGTAACCCCAATTTACAGTTTTACAGATGGAACAGAATAGATTTTTAAAGCTGTTTTTCTCTAGTATTACCAATAAAAGGACCAGATGTGGAATTATCTCCACTTCATTTAAAGACAATAATCCTGGATTACTAAACACAGTACGCCTAAGCCTTCCTTTATACAAACCAGTAAATTAATTATGCATAAATAAATTACCATGATATTTGAACCTTGAAATTATAGATTACTGCATACAGACAAGCCAGGATTATTTCTTTTTACACAAACAAGTAGGCTAATTATGCATGGCTAAATTAGCATTATATTTAAATGCTGAGTTCAAATATAACCTTTAGCCCAGATATAATTTAAGTAGTTTGTGCCTGGATTGTACACTAGCTTGCATATGTGTGTAAAACCAAGTGAAACTAAACATAATATGCATAATAAATACTTTATTCGTATAGTGTTTTGATAGGATTTCTGGCTTAATGATGCTGTGCAAACTATTGTTGATCTACCAAATAAATGTTTCTGTGTTCATTCAGGGCCATACTGATGAGCTTTGGGGACTAGCAGTCCATCCCACCAAACCTCAGTTTTTTACATGCGGGCAAGACAAACACATTATGCTTTGGGATGCAATCAGTCATCATCCAATCTGGAACAAAACTATAGAGGTATTTTTTTTCTAAAAAAGGAGGGGGGAGTTAAAATATAATTTTACCTTTATAACAAAATATTAAGTGAGGAATTGGAAATATTTTTAGAACTATGAGCTGTATCCACTCTGGACAAGCCAATCAAGGGAGAATTGCTACTCTTAAGTAGGCAATAACAGAATCATTGCTATTATGTATTTTACTGTGTCCTTTCTTGTATATTCACCTGACATTCATCTCAATACAATGTTAATTCATCTCCATATACATTCACATATCCACCAACTGATGCATTTACCTACAGAATCATTTTCTCAATTATAATTTTTATATATATATATATATATATATATATATATATATATATATATATATATATATATATATATAATCTTATATATATATGTGGATCTTTGTTATTCGGGTTTCTCGCGTAAGATTGGAAGTATCTAGGCAACAGTTTCGATGAAGTCTCATTCATCATCTTCAGGCTTGTGTCTTCGGCTCTGTGCTTCTCACTCTGAGAAGCACAGAGCCAAAGACACAAGCCTGAAGATGATGAATGAGACTTCATTGAAACGCTGCCTAGATACTTCCAATCTTCGCAGAGAAACCATAACCAAAGATCCACACTAACAAGTTTGTTCAGTTTTATAGTTCTGGTATTTTTAAAGAAGAACCAACCTCTTCCCTGGTCCAACACCTCAAAGCCACGGACATGATTGACTTTAAAATACCAGAACTATCGCCAAAACTGAACACTTCCAGCAGAATAATCAGAGAAGCCATAGAGATGAAAAGCCCACACAGCATGAATAAAGAGATGACACCTCCCGCTTACCAGCCATTACGCCCTCAGAAAGACCAAAGGAAGACCAGCACACGGGGCAACAAGATGCCACCCCACACCAAAAATGACCACACCCACCAGAAGATGAGACACGACCACAACCAAAGCCGACTGCAGCTGCCATCACCCACTTCAAACCCATCTGAGCCATACATACAACTGCCCCCCACCTGGCACCAGCCAACAACACAAGAGCTACCAGCTCCCCACAGCGGGACTAGCCTAGCCAGCCCCCTAAGCCCCCACACAGAAGCCAGCCCCCACCAATATATATATATATATAAATATATATATATATACCCCCCCCCCCCCCCCCCCCCCCCTCACATCACTCTGAGAAGCACGGCCGGAGCAAGCCTGAGATGATGAAGAGCTCATCGAACCCCACCCGATACTTTAGATCTTCGGAACCGAAAACCAAAATCTCTCTATCTCTCTCTCTCTCTCTCTCTCTCTACTATATATATATATATATATATATACACACACACACACACACACACACACACACACAGAGGTTTAGGTGTGTTCGGGTCTTTTCCTGTGTAAGATTAAGAGTATCTTGGCACACAGCCCATTATACCAACATCAACTCCATCAACCAATCAAGAGGCAGCAGTGCAGCCAACCAGCCCAGCACACCAGCCCCCACCACCAGTATTTATAGAGAGACAGCAGTTCCGATCACACACTGCTTGCACTGGCACGAAGCCGAAAGCACCAGCCTGAGGATGGTGAGTGGGACCTCGCCGAAATGTCGCCAAGATACTCTTAATCTTACACAGGAAAAGACCCAAACACACCTAGACCTACACACACATACACAGGCGTATGTATACATATATATATACATATACATATACATATACATACATACATACATACATACATATACATACATACATACATACATACATACATATATATATATATATATATATATATATATATATATATATATATCCTGTAAATTCCCATTCATTCACCTGATTCACTTACATAATATCAAAGCTTCCCATTCATACAATTATTTTCATGCTGCTTGTTAGAAATTGCCCCTTTTCATCATGTAATACGGAAAGATTTCTAGGTATCTACTGTCTGAATAAGAGAAGAATTCCCCCTTTCCCCATTTTCCTCTATTAGAGACTTTAGCAAGGAGAATGATAAATCTTGCATTTGGTGCAGTCTCAGAGAGACTGTTCACAGTAAGAAAGATTTGATAGAAATGGTTCATTCAACGTTTCCATGTAAT
The DNA here is from genome assembly GCF_049901735.1 of Notechis scutatus. Lineage (NCBI taxonomy): Eukaryota > Metazoa > Chordata > Lepidosauria > Squamata > Elapidae > Notechis > Notechis scutatus. Next base: position 305,797,978 of record NC_142009.1, read on the forward strand.
GACTTCCCAATCTATTTGGATAATCTATTAGGTAGAGCATAAGGCCAATACTGTATGGACAACTACTGGTATCATGTAACATGCTGAGGATTTCTTGACTTGACAAGTTTTTAATTTTAAGAATGGTATGCTTCAATTTGAAACATTTGAAATATCATCCACAGCAATACTGTACAGGCATTCATCCAAGCTTCATATACTTCCTGAGTGTTCACTTCTGAGAGAAGTCAGCTAATTGTAAAAATAACAGTTTAACAAATCTCACTTTATTTTATTTCCTCCACTTAATTTTCCCCACAACAACAGCCCTGTGAGGTGAGTTGGGCTGAGAAGAGTGACTGGCCCAGCTGATTTTCATGGCTAAGACTTAGTCACGGTCTCCTGCTTTCTAGCCTGGTGCCTATAGTGAATTTATATACATTAAAAAAGAAAGAAACAAAACACAGTATTTCTATGTTCACCAGTCTAGTCAGACAGCTAACTAGTACCACCATGGTGATTAATAGTCTATTGGATTATTTATGCATGCTCAGTTTTTGAGGTTTTTTCTACTTAGCTAAATTGTGGATTTTCCTGCATCTGCTAATAGCTCTCTTTTGTGTGGATGGTACTGCCATGGCAACCTAAGCACTTGAAATAGAGGGAATGTCATGAGTATGTTTTGGAAACATAAAAATGACTTACTTTATTTGCATAAAATGTATTTGTGATATTTATTTGTTTATTTATAAAAATGTATAAGGCAGCCCAATTCACTCTTAGTAACTCCAAATGGTTTACAAAGACAAAAAATCCAATATAAAAACAATAAAAAGCAATGCCTCCCCCCCCCCCCAACATATCCTCCATTAAGGTGAGATTCAATCAAAAGTCAATATAGAGCAAAACCATATGAAACTTCTCAGGTAAAATGGATTAAATGTCATTTTTTTCCAAGAAGATCCAAGCAATCCCTTGTAGTTTCTACTTCATCCACTGAATGATTTTCATGTTACATTAACTGTGAGGTAAAGTATAAACAATTTGGGCTTGAATGTCATTTTGGTCGACTTCATAAGAATGACGAAATGACAAGGGCATGAGTAACTTTGAGCCTCTTGATTAAAAAATAGGCATAACTGATGCTCAATATGAAGCTGTGTAAAGGTCCTCCTAGTTCTTACTGCCACCTATTCTTTAAACAGGAGTTGAGTCCAGGAACACACCTAGATTTCACTAAGTCTGTCTGGTACAGCACCAAAGATGGTAAAGTCCCAGATGCAGAAAGCCCTAAAGCCCAAAATCTCTTGCAGCCCATTTAACAGCCTCCAGGCAGCGAAACAGGGTAGGAACAGCATCTTATATAGCTCCAATTTTCTCTCCCAAGTGCGCTCAAGGATTTATTTGATTTTGGAAGGTTCTCAATACAAATATTCAGTTCTGGAATCCTAGCATTATTTAGCCTTCATTTCAGTATATTGACCTTAATATCCTGTTTTTAAAATGCATAATTCTATTACATAAATTCCTTTCAGAAGTCTCACATTCAACAAAAATGATTTCACATAATTAGTCATGTTCTTTTCTTATGTATTAATGACTTGGGAACTTTATTCGTATTATTGATGATAGCTAAAATTTCTTACATACCCTTCTCTGACAGTATGCTGTATCGGGATAATCTTATTTTCAATGCCACAGTTCAATATGAATATTTAAATTATGCTTCAAACTTTGTATCACAAAATTACTTTTTATGGCTTTGAGGCACTTCTTTCTGGAATATGTGGAATAATCCATTTCCCTTCTGACTTAGGTTTCATTCCTTTACCTTTCCCAGGTGACATGTCAAGTAAACTGAGTTGTCAACAGTTGAGACTGAGTTATTAACACTTATTTAAAACAAGAATAAGAGCTCATAGACTGTTTTGTAACAATTTGCTTTATATATAAATGTTTGGCTATTATTGAACAAATATAATTCTTTTGGAACATTGTAGGATGCAGCACAGTCTTCTGGTTTTCATCCTTCAGGGTCTGTAGTTGCAGTAGGAACGCTCACTGGAAGGTAAGTGTTAAATATGTTGTCTCAGATAATGGGTTTTCCTAGTGATTAAATGCAGGTAGTCTTTACCCTAAAGCCATTTGTTCAGCAACTGTTCAGAACTCCAACAGTCACAAATAGTGACTTACAGCTGTTCCTTTTACTTCCGACTGTCCCAGCATCCCCACGGTCACATGATCTAAAATTGAGTATGAAGTATTTGTAACAGTTGCAGCGTCCTGGGGTCACATGATTGCCATTTGCTACTTTCCCAGCTAGCTTCTGACAAAGTCAGTGTGGGAAGCAGGATTCACTTTATGAGCACATAATTCACTGCAATAATTTGTTAACATCCATGGCAAAAAAGGTTGTAAAATCAAGCACAACTCACTTAACAACCACCTTCAATAGAAATGCTGCTCCCAGTTGTTATAAATTGAGGACTACTTGTATTCACACAAAGTAAAAGTGAAGTTATATCCTGAATGTTACGTTAAGTTTGATCCAAATTCATATAAAGATTGACTATTGTATATGAGTTAAGACAACTTTTCATAAAGGAAGAATGGTAATGCTAGTAATAGTAATTAATAGAAATAATTTCTTGCATGTCCACATCCTGAATTGTTGATAACTCACATTTTAAGTATTTGACATTCCGAAATAATATTTGATCTTATGTTCAAAGCCTAGGAATACAAGATATTTATATACCAGCCAAACTCCCAACTAGTCTAGACAGTTCACAAATAAAATATAAAAAGCAATATATTGGTAAAGTAGAACAAAAGATGGCAAAAAAGCAGACTTGTTAATGCAATTAATTCCTTTATGATCTACTTACAGCAAAGACATTTTTATTTAACCAAGCTAAATCTGACTCAAACCTTTTTAGGGCTGTTTGGTATGTGGTCAATGTCAAATGCTATCAGTATACTAATATCATATGAGGTTGATTATGCTTAGTTTGGGCAGTTTTTCATTAGCAACCCCCTGGTCTTATGCTAGGTTCAGTGTCATGTAGGGCAACAGTCTTTTTGGCAGCAGGACCGGTTTCATAGAAGAACAATTTTTCACGGATCTGAGGGGGGGATGGTTTTATTTTTGCTCACTCACCCACCGCTCACTTCCAGGTGTATGGCCCACTGCCTAACAGGCCATGGACCGATGTTGGTCCATGGCCCAGGGATTGCAGATCTCTGATCTAGGGCCACATTTGTTAAGTGAATCACTATAGTTGTTAAATTAGTAACATGGTTGTTAAGCGAATCTGGTTTCCCCAATGACTTTACTTGGCAGAAGGTCACCAAAGGTGATCACATGACCCCGGGACACTGCAACTGTCATAAATGTGAGTCAGTTGCCAAGCATCCGAATGTAAATCACATGACCATGGGGATGCTGCAATGGTCATAAGTTTGAGAAATAGTTATAAGTCAGGTTTTTTTTTAGTGTCATTGTAACTTTGAACGGTCACTAAGCAAACGGTTGTAAGTTGAGGATTAGCTGTACTAGGGTCTGTCTCAGTTTTGTTATTTGACTGCTGAGGGTAGGTTTTTGAATTGTTTGTGCTGGTCCCATGATAGAGCCTTCCTAAATCATGATATTTAGGGTCACTGAAGACTCCATCCTGATTCTGCTGTTCTTTTGCAGGTAAAATTCTCCACCACCTTAAAAAAAGGTTTTTGCTTAAAAGTGTGTTGGACCTATGCAATTTTAACTGTTATACAATGCTCTTCACTGTATATTAAATCAAGAAGTTGGAGAGAGCAGTAGCCCTGCGGCCCCAGGAGTTTTTACATGTTGTATCCTGTAACAAGTATTACTGTTTCTTTGTGAGAAGTCAGAGAAAGCAGACTTGGGGAGTCTGAACAAAGGTATCTCTGGAAAAGGTAGTGGTTCCCTCCTAAATGCAGATTTCTACTTGGGGTCATCCTGGATCCAGTTCAGTGATGAATACCACTTAATACTATGTCTTTGTCAAGAAATGTCTTTTATTACATTCAGCTGAAAAACTAGCTCAGTCTTTGGAAGAAAGACTTAGGGTCAGTAACTCAACTGTTCATAATATGAAGCCTGGACTATTTTAATTGATTTTTATATGGTAGCTGTGGGACATACTTCAGAAATATAGATATTCCAGGATTCCACAGCATGGACAGTGAGTGATGCTTCCTGGAGGGACCCAGGTTACCCTGTTTGAAACAGACTATTTGGTCTGTTTGGTCTCTTCTGGCTGATGTTGCGGCAAGAACAGCTTGGAAATTAGCAGTCTCCGCTGAGTCCCATGAAATCCAGCCAGCAACTGCTGTCAGGAGACCCTACGGGATCAAAATCGCCTTGTAAGGGCGGCAAAGAAAGGAGAGGCGCTTCGTGGACCATGAGGAACTCGCAAATTCCTCATTAGGTCAGAAGCAAGCTCCCTTGAGCAGCAACAGGGACGACGGCCATTTTTGGCAGTCACAAGCTGGGACAACTAGGACCAAAGATTTATGCTGGAGCAGTGTATGGACAGAGCATTGAAACTGGGTGAGATAATATCCAACTCTTACTTTAAAGACTTTATTTAAATATAAGAATTTTTGAAAGAATTTTTAAAAATAACCTCCAAGTACTGAGGAAATGGCGATTAGTCTCATGGAGAAGATTAAGGATTGAAAATTAAGAGGGGAAAGAATGCTCAAAGGAAGCTTTAAATTATAGAAAGTCTGGAAAAAGCTAAACAACTTGAAAGGTGATTTTTGGGAGAAATTGTCTTTTTTATTTGTATTCTTAAATCCTCTGGATTTATTGGAAAATCAGCTGTTTTTGACATACTGTTTAATGCTGGAACTTGGATGGAGAGCCATCTACTGGAAAAGGAGAGGCACTACAGTGTGAGAACTTTCAGTGAAAGTGACGAATGTTTAATACACATAACAGAAGAAAGTAAACAGAGCCTGGAAAATGGCCTGACTTTGACTCTTATCTTAGAAGGCAATTTGTATATTTTGAATTATTGAGTGAGTTTCACCCCCTCTTGAAGATTTTAAAGACAAATTAAATTGCTAATAATTAAATTCTATTGAAACTGGTTATTGGACTGAGGACTTGAAAGATTGGAGAAAACATAGTGGACTAATTTGGATTTGGACTACTAATGCTATTTGATAGGACATCATACGAGGCAAAAGAAGAAAAGTGACAGAAGAAAAGGAAAAAGAAGGAAAATTAAATAAGACTTTAAAATTTGGACAATTGAGAAGACAATTGGAAGATCAAAAGACTGTAAAATACTAAAGAATTTTAAAAATTATAAACTTAGGAGATTTGGAGGTATAACTATGAGATTGATTAAATTTTACTAATAACTGGCTCTGTGGGAGTGTTTAAATATTGAGACATTGGAACTATAGAGGTATATTGAGTAATTTGTATTGAATTGAAATAAAATGGATTACCAGGGGATAATAGAGGAATATGAAAAAATAATTTTGATGCTTAAAAACATGCATGAAACTATAAAGAACAATAAGGAGACAAGGGGATTGTCTAAAGATAAAGAAATAGTGTAGAAGCTCCTCAACAACTGGGGGAAAAAGATGAACAAAATATTCAGAAAATAGATGAGAAATTAGAAAAAGCAGTGGAAGAAAAAAATCAAAATGAGATGCAAGAAGACAAAGATAATTAAGAGAAAGGATTGATCAGTAGGAACTCGTTAGAAATTTATAAATCTTTTTCTCTACAGAGAAAAAGAAAAATCTCTTCAAAAAAAAAGTTTAGAGGAAAAAAAAGAAAAATCTCTTTTTAAAAAAAAGAAAGACTTATGTATGAGAGTTCAAAGGATGCAGCAGAAAGAGATAAAGGGCAACCCGAAAAGAATACTTAGTGGGTATAAAAACATTACAAAAAGTTATAAAAAACCAAGAGAGAGAAAGAAAAAGGTGATTAAAAAGTTAATAGATGATGGAACTCCAAAAAGATTAAGAGATGATAGATAGCGATAAAATATGTTAATAAAATGGAAAAGTAGAAAATATAGCATATATACTAATAGATAATAGAATTTGCTATATTTAAAAGTCAGCTAAAGGAAGAAGGTGGAAGTTTAGGATTAGGTAATTTAATTGTATTGTTAATATTAACCGTGTGTTAAAAGATGTTGTGAATTTAAAACTTTTAAAGATTAGAAATTGTGGGGATTTTGAGATATAATCCCTGGATTTACTGAATTTTGTTAATATTTGGTCTGATTAGAAGTTCTAGATATTTGGGATATTGAAAGTATGGTGGAATAATGAGTAAATTTTAAAATATTAAATATAAGTGACTTAATAGGGGATAATAAATACACGGTGAAAAGAAATGTTATTAATGCTTAAATGAATTAATAGAAAAAATGAGAAAGAAGTATAAAGAGAGAATAATTTGTTAAAGTTGGAAGATTAGGCTTATATATACTTATTTGTATTATCATTGTTAACACTATTTAAAAAAGACATTGACCCAGTAAATGCACTGTCCACAAAATATGTATGGTGTGAAAGGAAAACTGTAAATAAAACATGAATTAAAAAAGAAAAAGAAACAGACTGTTAGCTGCTTCCTGTGTTCAACTCAGGATGTTCATAATGATGTACAGAGATATACAGTATGTGGTTTAGGCCCATACTGTCTAGTCTACCCCACATTATTAGAGTACTTATTGTGGTTTAACCATTGGATACTTTGTCATTAAAAACTAATTTGACTTTCTATAATGGGATCCATATCACAAAATAAATAGCCTCTGGGGTTGAAACAAAGTTCTTCCCTTTTTCAATTTATTTATTTATTTACAAATTTTACTTAATATTTTAGTTTTTATGCAAACATTATATACATTGTTTAGAGTAATACTTACATCCCTTGTAAACCAACAGGAACTGTTAAGGGGTACCAACACATACTTTTTATGTGGAGGATACAAAGTTGTAGAGGCTGAACTAAGGCTATCTTTGATCTGATTTAGCAGCTTTCATATGAAACAACTTTATCCTCTTAATGTTTTTAACAGGTGGTTTGTGTTTGATACTGAAACAAAGGATTTGGTCACTGTACATACAGATGGAAATGAACAGCTGTCCACAATGCGTTACTCACCAGGTTTGGACTTGTTTCTTTGGCATCATTTAATCAGTTGGTTAATCAAAAAAGAATTTTCATAACATAGCGATTAATCTCCATAAATAACAGTTTTGCAATTCTTGCTTCTGCTGATCAGAATCTCTGGAATTATAAAAAAGTGAATTGTGAATATATTTTGATTTCTTTAATCAGAATACCATTTCAACTGAAACTGAAATTTCTTATTTTTTTCATCAATTGCAAATTTGTATCATTTCATTTTGGCATAATAATGCTACTATGACTTTCAGTCAGTTCTTTTGATTTAGGTGTGGTGTCTAGATTAAGCTCTTGCACCATGTTACTAGAATTCCTTTGTAAATAGTAAAATAATGAACTGTTGTGTCAAAAACCCATGTGCATTAGGTTTGTCCTAACCTAAGATGAACTTTATGCTAAACTTTATGCTGGGAAGCTTGAAGTGATATAGAATATGGTTATAGGAAGCAGACGTGATGCGGAATCCAGAGTGGGATGAAGCCCATCAAATGGCTTGTTTGATTGCTTGTTGTCGCCAGGAGAGATTGTGTGTGTGTGTGTTGTTTTTACTCTTTGTATATTGGGCTTATATTTTTCACCTAGAATCACTAAAAAATGAGCGGGCAGCCATATAAATTATCTAAATAAATAAGCGAATATAGTAGAATTTAACCACATAGGTGCAATTTCCTTGTAGTAATGGGAAGCTTGGCAAGGGCATATCCTAATCCTAATTTCACTTTTGGAAACCAGATACCTCAGTATCCAGTTGCTACTATGACTGTGTCTTTTGCCCATTTGTCACTGGTAGACCATGCTAAAAATTACTTTCATGTTGACTCATCGCAATGGACTTATGCATTCATTCCTTATGATTCAAACCACCAAGAGTTGCTCTTTTCATTCATTGATCTGAATGAAATACTGTATAAGTAACCAATTAATTAATTTTATATAGCTGTCCAGCTCACCAATGGTGACTATGGGCAGCAAACCAGAATCAATAAGAACAATAAATAAATAAAATCAAAAAATATACAATATAAAAACCTTATTAATAAATATAAAAGCAAAAATACAGATTGCCCCTCGAGCAGCTAAGCAGGTCTTAAGTTTTCTAATATCTTGTGGTATTTATGCTTGAATAAAAGCTCTTGGTGAAATATATGTTTGTATGTTATAATTCTAGTAATTATTAAAACCTCAAATTGTATTATGGTGGTCCCTCAAGGGCAGCCTCTATAATACAATTCCTTGTACAAAACAAAATATGAATAATAAAATTAAACAAATCCTATGATAAAAAATCAGTTTAAAAATATGTTTTTAAAAAGCAATCATCACAGCTCAACACCATACCCCACAAGCCTAAAAACCTTTGTAAATCTTTAAGGAGAGAATATAATAAAGAAAGTGTCATTGAAATGATTTATATCAATTAATACACTTAGATGCCTTCATTCCCTGAAATAGGGCCTCAGATTTAAACTGAAACATGGAAAAATTCATGTAGGAGAAAGGGATCTCTTCCCAGTGCCTTATTGTATGTAATCTCACTTCCAGATATATTTTAAAAGTGCTTGCTCAAATAATATTTCTGCTTCATCAGTGTGATTACAGTTTTATTGTTTCTGTTTTGCAGATGGCAACTTCTTGGCAATAGGCTCTCATGACAATTGCATTTATATATACAGTGTTAGTGACAATGGAAGAAAATACAGTAGAATTGGCAAATGTTCAGTAAGTCATAATCTTATTATATTCTTAGGCATACAGGCTTCTTTTTGTATTTATTTAATATCCCAAGTTGATTTATTTAATATCTTGAAAGTAACAAAATATTTGAGTAACAAATATTTGAAAATGTTTAATTCTATTGAAAGATTAGTGTATATTTAAATGATTACATATTCTTTGTAATTGTGCCTACCCTGGGGAACAGTATCCCTCCCCTAAAGTGTACATGGCTCCAATTTTGTTGGCCTTTCAAAAAGCCTAAAAACATGGCTCTTACTCAGGCTTTAGGACTAAAATGTTAGTGATGTCCTGCACTAATTGAGGAATTGACTAGAGTGAGTTTTTTGACATTTTTTTTGTTTACATTGCTTCCAGAAAGACAGTAACAATAATTTGGGGTTCAAAAAGAAAAGAGTAAATAGTCAAGAATTTGTTGCATTTATGAACCAATAATTAAAATCATTTTGAAACTGGAGAACGAGTTACTGATTTCTCATTCGAATTATACAGTCAGGATTACCATAAAATAAATACTCAAGACAAATACAAGTTTTTAAGGTCAAAGTATAATTGTTTGTGAGAAAGATGTTGGGAGAGTGGACAAAAAGATGCTGCCAAGAGAATGGTCAGCTAAGAAACAGCTTAGTCCATACTTGCATAGTAGGTGGGACAAAAGTTTTTTAGGCACTCTACTGGAAACATTCCACAACTTCTGGTTTGTTGCAAGATGCAACTATGTATAATGTTATGCTGTTGGAATTAATACAATGCATCTCTTCATAGGGTCATTCCAGTTTCATTACTCACTTGGATTGGTCTGCTAACTCTCAGTATCTTGTGTCTAATTCAGGGGACTATGAAATCCTATACTGTAAGTAACAAATAGTATATTGCCTTGAATAAAGAGTATGTTCTTTAGTACCAAGATTCCATTATAGAGATTATCTTTGGTCTTTTAGTTTTCAGTTATAATTATCCTAACGCTTTATCATTAATATTTTCATTCCCAATTTTTTATTCTTAATAGGGGTTCCTTCAGCTTGTAAGCAAGTAGTAAGTGTGGAAACCACTAGAGATATAGAATGGGCTACTTACACGTGTACTCTAGGATTTCATGTTTTTGGTAAGTATATGATGTTCATTACTGCCATCTATAGGCAATTTATAATATTTATAATGTTGGAGGCATTCATTCATCTTTTGTAACATGTTAAGGCTCTTTTAATTTTGAGACTTCTTGTTTTATAGTATGATTTTTTTAAATTGACTGTTCCTGGCTATAGTATTAATATCTGTTTCTATTCTATGCTTTTATTCTTCATAGTTATGAGTACATGATAAATTTAATAGCACTACTACTGTTACTATTACATTGTAATCAACATAAATTCCATTTTTCTTTCTTCATAGCAGCATATTTGGTCTGGTGTCATAATTTGTGCTAAGCCATAATGAGCATTGTATTGGACCATCTTTTTAATCTAGCTACCATTATTGTGTATTGGACCATCTTTTTAATCTAGCTACCATTATTTATAAACCTTGGTTTATATTATATAATATAATTTAAATCTAGCTATTATCATATATTGAACAATCCATGGTTTAGTCATGATATATTTACTCAGTCTGTGTTTACTAAACCTGTACATATACCAGTCTAACAAAACACCAGTGCTATATCTCAGCACATGTTTCAGTCTCTGTTTTTATCTGGGACATCCAGATTCTGATACGTGCCAAGAAATGGGATCTGGATTGTTTTATGCCATATTTTAAGCAGTTCAGAAATATAATGCAGATAGATTTGTAGTTTTGGCAAGAAGTGGGATCTTCAAAAAGTTGAATATATAAATGATTATTTCTTATTTTAGGTGTATGGCCAGAAGGTTCAGATGGCACAGATATAAATGCCCTTTGTCGCTCACATGAAATAAATTTATTATCAACTGGTGATGACTTTGGCAAAGTACATCTCTTTTCTTACCCATGCTCACAATTTAGGGTAAGGCACCAGCTATATTAGAGACTATTTGCATAAGTTTTGATTAAATCATTCATACTGTTTGATTTGAATATTTTGAAGAAGGTATCTTTTATTTGTATTCTGTCAACTTGAATTTAACATGGTTTCAGTTATTATTTTAATAATTATAGAAACTAAATTGTATTTATAATTGTTTCTTTCATTGAATTTCATGCAGATTTAGATAGTACTATATCCATGTAACAATTTATATCACAGTCATTCAGTAAATACATATATCAGTCCATATAGGTTTCCTCATTAGCATTTTAAAATGGAATCAAATGATATTAATTTAGATAAAGCTGTTCACTAAAGAATTACAGAACAATTCATTTAATAAATTACAAAACAGAAAACATTAAAAGAGTTGAATGCCTAAAAGAACTTAATTATTTGATATCTGTCTTCTCAAGCTAGGAAATGTGCTTATACCAAATAGCAATAGCCCTCTCTAAGCAGTTTACAGAGTCAGCATATTGCCCCCAACAATCTGGATCCTCATTTTACTGATCTCGGAAGGATGCAAGGCTGAGTCAACCTTGAACCAGTCAGAAATGAAGAAATTGAACTCCTAGCAGTGATCAGAGTTAATCTGCAATATTGCTTTCTAATCATTGTGCCACCATGGCACATCAATGTTGTATCCATTTTAAAGATAAAATTGACTTTCTTCCTTTTTTATAGCTTTCAAAATATATCCTAAAATTCCTAAATGAATCTGATGTGTTACAGATTATGGTGTGCATTATCTTGAAAAGTTAGTGAAGTTATTTTTGATGCGGTATTCACTTCTAGGAAATACATTTATCTATTAAAAATGATAAATGTAATCCCTGTGGCCTTGCAACTATGTAAATTGGCCTTACTGATTCTTAGTCTTATCAGTGAATAAGTGGCCACAGATAACAATACTGTTTTGAAACATTAGAGACAAAATCAATATCCCTGCTCCAGCGGGAAGCTTGTTTAAATGTTTAAATTTAGATTTAAACACTTAATGCCCTCGCCTGCAGTAATGGGTTGTTTTTTAAAAGCAAATTGTTCTGGGACCAATGCAAATTATGCTGCATTATCTGGTTGTCAATCAAAGAAGGAGTTAAATGACTAAGAATTCCTACATTAAAAGCAGTGAGAAGCAAATACATTTGAAAATAATATATTTGTCTATTTATGGAGATTCTCAAGTCATCCAGGTCATGATTGTCCCAAAGGTGCTTTTTCAAGAGGCAACCGGATTTTCTGGTTTTTCTTTAAAGACGTTTTGCTTCTCATCCAAGAAGCTTCTTCAGCTCTGACTGGATGGTAGAGAATGTCAGAGCTGAAGAAGCTTCTTGGATGGGAAGTGAAATGTCTTAAAAGAAAAACCAGACAGTCTGGCTGCCTCTTGGAAAAGAACCTTTGGGAAAATCTTTTTTATATATACCATATGTTCCTTTTATATACCATATGCTGGATTAATATCCTGGTAGAGAGATAGTATGGTCCAGTGGTAAGAATGCCTAGGAAGAGAGAGTATCTGAACTCTAGTCCCTGTTAGGCACAAAGGCAGTTGGGTGACCTGGGCCAGTCACTTTTTCCTGAGCCCTAGTAGGTGGCAACAACAAACAACTTTCGAAATCTTGCCAAGAGAACTGCAAGGCTTGTCTAAGCAGTTGACAGGAGTCAACAGTGACTTGAAGGCACACACAAAAAAATGTAGCAGCAGAAGCCATAGCAAAACTCCAGTGTACATTTATCAAGGAAGTATAGGTTTTAGCCATAAGCATAGTGATGTACCTTCCTGCATGGCTGATGGAAGCAAAAATAATGCCAGACTATGAAACTGGTTTGTTCCATTCTTCTTGTGTGTTTATTTCCCAGTTTAACTTTCATCCCTGATGTTCCCTGGTTGTTGCCCATCTGGTCTGATCTTGCTTAGCTTCCAAGCTGAATCAAGGTCAGACAGGTGGTATCACCTGCTGAACAACATGGCATGATTTCTCTGTAGATTGGCCTCTAATTATTAGCTATAACTGACAGGTTATGTTGTTCCCTTTACCAATTCTGACTTTATTACTGAATGTGCCTTTTTATTTATGTCTTTCAGGCTCCAAGTCATGTGTATGGTGGACATAGCAGTCATGTAACCAATGTAGATTTTCTATATGAAGATACTCATCTCATCTCCACAGGTGGAAAAGATACTAGTATTATGCAATGGCGAGTTATTTAGGAGAATTCTTGCATGAAGCTATATGTGCAAACAAGAACTGGCCTTGCATCACAGTTCTGTACAAGATGTATATTGAAAATTTAACAGTATGGTTACTGTCTAGCCCTAGTCACTGTGATTTTGAAATTTTGAAATCCTTACAAACCTCAGGAAAGTTAAGTCCTCGGCTACTTACCATAATTATTTTGGTTATTCATTAAGCATCACCTCAAAAAACAATTATCATCTCTTTGTTGTATATTATATGAAGAAATTCAAGTTTAAAATGAAGTCATGGCTTGAATATTTATGCAATATAAATGAAAAAAAAATCTATTAAATAGTCACCAAAAAGCTTATTCTAATATTACACATGGCTGCTTTGCTGTTTATTGTTTATCAGTTCTGTACTGTCTTAATTACATTGTCTGAATATCAACGATTGCATAAATGATGGTACATCTATTTCTAATTAACAGTGAAGAAAGCAGACAGAAATTTTAGACCAAGATGAGATAAGTAAACAACCATTAAACACTGCTGCTGTGTGTTGTTCATTTCAGTGGAGCCTTCATAGGTTGCCTGTGAAATGAAATAAAAGGTTCAAATTGTGCTTTGATTTCATTCTCTGAAATTATACATAATTATACATACTACATACTACTGTATCTATGCTGCAGAGATCCAGATGAACACCAGATGGCAGCAAGGAGATGAAATATTTTTTTTCCTGCCATAAAGTTGAATGGAAGGGGGAAAAGTGCTTATGTAGATTTTTACAGCACAGATGTGGTGACCCTAAATATGGACTACCACAGTTTTAACTTGAATATACGAGCAGGAATTACAGCTCCAACTTAAATTGAAAATAATAATAATGAGCATTTCTTACAAATAATGACCTGTCTGATCCCTTCTCAGATGTTTGGTTAATAGAGGAAATCATTCTGTATGTTGATCAGCATGAATGTTTATACATGTATAAAAATGTTAGAAGTTCATAAGAAATAGTGAGTCATTCAAAGCTTTACTTGTCTTTTGCTTATGGATATTGTATATTTGTATTTTAAGATCCAGTAGATCATGTATAAAGAGATCTTTTTAAGCTTACTATAAACCAGCAGAGGAAATGGGAAAATAAACATGTGAACCATTAAGAAAAATTTTTTGGCCCCTGGGGCAAATACGTTTGCTGTATTTAAAGATGTCAGTGCAACAGTGTTCAGTTCAAGAGGTCTGTGTCCCATTGCAAAGGATGCCTGATATCAAATCATGCAATGCAGCCACTTGATAAAACATATTTGGTAATGCCCTGCATAATAATGAACAATTTGCCCTTTTTTTTTGCTCGAGTGTTTCATGGATTGGTATTTATAGTATAAGAAGAGACTGTGTTTTGCAATGAAGTAAGACTAGAAATAGCATAAAATAGCTCATGTGGCAGATTAACACGTTTTGATTGTTTAACCAGTTACAATTTTCTGTTTATATGGGGGAAATCTATCTAAATATTTGAAATGAACAAAATTACAAACAGGCTCTGAAAAGCTAAATAATAAAAGGCCTTTTTCCTCAAATGGAAAGGAAACATTAAGCTCTGTTTTTTAGAGGCTGAAGTTTTAATAAATTGGAAGCCTTCTAAATTACATATCCGACATGCTATGTTGAAATTGCAGGACACTAATAAACATCAGTGTAGTGTTTGATTGAAATTATACTTTTCAATATGAATTGAATTTGATATTGAAACTTTTAATGTATTATACAAGAATAGAACTTTCCAAAGCAATCTGAATCTACATGAACTTTGCCTTTGTATTTGTATTTCTAAATATTAGCTTTTATACAGAGAAGGTGAAATCAGTTCATCAGTGCTGGATTTCTATATACAAAATTCATTGATAGAATTTATTTGTTGCAACATGTGTTTAAGCACTTGAAATAAATTGTAGTGAATATTAAATATATGAAAATTTGTATCAAAGCATTTAAACTCAGCAAAACATTTAACAAAATCAGCGCTAGATAAAATAATACTTTAGAAATCAAAAGTAGAGAAAAATCAGAACAATTCTAAAGTTAGGAAAATATACTGAAAAATACAAAGTTAAAATAAAATAACTGTCTTAAAATGTTTGTTCATATATATCTGAAATAGTTTTTAATAAACATTTTTCAATGGATAGTATAATCATAACAATGAATTTACCCAGTCAAGTTAGTAGGATGTGAACCATGGTTATCACCTGTGAATAATTTCTCTTCTACTCCTGAAAGCTCCATTATCTGGCTTCATCAAATTGATCAGGATTGTAGGGTCTTGCTGGCAAAAGAGTACTGACCACTCTTTGTATGTGTACATTATAAATGACTGTAGTATATTTGTTTTGTTTTAATCTAATACTATAAAAACAAAAGTCTTGTCAGGATGTGTTTCACTTAGGATTACTAAAGATAAGCTCATGAGTTGTTAAATTCTACTATCAGTGTAACAGTAGTTCTGCTGGATCAGTTCATAGAATCAACCATATTGTTTCTCACAGTGGCCACCCATTTACATCTAGATACTCTCAAGCAAGACCTTCCAACTCTGTTCCTTTGCAACTGGTATTCCTTTGTAATTAGTGGAAGGCACTGCTAATATTTAATAGGTTTCTCTTCCATGAATGTATCAAGTGAGTAGCCATTACCATGCCATGTGATGAATTCGACACCTTAATTATATGTTGTGTGAAGAAATAATCAGGTGTAATTGTATCATAGATTGGTACAAGAGTACTACAATATGGCAGTTCCTTCTTCTATCACTTTTCTCAAGACCATGACCTCAAAAGCTGAGACCTCACCAATATATACATAAAGGACACAGTTTGCCTCAATGTGCATCACTTAGTTTCCAGAGATCTTCTGGAGCCATTCAGAGTTACCTTTGATTTTCCAATCAATCCAATCAAGTAAGGAGGATGGAATCAATGTTAAAAATTGCTACAAGAGCCTTTTTCCATATCAGCTGTTGATTTTAGGCATTCTGTAAAAAGATCAGGGAGAATTTAGTCTGTTTATTAAGTATTGTACCTTTAAAATATGTAGTGCCTTTAAAACTGCTCCATTTATAGTGAGCTAGCTTTGGCAGATTGACTCAGAGCACACACATGGGTTAAGTTGAGAGATAGACACCAACATACCATTCTAAACTACATGTTTGATTTACATAAAAGAATGGCATATTTCACAAATCTTTCTGACACCCCCTCCTCCAGACATTCCTGCACACCTCTGAATTGGGCATTTCATGTGTGTGTTTTTTCCTGAATTGTGTAAAATATTTTTGAAGTCTTCTGAGCTACAGACGGTCACCTTTTGCAATCTCTGGTTTGCAATCTCTGGTTTACATGTAATAGACCATGTAAGCATGATCTTGTGGCACTTTAAAGGCTTGGGCCAGTTGTCACCTGGAAGACACTTGACTCCATCCTACAACATTTCTTCTTTGATCCTATGTAAGAGCTACTTAGAAGAGACTCTTCCATTCAGCAAATGGAAACTATTTCTCCACTAACACCAACTGCTGCCATATCTTAAAAGAGTTGTTCACCCTGACATATACAAGAATAAACCCATTCAACTGAAGGATATTTACTTCAGAGTACACTTTGTTCCCCTTTTCTGCCAAAAGCATTAGTGGATTGTATACATTTTATGTACACACTTACCAATTCAGGACAACATTTTAACTGATAGATCAACTGGACAATACCTATTGAAAATACAAATTGTTGCATTTAAAATGCTTAAAAGTTTGTAACTACATTACAGCAAGTAGGCTCCACTATACTGGTATTAGAAGTTTGGGCTCTATTTTGTTCAATGCTGGGGCAAAGAGAACCTTTACCGATTGGAACTACTACTGATTTTGAAGCGGCTTCAGCTCCAATGGATTCCCAGCCATAGTGTTTGGTTTTGAGGTAAATCCTACACCAACTCGTAAGGCACAGGGACAGACTGGAGAAAGCTACACAGTATACATACAGCATCACATTTTGTATCGGTTTTAAGGAATTAAAAAACCGGTAAGAACCCACGAAAATTTGCGCACACACAAACTACATTTAATAGGGTACCTCAAGATTCTGCGCTAATTGCACTGAAAATTCCAGCGGGGGAGCCGCGACTCCTTTTTCAAAGGAGCAATCGGCAGAGACCTACAAGGCGAAGCGCGCCCGCACCTTGTTCGCACTGACAGGCGCGTGCGCGCTTGCCGGTGTTTGTGTTGCAGAAACGTTCCGCTTGCGTTCTCCACTTTGCGCGTGCTTGGATGGGCTTGCCTGGCCCGCGGTGCTCGTGAGAGCTGCAGTAGCAGCAGACAGACTGGCGGAAGTGTCTCTCGGCAGCAGTGGGCAGCAGAGCCCCGCGGGCTTTGTGCGCCTCCTCCTCCTCCCTCTCCTCCTCCTTCGCCAGCGATTTGTCCCACGCCCACTCTTGCCTCGCCACATCCCGGGAAAACGGCGGGGGGAGATGGCCGGGGCCCTGGACCAGCTGCCAGGCGCCGAGGAGTGGCTCCCCAGCTAGCGCCCTTGGCCGCGGGGGGGAGGGTGGGGAGGTAAGAAGATGCCACTGCCTGCGAGCTGGAGGAGCCGAGCGAGGCGGCAGAATTGAAGAGCAGATGCAAGAGCGAAGTCGCCAGCGATCGGCGGGCTTTTCTTCCTCCTCTCGGGCGCTCCTCCATTGAGCATCTGACAGCCAGAATAGCAGCTGCTGCCGCTTTTTTGCTGCAGGAGCGTCGCCGAATCCCGGGCCGGGGCGGGGAAACTTCCCGCTGTGCGGTGGGGGGAAAGGCGGCTAGCTAGAAACGGCTGCGCAAAGCTCAGCTGCGGGGAAAATGAGGTGAGTCGGCCGAGCCTGAGGCGCGGGTGTTCGAGCTCTCTTTCTTCTCCTCCTCCTCCTCGGGGGAAGGAGGGCTGGCGCTTTCACCTGGCAGCGGGCAGGTGCAAGTAACGCTGGTTCTGCCCTTCAGAGGAGTATGCGCGGAGTGGTGTAAGAGCGGGATTCTTGGGTCTGCCTCTAGCAAGGACACGTGTGCATTGCAGTCTCGAATCCTCTTCGCCTCTGGCCTAGAATTTCCAGAGAGCTTCAGTCTAGGCGGAATTGAGCCTTCTGTATCCGCTTCCATGGAGAACATGAATAGAACTGCCAACTCTCTCTTTTTAATTAGCCATTGCTCCCGTGCTCTGTAATAGCGGCGGGATCCGCAGCTGTGAGAGACAAAAAGAATCCTTTGTGACATCCCCGTGGCCAACAGGGTATGGTGGGTGGGGGGGGATACCTGCATCTTGTCGAATTGTCTTATCTAGTTCATTAAAGTCTCAGTACGGTAAATCCGAAGGCCCTACCAAGTGATGTGTTTTGCGGGTGTGACAGGTTCACACCGCTCTCTAGAATTTGTCAAGCATTTGCGGATGGCCGGCCTTCTTTCTCTGGTATGGCAAAGATTTACTTAGATTTCTTGGTGATTTCTGCACAGCTGTGGAAAAAGTGTTTTGTGTGTGTGTGTGTGTGTTTTTCTGGTCTGTTGCCAGCCTGAAAACTTAAATCTCTTGTGAGTTGCATCTGATCACATATACTTTTATGTTCTCAAAACTAAGGTCCTTCATTTCATTTTGGAGGATGGGCATTGTTCAGGGTTGGTGAAACGGTGTATTTCCCCCTTCAGGTAATTCAGCTTTACTGGGAGTGCACATAGTGGCCTCAAAGAATAGCAACAAAATCATGGCAGCTGGCATTGAGGAATGACTTTCAAGTGGGCATCAGGCTTGGAGCCTGTCCTAGAAATGTAAAACCTTTCATTTTGTGTAGTTTCTTCCCTTCAGTGAAAGAAAGATTATTGGGTCCTTCAGTCTTTCAGCAAATGAAGAGATGGATGCAATGCTTGTGAGTGGTTTAGCATCATGTCTTAAGTTACTAGGACAGATTGCTTGTGTTTATACTAACAATTTAGTATTTTTTAAAATCTAATTTGTTGAACAAACTATAATAACTTGTTTGCATACTGTATTGTAATCAGGAAGATCATATGTCCTGTTTAGCCCAAAATAAAATAACCCCATAGCATGCTTTTAGGTAAACAAGTCGGTGCTGAGCAGCTAACTAGCTGTGGCAGTTTTACATGGAGACAACAATTTTTTTGATGGTTCTGTCAGGTGGTCCATGGGGCAGAATTGTTGACATTAAGTTTCTTTACCAACCCCAGTTTGGAACAGCCCAAATAATAATTGACCAGCACTGGTGGAGATGGAATTGCATAAGGATCACACAACAGTCTCTGTTTGAACTTCTTAGCACATTTCTCTCCCACTTCTTCTACCCCTTGTTTTGATTGTTTTCAAAAAAATAAATTCCATGTTCTTCCGGGGTGGGGGAGGTACATCACAAACAGCAGAAAAGAGTGGGGTTGTGTCATCCCCACCAAGCTGTTGTTTTGAGCTAATTGCACTAATTGGCCTACAGCAGGTCTGGGCTATAGGAAGCTGTTTCCATCCCATCTTCTCCAGACTTGAAGAGATTGCAGGTGAAAGTGGAGGGCAGGTTCTGAGAGGTGGCTAAACTTATGGATTTAGCCATGTGTCAAACCTATCATTAGTTGGATCAATGTTGCCGTTGATAGATGTTTTCCCTCCAGCTGATAATATTAAGAAGGGGGAGGAGAAAGCAGCCTTCCCTACATGGAAAATGAGAACATCATCTTCTGACTATAAGCCAGAACAGAGGCACTTAGAATTAACAGTGGGAAAGGCTTTAAAGTTTAGGTTTCTGATGATTCACAGATGGGAGCAAAGCATTAAACTGAGTTGTGGGAAAGAGCTCTTTGTGTATGTAATTAATAAAGAGACCTCTCAGTTCTCATGCATGTGATTTTAGTATTGCCCAGCAAATTATTTTATCGATCAGCTGTTACATGGGGAGGGGAAGCGAAGGGAACAATGAAAATAGGCTTTTATATTCCAAATAATGATTATGGAATGGTTCATGTAGAGAAAACAGAATATATGCATGGCAACAGAGGCAGGGAAAATGTACTGCTTCTTTCTGTTGCCATGAATGTGGGTGTGCCTTTCCTTCATCACTGTTGCCATGCATTAACTGACAGTGCTAAGACTACTTCCTTTATCTCTTGGAAGGTAATTCATTGAAATTGTGTATCTGTTTCTCTGCCTTTTGTAGTGTATGTCCTGCATTTTCCTTTGTATTTGAGAATATGTGTGGTTTTGAGCTAGGGAGAAAAGATTTCTTCATTGCATTTTCTCATTTTATGATGTAACATAGATGGGGAGTTTAAGCTTTATATACTATGTATGTCTTCCAGGAGCAATTCAGGTAGATGACATTGTTAGGTACCAACCAAGATATAGCTTCTAGCACTGAACTAAATGATGATCCTTCAAATGCTGCTAATCTTCTGATCTTCTCATTATTCTTCCAAAGCTGCTTTCTGGAAATATAAACAGCTACTAGAGCAATCTTTACACAACCTCCTGATGTACTGAATATCTTCTTGGACTATGGGGCAGATTGGGTGCAGCAGAAAAAAGAACATGTGATATACTGAGTGATATACTGAGCCACCTACAGTATGTTCTCTACTATTGGAAGCAATGATACCGCATAGGAAGAGATGGGACTATTAAGAAAAGCTGTGCCACTGAGGATTTCTGGCCCAGGGTCTGTAATGAGGTCTGTAATTAAGGTCCTATATATTATGATGGTGATCTTTATTTGCTTATACAGGTGCTTGTTTCTGGATTTATGTTATTGTTATATTTTTCACCAATGGCACAACAGTCTCTGCATTTTTTTTTCTTAGCGCATAGAGAATAATTGGCACAAAAATCCTGATTGTTATTGTTGTTGTTTTGAGAGTCTGCCACTTGTACAAATGGGTGAACCCAGCATCCCCCCACCCATGCATTATCTAAGCATGTGCCTTTAGGAAAATTTCTGGAATATAGTTATTTTTGAAGCTTTGGGTTTTAAATGCAAACTCGGTGCAACTGGTATAATTGCTACTGTTTGTGGCACTTCATAATTTATATAGAAGCCTCTTGGGGCAAGATAAAAATGAAATGGCAGGAGAAGGTTTTGGCCTCTGTTGAATTTTGTCTATTGAGGTACCCCTTTAATTGATTCCCAGGACATAATTATGACTATGATGGGAACACATTCTGAAATGTCAGAATGTTCTGCAGCTGCTTGCTAGGCACAGGTTATTTATTAGACAGGAACTGGACATGCCAGGAATAAAGGACACTGAACTATCATTGTGTCTCTCAGTCCTTCAATGGGATGAATAGATATCATGTGAGTGGATGGTATGTTTTGGCATGATTGCCCATCATTACTTACATTGGTATGACAGAATATGCCAGGGTTTATTAAAAGCTGCAGACACCACCAGAAAATAGTGCACTGATATGGAACTCCATAGACTACATATGTGTGTATAATGTGTAAGTCTTGTCTTTTGCTACCTCTGACAGTAAGTGAGCTAATTAAACTGCCTCTCAAAGGTCTCATTTTACCCATGTCTTCTAGGAGTAATGGTCAGCAGAATGCTTAAAAAGTCATTTGGTAGAGAAAGGAAAATATTTATTATTTTTATGAGCATCCACTGAAGACTGGCTTACTTAGTGCATAGGAGACAAACCTTGTTTTTTCTGATCACAAAATAGCTGACCTCTTGTATTCGTGCATGTGAAGGCTTTTTCTTCTTTTTATAGACTCTAAAGCTGGCTCTGTAATATTGACAGAGGGTTCACAATCTTGGCAAGCCTTGATAGCCAGGCATTGTCTCTAGTTGCCACCAACTGTTTTCCTTTCCTAGATCTCC
Organism: Notechis scutatus; assembly: GCF_049901735.1. NCBI lineage: Eukaryota > Metazoa > Chordata > Lepidosauria > Squamata > Elapidae > Notechis > Notechis scutatus. The sequence goes on from NC_142009.1 coordinate 305,819,966, forward strand.
TGGCATACACAGAGAAGGCAGTGTTTTAACTTCATCCTTACTGAGAATGATACACTGTGTGAAGGCAAAAAGCAAACTGTTTTTCTTTTAATATACAGTAAAAGAGGATGGATCTGGACTGAGTTCCTACAGTGCTAAGCCATGATATATTAACAGAATAGAGAACAGAGTTGGAAGGGACCTTGGAGGTCTTTGGGTCCAATCTTCTACTCAAAGCAGGAAATCCTATACCATGTCAGACAAAAGAGTTGTCCAATCTCTTCTTAAAAGCGTCCAGTGTTGGAGAACCCACAATTTCTAGAGGCAAGTCTTTCCACTGATTGATTATTCTAACTAACAGGATTTTTCTCCTTAGTTCTAGGTTGCTTCTCTCCTTGATTATTTCCCATCCATTACTTCTTGTCCAGCCTTCATGTGCTTTGCAAAATAGGGTGGCCCCCCTCTTCTTTGTGGTAGCCCTTTAGATATTGGAACACTGCTATCTGACATTGCTAGTCCTTCTTTTCATTAAATCAGACATAACCCATTTTTGAAACCATTCTTCATATGTTTTATCCCCCAGTCCCCTAATCTTTGTTGCTCTTCTCTGCACTCTTTCTAGAGCCTCAACATCTTTTTTATATCATGGCGCCCAAAACTGGATGCAGTATTCTAAGTGTGATTTTACCTAAGCTTTATAAAGCGCTCCTAACACTTCACTTGATCTTGATTCTAGCCCTCTGTTAATGCAGCCTAGGACCGTGTTGGCGTTTTTTTGGCAGCTGCAGCACACTGCTGGCTCTTATTTAAGTGACTGTCCACTAGGAGTCCGAGATCCCTCTTACAATTACTACCTGTACATTTGTTTTTTCTTGCCTAAATGTAGAACTTTACTTTTCTCATCATTGATCTAAACATACTAAACTATGGTTTATTGAACAAACTATAGTGGCTAGGATTGCACATACACTGTGCCAAAAACCAAATAAAACACATTATAACTTAGTGTGTACCAGATCTTCACATTTTGTTTTGAGAGAGCCTATTTCAAAGCTCCAAAGACAGAGATCTGTACTTGGATTTTGTAACATATTGTGGATATCTGTTTACAACTTACTACCAAATTAGTGAGTGTGCAATTGCAATTTTAGTCTCTAAAGGGAATACTGGATGGGGAACTAGAAAAGCAGAGTTGGAGATATGTTTGGAGAGGAAGATAAAATAAAGCAGAATGACATTAAAATAAAGAAACTATGTAGTTTTGTTTTTTTACAAAGGAAATATTGTTATATATTCCTTTCAGTACAGCAGAGGGCAAAACATTAAAGTGGTCCAATGAAAGAGCTCTATGGTTTATTGGCAGATAATATTATATAGGCAATGTGCTGGCAAGAAATGTTTCCTGTTTATATTCCAATGAAGTATGATTCAGCCTGATCTTTGAATTGACTTTCTGTAAGTTGCATTAGAAATCAATTGTAGATTATTAAAATTTCAGGATATAAATATTTGTAAACTTGGGTGCTTGGTGCTGAACTCTTATACTACTGATTAATGAACAAAATGCTTTGTCTGTCTACTTGCTGTCCAAGTCTACTATCATTAAAAAATAGCAATAGCAATAGCAATAGCACTTAGACTTATATACCACTTTACAGTGCTTTACAGCCCTCTCTAAGCTGTTTACAGAGTCAGCATATTGCCTCTAACAATTTGTGTCCTAATTTTACCTGCCTCGGAAGGATGGAAGGCTGAAAAACTACATTCAAACAAACAAACAAATGCAGCCTGATGGACCACAAGGGGAAAACCTTAATAAAATATTAATTAAGCCAATAAATTTCCCAAATAATGAATACATTTTTAAAATTTTCAAGGTCTTACTCTAGGGAGAATTGTTGGAAACTCAAAAGCTTGTCCACCACTACTGTAAATCTTGAGTTGACTATTAAAAATGATAAAATATTAGACAAGCTGGGATGTTTTTGTGTCTTGTTTGTGAATGCTAAGCATTTTGTAGTGATTGAGGAGATGGATTGCTTCAATATGCCTTTATTTAAAGGTTTGGGAGACTTAAAAAAGATTAAACGTAAGTGAAAACTTGGGGGAGAAACCATGAATAATAAACACTATACAGTAACTTTAAAAAACAGGAGAATATGCAAACAATGCATAATACAAAAAGAATAAATAATGTGCATAAAGAAGAGTAAAGATCATTGGCAACAGTGGAAACAAGCAAAATACTTGAGGGTAACGGAGGTGCCAAAAAGCTCTGGGAAGAAACATCTTGGCATGGATTTAGCTCCCTGCTGTGTAAACAGACAGTTCACTTAAGATTTGGCAACATGTTTCTGAGTACATATTCAGATAACAAAAGTAGTGTGACTACAGTATGTGAATTAATACTTAGTAGACTCAATGTGGCAAACTGCAATGAAGAAAAGCTACCATGTATTGATTCATAATTGCACATTATATCCTGGTATTTGTCTTTAAAATAAGTACGTTCATATATTTTCTTCCCTTTTACTAAACCTGTGCAGAGGCCACCCAATCAATATTGGAGTTAAATCAAGAACTCTAAAAGTTGCTTGGTCAAAGTGGGATCATGTCAAAGGTAGTTCATTTTTACTGAAAAGCTGAATTCATAGTGAAGTTTTTTTCATAGTTTCATATGGAATAAACATAAATGTTTGAAACATTTTTGTAGTATAGGGGAGAAAGAGTTCCAGTTTTTATGATTTTTCTGCTCTGTTCCTTTAAAACTGTTGGATTTAAAGGAACCAAGCTCTTGGAACTGGACTATTTTTGTGTGTATGAGGAAGCAGAATGTGATGAAGTTTTTCCCTTGGTGGTTGGGAATACCCATTGCAAAATTTCAGATGGATAAGTTGAAGGCAACTTATTCAGATGGATAAGTTGAAGGGTTTTAAAAGAAGCAACGCTACACTTTTCTGAGTACAGTACAGTGCTAAAGTGCTGGCCTAGAAGCCAGAAAACTCTTTGAGTTCCAGACTTGCCGGCTGGGTAATTTAGATCAGTTATTCTCTCTCAGCCCAATCTACCTCACAGGGTTCTTATGAAGAAATTAGGCTGGAATATTAAATATATTTGCTGCCTGGAGTTAATCAAACATATAATTTAAAAGGGTTGGATAGGAATCTAATTATAGTAATAAAATAATAATAACCAAAGATCCTAATCAAACCTCAAAAGCTGCTCATTTCCAAAGGCACTGATATGAATCAATGCTTCTCAAACATTTTGGTCTTCTGTCCCCTTTGTGTTTTTAAAAATTATTGAGGACCCCAGAGAGCTTTGATTTGTGTTGGTTTTAACTATCACTATTTACTGTATCAGAAATATTAAAACTAATTTTAAAATATTTATTCCACTTTGCAGACCCCCTTAGAGATCCCATTGGTCCCCAGACCACATTTTGAGAACCATTGATGTGATCTAATCACAAGTGACCTCTGGCTCCACAAAATTAGTCACTCAGTATAAATCCTGTATACCTCTGGCTTGCTGTTTTATTTTAGACAAATGATTTTTTATGGCACAGTTCTTTGAAATATAGCATGTGGGACCAGAATCTAATTGCAATTGGATGAGAGTAAGATCCAAAGCATTCTGAACAAGTCCCTCACAACTCCAGGCTTCAGCTCTGCCTCCAGTTCTGGTTGGTGTGCTTGGCTGTAAGTCCAGGCTTATCTTGAAGAGTCCCCTGAATTGAAAGTATGTTGGTTCTAATGTAAAGCAGTGACCCTACCTATCTGAGCATATTTTGTTATTTAAATAACAGGAGACATGAGCAACTCTAAGAAAATGAAAACAGGGAGGGGAGGTTTAATACTTTATCTCCCTTTCCCAGGCCTAATTATCTCTTTTAAGCTGTTATTTGTGTTACATTCATTTTTTTCTCTTCTGTTCTATTATGTCTGATTCTCAGAGACTGCCTAGACAAATCCCTGCAGTTTTCTGGGCAAGTTTTTCAGAAGTGGTTTGCTTAAAATGCAACAGAAAAAAAGCTAATTAGGACATCAGGTCAACTCCCCTCTAAAACGAAAACATGTCTGCCTAGCCTTCCTTTAAACTTATATAGGAAAGAGAAATTGACCACATCTCCTGGTAATTTGTTCCACTACAAACTATTCCTACTGATTGAGTTTCTTTTTCTTTGGATTCAGTTCCTTTAGTTTGTGTCTTATGCTTTAGATCAGGGCTGTCAAACTTCTGGCCCGTGGGGCAGATGCGTCATGCGCTGGCCATGCCCACGCCCGGTTTAGTGAAGGGGGAAAAAGTCCCAATATGTCACATGATGCCACCGTGATGACATGTGTTTGACACCCCTGCTTTAGATGGTAGAAACAGATTATGATATTTTGTGTGACGTTAATATCTATTTATTTTAAGGTAGAAGGTACAAGCAAAACTGGCTAAACTTCCTTCTTCATGATTTTGCTGGAGGGTTTTTTGTTTTTATGCTCATAATATGCTCATTAATTGAATTCACATAACTGATGCAAAGTCTAGTTTTGCCAGTATATGCATCTGAAGGCACAGAAGATCCAAATTTGTGGTTAAAGATTATCATCTCGCTGGAGGGTGGATCCCTTTTCTTTGGCTTTGGAACACTCTATACTGACTTGGTGCTTGCCAAACATGTTTGCATAAAGACTTCTAGGATGCCAAGTCTCTATAATAGAGACCTCGGTTTTTCAGAAAATTTTGATAGGAAGCATTTTGCATGCAATTGTGCTGTTAGGGAGAGAGTAATTGCAATTAGAAAACTCCTAGTTTGTATTGGAAAATCATCTGACTTGTTTTTATTTTTTATTTATTTTGATTAGTCAATCGCTTTCAAAATAATAGGTATAAGTATAAACATGAGTAAGAATACAGAAAATATTCAGAACCAGCTCCTTACCAAACCTATGGTCCTTAGCTGTGGTCATCCCTATCTTCAAAAAAGGTGACCCCAGCCTGGTTGAAAACTACAGACCAATCTCACTATGTTGTGTCACGTGCAAAGTCATGGAATCAATCATTAACCAATTGATCTCTTGAAAAATCATTAAACATTGAAACTCTGATATTAACTAATATTGCCTATTTATTTTCAATCCTGTTTACCACTAGTAGTATTGTTGTTACTATTATTAATTGTTTCCTGAGTGTTTTGTGCCATTAATCTATTTGTATTCTGGAATTTGGAGGTGATGGGCACAGAATGATGACTAGACACTGAGGACAACAGTGGGGGGAAAAAACAAAGAATCTGACTAAACATGATTGTATATCCATATTCAGAAATATAGCATGATGATAAAAATGGAAAATCATGATTATCTCTTCAGATTCATTGTGCCCATTGGTGTTCTTTATCTGAAGATGTATTACTTTAAATAAGAATATCTTTCAGGAGACAGATGTGACATGTGAAATTCTTTGCCGACAAAGTTGCTAACAATTGTTCTGGATTAAACTACCCTATGGACATAATCTTTTGAGATGAGTCTGATATTGTCTTTGTGATGCTTTGAGAGTCTCTTAAAATTGTAGAGATTAAGAAAGTGGAAGTGTATGTAGCAGAAGAGACAGTGTTGGTACCTGGATACCTGGATTGCACCTCTTCTGATTCTACTGGAGCTTTTGGCAGCATTCTACACCATCAGCCATCATGTTTTTCAAGAACTCTAGTGATGTTTGGATGTAGGAAGCACTGTTCTGCATTACTTCTGCTACTTCCTCAGCAGAATACAGTGTATGAAGGAGAGGAATGGTCTGTCTGGCTCCTTATAGGGCACCACCAAGGACTATTATGTCCTGCCTCATTGTGCTTAACATTTATTTAAAACATTTATACAGTTGCCTATTTTGTATCAAACTCTGGGTGGCTTCCAACATCTACATGAAACCTTTCGGAAAGTTGTTAATTGTTTGAGATAAGATTATCAATATGTGGATAATGCTCACAATACATTGTCACCTTATCAGTGGTGGGATTCAAATATTTTGCCACCGGTTCGGTGGCGTGGCTTGGTGGGCACGCTTTGCGCGTGCACGCCTTTGCGTGCATGCATGTTCCAAATGCGCACTTTGTGCAGGCGCAGAGGCATTCTAACTCGCCTCCTGCAAGCTTGCATGATCCTGGTTACTTCAGCAGCTGCCGCACGGCACTATTCTGTGCCACACAAAACAGCTCGCTTCAAATTCAGCAGATAAAGGTGAGTATGGGAGCCCGGGTGGGCCCAACAGCTTAGTGGTGGAGAGAAGCGGTTCGGTCTCTGCCGCTTATCACTGCTACCGGCTCGCCAGAACTGGGCCGAACCGGTAGAATACCTTATGTAGGGTCAAAGATGCTATGAAGGTCCTGATTTGATGAATAAGGAACAAGATACAGGTAGTCCTCAATTTACAACAATTTGTTTACTGACCATTTGAAGTTACAACGGCACTGGAAAAAGTCACTTATGACTGTTTTTCACACTTATGACTGTTGCAGCATCCCCATGATTGCCTGTTCAAAATTCAGATGCTTGACAACTGACTCATATTGTTGAAGGTTGCAGTGTCCCAGGGATCATGAGATCACTTTTTGTGATCTTCTGACAAGCAAAGTCAATGTGGAAGCCAGATTCGCTTTTAACCATGTTACTACCTTAATAACTGCAATGATTCAATCAACAATTGTGGCAAGAAAGGTCATAAAATGGGGGGAGGGGGGAACCTCACTTAGCAACAGAAATTTTGGGCTTAATTGATCTACTTTTATGTCAAAACAAGTTTTACTGGAATCCCAGCTGCTGTTGGTATGTGATGGAAGTGGGCCAGGAATTCTGAAGAAGTTGGGGAAAGTCTATACTAAGGTAATCATTTCATATCATAGAAACATTATTAAAATGAAGGATTGAGATGTGTTTGTTGTTTAATTATTCCCTGTGATGGGTGATTGATATATAAATATATATGTATCCTTCAACTGAACTTTGAAAACTTGAATGCCTTTTAGGTTTTCATACCTGGCAATCCAAAAGAAGGTGGCATTTGTCTATGGATATGTGGGTACACTTGCTAATAAACTATTACAAAAGTTGCCATTGAGAGGCAGCAACAGGCCTTTTAAAAAAACATTGTCAAAAACCTATGGTAAAGTAATTGTAAAAGAAATGAGAATAAGCCCTTTTTATTGTCAATAAATTGTCTTATCAAGTGGCTATATTTGGTTTGTGAGCTGTTCAGAAGTGAATAGTAAAATAGAATTTTTTTTGGTCAGAATTGAACTATATTACTGAGAGCAATAATGAAATTAGCTAATGCTATAAGATTAGTTCTAGAGATTAAAACATTGGTTTGGCATTCAAGTACAGAGATTTTTTAAAAGCCAAGAAAATATTTCTCTTATGTTGAATTTATTTCCACTTTGTTTCAATAGAGAACTGTTCCTATTGTTGAAAACCAGAAGGTTTTTGTTTTATTGTGATTTTGGGGGGCATTGATGGTAAAATAACTAACTTGTTTTATTTCTTTTTAATTTATTGTATTTATTTGTTTCTTAAGGAGGCTGTCATGCCCCTGGTGGAGACTGACTCTGAGGAAGAAGAGGAACAGCCAACAGGGAGTGGGAGTATGGCTCCAGAGGTGGTAGAGGAGGCTGGGAAGGGGCAGAGGCCGGCTGAGCAGTCAGAGGAGGATCCAGGCCCATCCCCTATCCATCCTAGGTCACTCAGGGAGGAGAGGATCAGGGAAAAGCAAGGCCTACTCAAGAGGAGATTACCATGATCCTCCTCGTGGCTTGCAGGTGGGAGCTATGTATATAAGTTTGCAACTGCGCAGTTAGAATTTGCAGGAGTCAATTTAGTGTTCACCTTGAAAGAGGTTTATCTTTGCTGGCGTTCTTCCCATGGACTTTTCTCAGTTATTTTCCTGGAGTTTATGATTAGTTATCTTGGCTTGCTTCGGAACTCTCATCAATGCGGTTTGTTTTGGTTTTCTGTTTGCCTCATTATTTACTTTTGTGACTTTAAACTGTGCCTAATAAAACAGTGAAGTTAAGTTGAAGGCTTTACCGGACTTTAATATATGTTTTGGGTTTGGGGTTATTTTGAGAGACTACGGGTCATCACAGAGGCTGTGGTGTGCCATTCCTGAAAGGACTATTGCTTGATCCAATGAAGCTAAACAGTTTTTGTCCAGTTTCCAATATTCCCTTCTTAGGGAAGATGGGGGAGAGAGTGGTTGCATGGCAGCTGCAGAGGATTTTGGATGAAGTGGGTAATCTAGATCAGGGGCCCCAAACCCCTGGTCCGTGGATCGGCACCAGGTTACAGCATGCCAGAAACCGAGCCATGCAAACAAACGAAGCCCCATCTGTGGGATGCAGGCAGCATGCGAAACCATGCTCCCTTCGGTCTGAGGAAAAAATTATCTCCATGGAACCAGTCCCTGGTGTCCAAAAGGTTGAGGGCCACTGATCTAGATCCTTTCAGGCGGAGTTCAACCCAAGGTTTGAGGATGAGGTTCTCTTTAGAAATTAGAGAGGCATCAACACTATTGGCCTTTTGCAAAGCTTTAAAAATATGTGTACATGGTTCTGGGGTTCAGAATGTATTAAAGTCCCTGTTACTTGGTTTTACTATTAACTGATTAATCATCATAGCATTGTGTTTCAATGGACTTGTTATGGCTAAACATAACATGGTTCATTTGATGAATTCAGCCAGTGTGGTTATTTTTAAGCTTTTGTGATTAGTAAAAATTGAACTTTTGATACACCTCTGAAATATTTTCAACCTGACTTTTGTTATTAAACAATGTCTGTGTCGGAATAGATTATTATAATTATTGTTCTCCCTGGCATTAAAATCACATGAAAAGCTAATGCCACATTTCAGCACTGACAGTAAATGATGGTAAATTATCAGGTATTATTTCAAAGTCTTTTTGAGGAAAGTCATATTAATTAAAGTATGAGGGCAGCTATTTTTTATTTTAATTCATTATTTGTACACTGCTTCTGATGCACATTTTTATATGTGGGAGTGATACATTCAAAACAATTGGAAATGAGAATCAACTTTTTTCAGTCATGATCCATAATATGCATTCTTTAAATATATATTTGAATAATTTCTTACTACATGGGAATGGGTTACTGATTTTTCTAAAATCCATTTTCTGACTTTGTGAAAGGCAATTTACTACAATTTACTACAATTGTATTTCTCATCACACAAAAAGATGAATGAGAAAATGTAATATTTGCTGAAACAGAGAAGATGATACAGTGGTTTAAATCACTTTCTTATTTTAGTTCCCTCCATGTGTTTGGAATACAGTACATGTACTCCTTGACTTACAACCACAATTAAGCCCAAATTTTCGGTTATTAAGTGAGACATTTGTTAAATGAGTTTTACCTCATTTTATGATATTTCTTGCTACTTTTGTTTAGTGAGTCACTGCCGTTGTTAAGTGAATCTAGCTTCCCCATTGACTTTGCTTATCAGAAGGGCTTACCAGTTAATGAATATTTCAGCTTTAACTACAACAACACAAGAGCACACAACTGATATAAACTTAATGCAAACCACTCCAAACTTGATTGCAGGATGTCGTGTCCGTCGTGGAAAAGAGATTGAGCCAGTGACTTAGTTTCAGCCCTTTATTTGCTCCGAGATCGGCTCGGCTCGAAAAGGGAAAAGCGGCGGCTTTTATTCCTTGGCCGCCGCGGCCACAGCCAATGGCACCGCTTTGAATCTCCCGCGATTAGTTTCCACCAATCGCAGGAGATTCGTGGTGGGCCAATCAGTGTGGCTCGCTCGGCCAATCAGCTCGCCGTGCGTCTTGACCACTCACCGTGCGGCGTTTACAAGTATGTAAATGATTGTACAGAACACCCCTCCCCTCTTGGTATGGTCCTACGTAACGTAGCCTCGTAAGTAGGCGGGGCTTCGTACTTGTCTATTTGACCTGCGCAGGTTAGTTGGTACTTGGCTCTCGGCCGGTTCGGTCGGGTTCTGTGTTGCTCTCTGCCTCGTCGATGGAACCGTCTGGAAGGGTGAGCCGGGCCTTTCGTCGCAGCTCCCTCCCGGTCTCCCTGGGCTGGTTGAGCTGCGGTTGTTGCCACTCCCGCCTGGTCTTTCTGGGCTGGTTGAGCTGGCCTGGCTGCTTCTTCCTGGTGAGGCTTCGAGCTGGCTGCTTGTTGGTGAGTGTTCCCAGTTTCCTTCTGGTGTGGGTTGGTTCTTGGGGTCTTCCCTCCCCTCTTGGTTTGTGTTGGGGGGGGTCCCCTTCTTTTTCTGGGTATGTGTCTGTGTCTGTTTGCGTGTCGGTTGTGTTTCCTGTGGTTGTTCTTGACCTTAATTGGTCGATGTGTCGTTTCCATGCTCGTCCGTCGGTTGTCTGTAAACGGTACGAGTGGGGACCTGTCACTTGGGTTACGGTTGCTGGTATCCAAAGTGGGTCCCCGGTAAGGTTCCTTGCGTATACTGTGTCGCCTGGTTTAAATTTTCGGTCTTTGCTTGAGGAGTTTGGGGGTTTTTCTGGGTTGTATGTGGGGTGCAGTCTGTCTAATGGGGACCTTAATTTCCTCCCCATTAATAATTCTGCCGGGCTTTTGTTAGTTGTTGTGTTCGGGGTTATGTGTTGTATCAAAAGTATTTTATTTATTTTTTCTTGGATTTCCCCGTTTTCTATTTTCTGGATTGTTTTTTTTTGTAAATTGAACCATTCGTTCCGCCTTCCCGTTCGCCGCCGGATGTGCCGGCGCTGTCAATGCATGTCATATCCCCCGCTCTGCTAGGAATTTTTCGAAATTGGGGCCCATTGTCGGATACGATGACGTCTGGGAGGCCGTGGGTTGCGAACAGCTTGCTGAGTTCTTTGGTAACGGCCTCCATGGTGGTAGTTTTCATGTTGCTTACCTCCAACCAGTTGGAGTAAGCATCTACCGTAATGAGGAAGGTGTGCCCTTTCGTGGGTCTGGCAAAGTCTATGTGAATCCTGGACCATGGTCCCCTGGGGGTTTCCCATTCCAGGATTGGGGCGGCAGGGGGGCTAGGCCTGGTTTCCTGGCATCGGCTGCATGCTGCCACCCAAGCCTCGATCCGTTTGTCTATCCCTGGCCACCATGCGTAGCTTCTGGCCAAGGCTTTAGTCCGCACGATGCCTGGGTGTCCCTCATGCAGCAATTCCAATACCTTCCCTGTAATTTTTCCGGAATGACAACCCTATCCCCCAAAGTAAACAACCTTTTTGTAATGACAGTTCTGTTTGCCGGTTCCGGAATGTCCTGAATGTTTCGTCGACGTCTTTTTCGGGCCACCCCTTCTCTACCCAATGTAACACTCGCGCCAGACATTTGTCTTTATTAGTTTCGCGGGCAATGTCTGACGTGGTTACGGGTAGATCGGGCAGAGTCTCTATGCTAAGGGTGGTCGTTGTGGGTGCTGGGTCGGTGTCCAAGTCAGGTAGCGGCGTGCGGCTCAGGGCATCTGCGTGGGCGATTGTCTTACCGGGTCGGTGTGTGAGCCGGTAACTGTAGGCAGCAAGGAATTCGGACCACCTTGTCATTCTTGGAGATAGAATGTTCGGGGTAGCCCTGTTTCCTGCCAGGATTCCCAGCAGCGGCTTGTGGTCAGTGACGATGGTGAACGTCCGGCCGTAGATGTATTCGTGGAATCTTTTTACGGCGGCAACGATAGCCAGAGCCTCCTTGTCCAGCTGGCTGTAGTTTCTTTCCGGTTTGGTGAGGGTTCTTGAGAAAAAAGCGATGGGTGCTTCTTTTCCGTTGGTGAGTGTGGCTGAGGACGGCGCCGACGCCGAAGGGTGATGCGTCGCATGTGACAGGTAGCAGTAGGGTCTCGTTGTATTGGATGAGGACAGCATCCGAGGTGAGTAGGTCCTTGGTTTTGTTGAAGGCGGCCTCCTCGGGTTTCCCCCAAGTCCACGGGGCCGCCTTGTCCAAGAGCCTATGCAAAGGCTCCGCCGCGGTCGCCTTCTGTGGCAGGAAAACATTATAGAAATTAAGCAGCCCTAGAAATGCCTGTAGTTCCGTTTTATTCTTCGGCCTGGGGGCTTCCTTGATTGCTCTGATTTTTTTTTCGGTTGGGTGAATTCCGTGCCGATCTAACAGGTACCCTAGGAATTCGACCCTCTCGGTATGTAATTGGCATTTTTCCTTTTTAACCTTCAGCCCCGCATTTTTGAATTTCGTTAGGACCTCCCTCAGGCGACCCTCCAATTCTTTTTGGTTTGCTGCTGACACCAGTACGTCGTCGAAGTAGGGCACCACCCCCTTGATTCCTTGCAGGAGTCTCTCCATGAGGCTCTGGAATATTCCTGGTGCCACACTGACTCCAAACTGGAGTCTCTTACAGTGGAAGGCCCCCCGGTGGGTTACTATGGTTTGCGCCTCGGCGGTTTCTGCATCGACCGGCAGTTGTTGGTATGCTTGCGCCAGGTCGAGTTTCGCAAAAACCTTGCCTCCCCCCAGTGAGTGTAGGAGATGCTGCACTACTGGAACGGGGTAGGCGCTCCGTTGTAATGCGCAGTTGAGGGTGGCCTTATAGTCCCCACAGATTCTCACCGACCCATCGGGCTTGACTGGGGTGACTATGGGGGTCTCCCACCGGGCGTGGTCAATTGGTTCGAGAACCCCTTGATTGACGAGCTTGTCTATTTGCTCATCGATCTTGGGCCAGAGTGCGAAGGGTACCCGCCGTGGTTTTAGGCGTCTTGGGGGAACGCTGGGGTCTAGGCTGAAGGAAATAGGGGGCCCTCGGTACTTGCCTAGGGTGCCGTCGAACACTTCCTGGAAGTCCCTTGCGAGTTGTTCTTCCCAGTCGGCCTCCCCAATGTGATCGATGCCCGTCACTTCGATTCCGAGTGGCGCGAACCATTGCAGTCCTAAAAGGCTGGGCCGGTCTCGGTCCACGATCGTCAACGGGAGCCTTGCTTTTCGCCCCTTGAAAGTTATTTCGAACTGTCCTGTTCCGACTACCGGGATGCGATTGCCTTGGTAGTCCTTGAGGATTAGTCTCTGGCTTTCCAGTCCCTTTCTTTGGATTTTGGGCACCAGGCGCTTGATTTCCCGCCATGCAACCATGGAGAGGTGGGATCCGGAGTCCACCTCCATTTTGCATGGCTTGCCCTCGATGCTCAGTTCCACACATACCTTCCGGGCATCTGCGCTGGATGAATGGCCGATGACGACCGTCTGATGGGTTTCCTCTCTCTGCCGGTTCTGGCCGTTTCAGCGGCCCCGTCCGTCTCTGCTCCAACGATTTTCGGATTGGCAGTCTCTGGGCCTGGGGGGGGGGTGCCGTCTCGTCTCCGGTTGCTGTTGTCTCTCCGCCTGGGGCTGTAGTTTTTCTTAAGCCACCAGACTCTGGCGATGTGGCCTCTTTTATCGCAGTGCCGGCATATCGCGTCGAAAAATCAGCACTCTGACCGAGGGTGGTCGCCCCCGCACCCAGCGCATTGGGGTCCCGACTTACGACCCCGCCGATCGCGCCGGTCTCGTTCCGTCTGGAGCTGATGGATGTCCTCTTCCTCGTCTGTGGTGTCGGAAACGGAGTCGAGGTCACCATGGTGTGTGGTGGTGGTCTCCCGGTGGCTTGCGTCTCGGTTGCCGTGCCTGCCTTGGTGGTCGCGGTGGGTCTCCGCAATCGAGCCACCGATTTCCGGGTTGCTTCGGCTGCGGTGGCGTCTGCGAGAACGTCGGTGAGGGCGATGTCGCCTTTGGCCATCAGTCGGCTTTGTAGGACCGGATCTCTGAGCCCCAGGACGATGCGATCTCGGAGCGCCTCGTCCATGTCCGTAAACCCACACATGCCCCCGAGATTTCGTAGATCAGCCACGAAATCGCTGATGCTCTCGCCCGCTCTCTGGTCCCGCCGGTAGAAGTCGTGCCGCCTGATGAGGGTGGGCACGGCGGGGGCATAGTGGTTTCGGAGCAACGGCTCGAGATCGGCCCAGTCCATCGTCTTTACGTCTTTGGGTTTCACGAGGGCTTTCGCCATCTTAAACACCGCGGGCCCGCAGTGTGTTAGAAAGACGGCTCTTTTCTTCTGCCCATTCGCGTCCTTTAGGTTGCTACTTTTGAGGAACATCAGGAATCGGTCGGTGTATGATTCCCAATCCTCCGTAGCTGGGTTGAACGGCGCTGGCGGTGCGATGCTGGCCATCTTGTCGGTCTCGTTTCCTCCGGACACGTGTTCGAGGGGAATCAGGCTTGGAATCCCATCCTCGTCGCCAGTGTCGTGTCCATCGCGGAAAAGAGACTCGGAGCCAGTGACTTAGTTTCAGCTCTTTATTTGCTCCGAGATCGGCTTGGCTCGAAAAGGGAAAAGCGGCGGCTTTTATTCCTTGGCCGCGGCCAATGGCACCACTTTGAATCTCCCGTGATTAGTTTCCACCAATCACGGGAGATTCGTGGCGGGCCAATCAGTGCGGCTCGCTCGGCCAATCAGCTCGCCGTGCGTCTTGACCACTCACCGTGCGGCATTTACAAGTATGTAAATGATTGTACAGAACACAGGAAGTACAATTTCAGCAACAGTGTGGTCAATGTCTGGAACTCACTACCTGATTCTATTGTCACCTGCTCAAACCCCCACTCCTTTACCCTCAAACTAACCTCTATTGACCTCAACCCATTCCTAAGAGGTCTGTAAGGGGCATGCATAACTGCACAATCATGCCTACCATCCCTGTCCTATTGTCCCAATTATTACTTCTATTTCTTATATTTAAACTTATGCTTATTCTTATTTCTATTATATTGTAAGCATTTGACCAAATAAATAAATAAATAAATGCCTCAAAAGGTGATCACATACCCCAAGACATTGCAATGGTCATAAATATTCGATATGAATTCTGATCACGTGACCCTGGGGATGCTGTAAGAGTTGTGTGAAAAACAGTCATAAGTCACTTTTTTCAGTGCCATTGTAATTTTATAGTGTTTAAAAATGTCACTGGGTACCTGTGTCCTTCCAAGCATCATTATATTGATCAATATAACACAGGGAACTAGAGCCCACCAATCCTCATCAGAGACCTTGTTCTGATAATGAAATGAAACCGAGAAAGACTTGTTCTTCTCTCATTCTTTCACCTGGCTTTTACTGTTTTCTTTCTTTGCTGTTTTCTTTTTTTAATATGATTTTATTACATTTCAAAACCATAAATAAAAAAATAAATAAGGAAGAAAAAACTAAACATCATCAAATCCAAAAATTCCAAAATGTCCAGGAAGAAAAAAAAGAAAGAAAAGATTGATGATTTTTATGTGCTTGGCTTGGAAAATATCTGAATTAAACAAACTGAATTCATAAAATCTTGTGCCACTGCTACTGTCAAGGCAGTGCTGTATATTGAAGTCCAAGGAGTTTCAGCACAACCTCCACTCGCCCTTTTGTCTAACTCTAACCAATTATAACAAAAGGCTTGAGGTCAATTTTCCATATATTTTCCTTTCTTTTTAGCATTTTCTCACAAGCACAGGGCCCACTTTTTTTTTTTTTTGGATCAAAAAAAATATTGATCCATTATTGCTTGTGACATGAATTGACTTAGTGGCTTGTTACCTGAGCCTGACATCATGAGAGAGGGTGACTTACTCAAAGTTTCTTAGCTGGCTTTCATGTCTAAGGGGGTACTAGAACTCACAATCTCCTGGTTTCTAGCCTGGTGCCTTAACTACTAGACCAAACTGGCTCTCTCAGTTTTACATACATAATATATTTCATATGTAGTACATTGCATAAACCACATTGGTATCACTTTTTTTTTAATGTACAACCTTATATTTTTTGGTGAGAGAGATACATTTCATGTTGCCTCTGGATATGATTTATAATATGGTGACATCACAGAAGTGGTGTAAGACTGGTAAGAAGACAAGAGGAAGAGCCACTGCCTGGATAACAAACAGAAAAGAGATTTCTTAGCCCATAGAAGGAATAGGGATGGAGAAAAAGCATCCTTCATCACAAGTATAAACAAATTTAGTAACTTGTCACCCTCTTTAAAGTTAGAAACATCTCTTCATCCCATATCTCATATCTTATCTGTAAACAAATCTTAGAAGTATTTTCTGATTTCATTCTTTAAACAGTTCCTTCACTATTTTCATTGTTATACAGTATTATTTTGCAACATTTTAGAGGCTTGTAAAACTTTATCTAAAAATTTTAGTCCTCTCTAGGGTCAATGAAATTGCTTACCTTAGTTTTGTCTTGTAAAAACCAGATAGGATCTATTTCCCAGGAGGAGTTGTTTGTACTTTGTAATTAATCCTAATATCCTGTTGTAAATTGTTACAATATTCCAGTTTTATTTGGACTCCTCATCCATGTATAACTTTGATATAAAAATCCTTAGCTTTTTGCTATTTATTTCACATTCTTTAAATTTTTAAGTTTATGACACAATTTTTTTTTAAATCCAGGATTGAAGGCAGAATTACCCAGCATTTTCAAACTTGTTTTTCTGAAAGTCGGGTGAGGTTTGCGAAATTAGTGTTTAAAAATCTTCATTGAGGTTGCAAGCAAAATAGCTAATCCTGTTTTTTTCCTGGTGCTGAAATTCACGGATGATCTCTGTTCTGCAATCTCCTTGTGAGGAGCAGCCCTGGAGACCACTGATGGGCAATCTCCTGTCATCTTATCTGGAGAGGTTCCATATCACCTATTCCTTGATCTTTGCTGTGGCTGTTGGCTCTACTTTCACAGAGTAATCTTCAGTCTGATATACCTGTTGGAGGTCATTTGAATGAAGTTTGATAATATCAATAATAACATCTTGCTAGACAGATTGGGGTTAGAGCTAAAGTTGGAGTTGGAGGTGATTTCAGTGGTTTATCTCCTAGATGAGTGTATGATACCAGTTGGTGTGCAGGAGAGAAGAGACCATGGCTGCCCTATTGTGTTGTGCTCTATGCTCTTGAACGTCTAGGTCAATGGTGGCAAAACTTTTTCGGCTCCTGTGCTGATAATTGCATGCGTGGCTCGTGTGCTCGCGCTCGCGTGCCAGCACCCAGAAGGCAATGCGTGCTGGGCACCCACCACACCCCCTGCACCTGTGCGTGCGATCCCCTTGCAGCACTGCACATCTGCGCATGCGTGCACAATTCCCCTTGTCACACACCACATGTCTGCGCATGTGTACATGATCACTCCATGCTGCACATCTCTGCACATGTGCATGCAATCACTCCTGCGCACCATCCATTTGTGCATGTGCACACGATCCCTCCATGCAACGTGCATCTCTGCGCATGCGCTCATGACCCCAGCATGCGTTGCACATCTCTGCACATGCATGTCTCCTGAACACCCCCGCCCCTCATGCATGCACACAAGATACCTGACAATCAGCTGTTGGGAGGCAGCAGCAAGCACACATGTGCAACGGGGCTCTTCCAGGCGAGGTCTCGCATGCTAGGGGAAATGGCTCTGTGTGCCACTTCCGGCACATGTGGCATAGGTTTGCGATCACAGGTCTAGGTAAAACTACTAGAAGAAGACATATGCCATGTTGGGGGTGAGATATTTCAGTATTTCATCATATTCAATTATACATCACCATCCCATGCCAGGCCATGGGTGCTGATGCAAGATTTGGAGGCTGTGAAATGCAGCTGCTGTTTATAGATGAGTGATCTGATTAGGTCCACCCCCTTCCATTGACTCAGGGTGGGTTTACCCTCCTCCGTATACAAATTAGGGGTCCTCAGAATTACCATTTACAACAGTGATTCGTGTTTCGTCAACTATGGCTAGACTACTGCAGCAAGGTTGACAAGAAAATGCCATTGGTTGAGTATTTGGAAAACTGATTTGGTGATGAGCCTGGAGTGATGTTGAGAACATTGGGAAGAAAAAGATAGAAGAAATTGGTGAATGTCCAAAAAAAGAAAAAAAGAAAGAAAAATGAAATAGATGATTCAGAGAGGTAGTGATTTTAAGCATAGTTAAGTGAAAATGTTTATATGGACTTACTAAAACATTTTGATGAAAGTGATTTTTTGAAAGACTAAAAAATAGAACATTTTAGTACATTTAATTAATGTATTATTCTGTTTAATGTATCAATCTTTTAAATGCAGAGCACACATTTGGAATTGAAGAAATATATCCTGCACTTTATCATAAAATAGATTCAATTCTGAGTATACTCCCAATATCAAAATGATGAAATATAAATCTGTGTTTTGGGACATATAGTTTTGTGCTCAAATGCCATTTGATATATAGTTTGGTGCAATTTCTTGGCACCATTATATTTTAAAATCAGTAGCTGGTTGCCTGGCTGACAACATGATTTTGAGGTCTACGTATGTATTATTTTAATTTGTTAAGGGACTAGGAATTTTCTTGAACACAATAATATTTGATTAAATAGAGCAGGGGTGTCAAACTCTATTTAATTGAGGGACACATAAGAGTTGCATTTGATCTCAGGGGGGCATGACCAGCTTGATGTCACGTGTCAGGGGAGGGGCTGTGGTGGCCTAAGTGCTCTGTCAACGGAAACAGGCTTCCGAGCAAAAAAACCAATTGACTTCAAAGGAAGTGAATTTAGGATTGATGGAGACACTACATTTTTATATGAATATCAGCATCTTTCAAAGCTTTTTGGGTATAGTTGGTATGTTGGAAATATTCCCAAAATTATTTCCTAGACAGTCTTTTCCTTTTTCCTCTTTCTGCACATTGCAATGCCTTGACTTTTCTAATACCTTGCAAATAAATAAGGCTTCTTTTTGCAGACCTCCCGTCTCTTTTTTTTTAAAAGCCATGCTTTTAATAATGAATGCTGCTCATGTTTGAAAGTTTGTTCCCCTGACTGTATGTTGTCTGCTAAACTAGAATGTTCCACATTGCTCGTATTGTTGCTAGGCAGACAAGCTTTTGCCTGACGCATATTTCAATTCTTGACACTTTCAACTTCCCTCAGTCAGCACTGCTTTTTTCAAAATGTGACTCTGCTGGTTTGGCCCTTTTCAAGTCACACCAGTTGTTCTGTTCTGATTCTATCGCATTTTAAAACATTTCATTTGCTGAATAGTAAACATATGTTAAACATTCACAGCTCCTATGCCATAATATGATGATCTGGCTCACGTAACAGGGTAAGACAATGTCTTGAACCACAAGCCCTATTTTATATTATAATAAAATATAAATAATAAAAATATTATAATAAAATAGCATGTTATGTGAATCTTGCTAATTAACCACACATTTTTTGTGATTTTTGATAGCCACAGCCTAAAAAAAAAAATACATTGGGAAGGCAGGAGCAGAAGGGCAAAGAAGGTCTCACTATAGCTCCAGCCATTTTAATCTACTCGTGCAGCTTGAACAAATTAATGGAAGATAATGCATGATGTCTGTGGGGTTACCACACATCTGGGATTTCCCGGACAAATCTTTGTTTTAGACATTGAACACACTAGAAAGCTAAAAATAGCAAAATGTCTAGCATCCCTTATTTTTAAAGGGCTTGGAGAGCTTTAGAAAGAGCAGGTTTGCTTAGTACTGGGGGGGGGAATACTATAGTGATACTCTGATTTTGCTTTCTCTGTTCTGGAAGGTTATCACTTTGATGCAACAATGGGTTGAGAACAGGAGTGGCTCTCCTGGCCCCCAGGGCAGGTGTGGGATTCTACCTGGTCGGACCAGTTCTATAGAACCGGTTGTTATAATTCTGCCCAGTTCAGAGAACCGGCAAATCGTGCCACTGGCTGGCTCCTCCCCTCCCTCACCACCCACTCACACCTTACCTGGTGTGCATGCCATCAAACTTGCCTGCTAAGTCGCTATTTTTTCTTTCCCCCCCCAACCATCAGCTGTTCTGCTGTGCCAGGAGATTTAGATTAGCTAGATTAAAAAGCAGGAAATTGTTGGATTTCTTGCTTTCTAGCTAATCTAAAAGCAGAGCTGAGCCTTCCTTAGGACTGAAGCTTCTATTTTTCAGTGCAGACTCAGGTAGCCGATGGCAAAAAGATAGATCTCTGAGTGAATCTGTGATTCTGTGAGCAACTCAATCTGCCTGCCTGCTTTGCCTGATTTTGGGTAAAAGTTGCTCTTTTTTAAATAAAAATTTAAATATTTACATAAATATTTACAATATTTACATATAAGCCACACCCAGCCACACCAAGCGACACCCAGTCAGCAAACCACGCTCACCCTGTCACATGACCACCAAGCCACACCCACAAATTAGGCCACGCCCACAGAACTGGTTGTTAAGAAATTTGAATCCTACCCCTGCCCCAGGGTTTGTATGGCAATGGGCTATGTTGAATTATTTCTCAACTGTTCCTCTCAGATACATTGTCTTGAGTTTTGAGTGTGAAAACTGTTTAAGTGTGCCAGTTTTGCAGAAAAGAAATCAGATTTTGCCTTTGCTGAAGGGGGGAATAGAGCAGCCTTCTGTCTAGGTTTGATCTCTACCCTGTTCAGGTATTACCTCCCCAGTTTCAGTCCAGGATGAGAGGAATCAAGAGCAGCCATGTCTTGGTTAGGTATGCTGGAAATAGAACTGAAGGAACTGTCTTTATACTTACAGTACAACTGTCTGCCGGCAGGATGGGGAACCTTTGCATATATGCATTTATACTTGTGCTTCCATGGGAACCAGAACTTTGTATTATCTTCCAACTCAGGTGGAAGCTACTGTAGACAGATTACCCCTTTATCCATCCCCTCTCCCCCTCCTTCCCTCCCTCCCTCCCCCCCTCTCTGCAAGAGATGGGAGAGGAAATATTAGTTATATATTACTTCCAGATTTAGAACCACAACCTTGAATATTAGCTGATAAGGTAAAACTGTAGGGATATTCATATGAGCCATCAATAGCCATCAGATAGTTTACTCCAGAGTGCTGATTTGTGTCTTCCGGCTAAACTCTTGCTAATTTGGCTTCCTGAAAATATTGGGTCTGCCTGTTATCAACTGAAACCTCTGGCTCCTCTGAATCAATGTTAAATGCTAAATAATTATGAAAATTCTAGACCAATTTATTTAGAAGGCATCTGGTTACTTAATCCTGATGGATGCACTGGTTCTCAGACTTGACCCCACAACTATTGGACTGTAGTTCCTATTCTCCTTAAATATCACTCACCGTTTCAGAGATGAATGAAATTGAATCTTGTAGTGTTGTTTCACAAAAAAATAAACTATTAGTGTGCTGAGAGACCGCAACTTTTCAAGGGCTCAAATGAGTTTTTCCAGCGGTATCTTGGGTTGTCTTTTCATGCAGTTGTATGCAAATTTGAAGCATTTAACATAGTACAGTAGATGGGATTTATTGCCATTTTTTAACATAAAATAGCTATGATAAATAATATAAATAAAATCCTATTCCGCAGTTTTAGTTTGTGTAACTCAGTGAATCCTGTTGAACTCACACCTTCTTTGATTCCACATTTTTCTTTTCTGTGAATAAATGCATTTTTTCATTTTAAAAAATGCAAAAAAACCCCCACCCCATACTTTTCAACATGAAACGAAAGATGCTAAGTGTTGCGTGTTTCAGGTTTAGTAAGTATGGCATGGATTGGCTTGAATAATAAAGATATCAGCCTGAATTATTAGAGGATGCTGCATTAGTCAGACTTGCTGGAATGATCACATGGTATTCTATCGCCTTTCCCTGCGAGCTGCTGCTTGTCAGCAGCTGGTTGAGCTGCAGGCTGCAGGCCAATATCTGCAACCCCTTTTCTTCCAGAATCTTTACAGCCTGCTGCTCTTGGTGATGCCTGTGGCTTGGCCAACTAAATGTTTCTCCTGAGACTTATCAAGGTTATCTTGCAGACTTCAAGGCCTCTGTCCTATTTCCTAGGCCATGTATGCATTTGAAGAATTCAGGTAGGCTGTTTCATACATCAGCATGCTTGGCTTTTTTGTTCCTGGAATATTTCCGTTGGGTAATGTCAGACTGCTTTTACGGTTGCAAAAGGTTTCCAATATGCAAGGGGGATTTTTGCCTTCATCTAAAAATTGCAGCTCTTCCGTACTGTTTGGGAGGTGGGTGTGTCAAAGATGAGATGCAGGTAAACAATAGCTAACTGCATGATGAAGTACATAGATGAGTAATAGCTTCTTAAGCCTTACTGGGATTTTTGTCACTGCTGCTTCCTGAAGCTGCAAGTGTAATCTAGAGTTATAAAAAGATCGTGTTCAGCCAGGAAAAATAAAAGGCATCTTTGCTATCCTTGGTAAATGAGAAATGCTTCTCCTCTGTAAAGAATGCAGATTTTGAGAGTTAAGGAGCAAAATATCCTTGCATCACATATAGGAATAAACTGGGGAGCTTCTGCACCACATACATGTCTGCTTCTTGTGGTTTCATTGCTGCAGGATTTCATTGATATAACTTAGTAAAAAATGAAATGCTTTAGACACCACTGCAGGGATTTTGTATAAAAATATAAAGTACCATATATTTAATAGATAATGGATAAGTAGAAAAAAATATAAGAAGTGGATTTTTTGTGTGTGTGATGGTACCTTTGGATAATTATTCAGTCTTAAAAATGTCTATTAAATTATCAAAACTCAATGCTATTCTTATTCTACAACTAAATAATGTAGGGATGTATTACACTTTATAATATTTAGGTTTTTTTTAACTTACTATTTTAGGATGTATCCATTGATTTCTTGTTGAAACTTACTAGTATCAATAATGAACATTTCCATGTTGCTTACATTTTATTTGGTTTTGTCATAATGTCATTTTATTATGGCATTATGTAAAAAGCTAATTTGGTGTCTTTTTGCATAAAAAAGCAGATTGTTTAGCTGAACACCAGTCTAAGAGGGAAGTATGGACTTTACTTCTAAGGATAGTATGATTAACATAATTTGATGTCAGATACAATATTGGTAATATCTTTGCTCTTGTCTCAGATCCTTAGCAGATTATTGATCATAGCTAATTCTTAATTTGTGAAAGTATGTTTGTGGAGTTTAGGATAAAAAACAAGAAGAAACATGTGCTATTTAATAAAAACAGGAAAATTACCATCTTGATAACAGAAGGATTTTACTAGAAATCGGTGCAGTGCTGTATTGTAACTGCATTGTTATGAGAATGCTAGCAAACCTTGAAGAGGGCCAATTACTGTCACCAAGTTACACTGCAAATACATAAGAGGCACCAACCCTTACTGTATTTTTGTGTTGTCATCATGCATAGATAAAGACCCAGTGATACAAAAGTGGTTTTCATCATGATACTCAGATCAGTCTGTTAGACAAAATATAGAAGGCAAAACCACATTATTATCTGCTGATAGCCTCAAGCAAGATTAGCATTTACCTAGTTGTCTTGGAGCAAGTAGCATGCCATTTTTTTTAATTAAAGAGACTTAATTTGGGGAAACTACCTCATTTCTTCAGTAACTACTAGTAGTGTCATCTAGCATCGTCCATAAAACCCAGTCATCATTGAAGTGATATAAAAACTGTCTCCATTATTCTGAATTGGTAATAAAATAAAGTTGGATGTCTTTAGAAGGTACTACAAGCAACTAGCATTGATGTCACTATAGTCACTAGCTTAGTATTTTTTCATTCATTTGATGTCATAATTATATTTTTACACTTCCGTAAGAATGTGAAAGTTTTTAAACTACAAAGACTTCTTTGTCAGCCAGAATGAAGAATCCCTTCTAACTTGTACAATTACTGATTTAAATTGAACATAATTAAGAATGAAAACATTATTTGCTACTGCATAAACAGCATTTTAAATAGGATTGATGTTATTGAAAACAAATATTACCAAATATTCATGAAGATGTAATTGAAATAAAAGTATATCATTCCTTTACCCTTTTATTTTTCCATTTTTCTTCTCATTGCAAGTTTTAGAGAAGGATCTTTCTTCTGTCCTTGTATGGGACAGCCTTTTTCCATTTGTTACATTTCAAATGAGTTGGATTATATTTTCCATAACTCTCCACCTCTGAGAGATGAAAAACATGTGGAATTCAGATGATAATTATATTAAATAAAATGAAAATCCTATTTATAGTGTAATGTTTTGTAATGTTTTTAAGTGGGTGGGAGTGTTTGACATTTAAATCTATGGATATCACGAGCACTACTATCCTCTTTGGTTAGCCTTATTCAGTCATCCTCTAGTTGAACTGATCGAGTTAAGCATTCAGGGACAGAAGAGTTAGAAATTGGGCTAAGAAATATCCATCCTTTTTTGACTAGTTCTCATTTTTGTTGATTGGCCTTCAGTTGTGTTGCCTTTAACTGAAAAACTAATTGCTGGGATAGAAAGTAGCTCTAAAGGTGCAAGTTTGAAGTCACATAAAACCAAAATATACAGTATAACTGGAGGTGTGTATGATTTCTGAGGATTTGGTGTGTAAACTGTGCTTGGTGTGTTTGTGCCTGTCTTCTAGATGCCAAATCTGTTCATTTGAAATGAGCCCACCTGTATTCAGAAATAACTATAACATCATTAAAAAAAAAAGATTATAACAGTTGCAGGTATGGCCGATAGAAATGAAAGTATTGGATTAAAATCACTAAAGTGGGAATACTTTTATAAGTTGAAGGAATCAGTGCCATTATATGTGTAAAGGTATTGCTGTATTGCTTAACAGGTTGATGTTAGCTAAGTGTTGCAGAGTTTCCTGACTCTTTGGATATTCACAATGTAAAGATTATCCAAAGCATTTGGCTAGCTTCCAAATGAGGTCATTATATCTGTCTACTCTGCAGTTAGATGTACACTCTTCAATTTTCCATCTTAATAAGCTAATGGATTTCATTCTGATCTCGGATTTTGTTTTGGGAATCCAGCATTTGATGATGTGAAGTCTATGAAATAACAACATTGAAAGCAGATTGTTTAATGAATCAAATAATTAATACACCATATTTATTTTAAAGCAGATAACCTCAGTTCATACCTATGGTTATTGTACAGATATTAAATTATGATGTCCTCTAATGAATTCTTTCTGCTTCTCCTTTTATATGGCGTCTCGATCACATTGAAGTTGTCGATTTTGATCATTCAGTGGCTTTTTCTATATAAAATGCAAATGAAACTGAAAATAGATAACAATTGAGATAACAATCATGTAAGTCCAAATAGAGGTCATATCCTTCAAGTCAAATGGCCTGTCTTGCAAAACAGGTTTAGGATTAGAAAAAAATGTTCCCCTTTCATTTGGAAACTCAGTGCCTGAAGCTGAGGGCCAAGGAAGCCTTGGTTTCCCCTTTTCCTTGGCCCTCCTGTGAGTAATCTTCCACTCCACTCATGAACTCCGCCTATTCCTTTGACATGTCTGGAAAATCAGGGAGCTAGAGAGGCCATGACTTGTGAGGGAAACACTGATGAAAAAGGCGCACCAATTTTGGAGTGCATTTTTCCACAAATGCTCTGTCTCTTAGTAGCCTTTCCACTGTAACAAATACCAAATCCTATTTCTTCTTTTCCTTGAAAACAAGATTGTTTCCACCTCATATTCTTCTTTCCCATCCACAATCAGGAGTAGGAGTGGAGGATCCTGGGATCACAGAGCACTTGGAGGGACTTCCTTGACTAGCCAGGAGTGGACTTTCATCAAAAGCAGTGAAAATATTGGGTTTACCTGTTGCGTGGTGCTAAATGATCTCACAAAATTAGAATCCAGTTTCTTTGATGGTCTGGTTAAAGTAGTAGAAAGCCATATTATGTCCATCTTTGAAATCAGTGGCCCCTCTTGTGTATGCGCATCTGCTATTTCCTTGTACCTTTTGCCCTGAGCGATTGTACTTTCAGTGGGTCATGAGCTGCTTGCTGTTCCCTGAGAAACTGTGCTGTGCTAGGAACAGATCCTTACTGAGTGGTTGTTGATAAAACCCTTGGGTGGATTCCATACATTGTTTGAAATGGTGACATGCCAGTTGATGAGTGTGCGTAGAATTGTTGTATGCAAATACTGCTGAAGAGAGAAGTGCCAGCAGTTATCCTGGCTGTAAATGCTGTAATATCTTACATACTATTGCATTACCTGGCTAATTTTCTACGCCACTCCATTAGTAGGAAAGTGGTGAGCTGAAGACAAGTGAATCTGTACTTTTAATAAGTGGAATAGGGATCTCCAAAAACCAAAAGTGAATTGGCTTCCTCTGTTTTTTATTATGTGAATGTCTCTTCCTTTATATCTAAATAGGTAAAGGTAAAAGTTTTCCCTGTCCAAACATGTCTGACTCTAGGGGGCAGTGCTCATTTCTGATTTTTAGCTGAGGGAGCCAGCATTGTCCGAAGACATTTCTGTGATCATGTGACTAGTATGACTGTACACCAAGGCACATGAAATACTGTGACCTGCTCACCAAAGTGGTATTTATCTATTTATTTATCTACTCACATTTGCATGCTTTCAAACTGCTAGGTGGGCAGGAGCTGGGGCAGGTAACAGGAGCTCATCCCATTGCATGGTGCTCAGGTCTTGAACCCAGGCTGTCAGCTTTCCATCTGACAAGCTTAGTGTCTTTAACTGCTGAGCCATCACATTCCTCTATCCTAATATGTTGTCTAAAAAGAGCTATGCCATAGTCTGTGGGTTGGGAGCAGGAGTGGGATTCTACCAGTTCGCATCTATTCTCTTGTTAACATTCTAAGCAGTTCGGAGAACTGGTTGTTAAAAGAAATTACTGGCCTAATTCTGTAAGGAAGGCAGGAAAGAAACATTCTGGTGTTGCTTACAGAAACTGCCTCTCCATTAACCCTTATTACATTCTTGGCAGGACTAGACTTCCTGTCTCAGGAACCTCTCTGGAGTTTTTTTCCCCTCCTTTGCTGGTACTTTGCTTGTGTGGAGTGACCGTTCAAAGTTACAATGGCACTGAAAAAAGTGACTTATGACCATTTTTCACACTTAGGACTGTTGCAGCATCCCCACAGTCATGAGAGGCCAGGCGAGGAGATGAGTGTCTCAATGTGAGTGATATTGAGTTGGCCACACCCAGCCAATAACATGACCACCAAGCCACGCCCACCACCCAAGCCACACCCACAGAACCAGTTGTTAAAAAATTGAATCCTACCCCTGGTTGGGAGTCCCCTACACAGTATAAATGGGACATCTTGGTGAAACGATCTACTATTATCAAAATAGACACATTACCTTGCACTAGTGTAAATCTATGATTGAATCAATTGACACCATATCCCAAGCCGGGTAGGTGTGTTTAAAGGCTGTCACCCAGAACTGGGTTTGAGTGCCAGCAGACATGGAAAAAATCCACAGAGATTTTTGGCCATCAGTAATCTTTAAGAGTCCTGTGGACCATCTGTTGCATGCCTAAGGATGCCCTTGAAATGACAAACTAAAAACATAGCATTTTTTCTGTCTTTCCATTTGCTTACCAAGGTTGCGAAAGGACTCAGAAGTGGACATACTGAAAAAAGCTGAATCAGTCAGGGAGAGACAAATAAGACTCCAAAACAAATTTCTTATTGGGCAGTATTGAACTTCAGGGTTTAGCAATTGTGGTCTAGCAACAGATTTCTTCATATTTCACCAGTGACTGTAGCTGGCATTTTCAGAGGCAAAATGGTCTGTTATGCAGGCCCTCAGCAGGGACTGATTGGGTTCTTGTCTTTATACAGGTAGTCTTTGGCTTACAACCACAATTGAGGCTGGAATTTTGGTTGTAAGTCATTGCAGCCATTAAGCGAATCACCATTAAGTAAGTCATGTTATTAAATGAACCACATGATTGTTAAGTGAATCCAGAATATCCAATAGTCACTTTTTGCCATTTTTGCCAATTGTAAATGCAAGCCATTTGCCAAAAGTCCAAAATATGATCGTATGCTCATGGTATGTGGTATGGGTGTTCAGCAGTCATAACTTTGAAGACAAGTCATAAATAACGTTTTTGAGTCTGTTGTAACTTCAAACTGTTGTAAAACAACCTATCATTGACTGAGAACTACCTGTACTCTCAAGACCTGACTACTGATTGATCTCTAATTGAGTTGGTTTCTGATTGGTACAGATTGGTGGGTGCTGTTTCTGTTTGGTTCTTTTTGCCCAATTCTGATTTATTTTTTTAGTGGTGTTGGTTCCTGATTGGTTCATTGTTCATGCTGGCTTTTGACTGGTCATTTTTGGAGTGTTTGTCCCTAATTGGATTTTTATTTGTGCTGAATTCTGGTTGGTTATTGTGAGCAGCTGTGATCTTATTCAGTTCTTGTTCAACCAAGTTTCTGATTTGTACATTTTATCCTATCTATTTTTCTATCTATCTATCTATCTATCTATCTATCTATCTATCTATCTATCTATCTATCTATCTATCTATCTATCTGGAAATCATCTGACTGACCTTTGGAAGGACAGATACTGAAGCTGAAGCTCAAATACTTTGGCGAGAGGACCCATTGCAGTGGTGGGATTCAAATTTTTTTTTACTACCGGTTCTGTGGGCGTGGCTTGGTTGGCATGATGTGACTTGGTGGGTGTGGCAGAGGAAGGATACTGTGAAATCTCCATTCCCACCCCACTCCAGGGGAAGATACTGTAAAATCTCCATTCCTTCCCCACTCTTGGCGGAAGATTACTGCAAAATCCCCCTTCCCTCCCTACCTCACTAACATCTTTCCAGCTCCGTTTTCCTGTGCATGGCAGCAAAAGAAGACCCAGACGATCAGCTGGGACTTGGGAGGCAGAGAATAGATGGGGACGGGGCAGTCAGAAGTGGTATTTGCCGGTTCTCCGAATTACTCAAAATTTCCACTACCATTTCTCCCGAACTGGTCCGAACTGGCTGAATACCACCTCTGACCACCTCTGACCCATTAGAAAAGATCCTGATGTTGGGAAAGGTTGGAGGCAGAGGATGGGATAGGTGGGATGGCAGAGGATGAGATAGGTAGACAGTGTCACTGGCACTGTACTCAGAGAGACAGTGGAGGACATGGAACCTCCATAATCCATGAGGTTGCGAAAAAACAGACACAACTTAGCAATTGAACAACAAAATTTATCAAATTCCTGGTTTCTTCTACTCAAGGGCAGGATATTGGTGTTGTGCAGGACAGGTAGCAGGCCATCTTGCTTCTGAGGATGCCAGTGAAACATGTCAAACTCAATTTCATTCAGGGCCACATCAGGGTTGTGCTTGACCTTGGGGGGGCTGGGCTGGGTGTGGCCAGGGTGGGTTTGGCCAGCTTGACATCACTTATGTCAGGGGCACCTGTAGTGGCCCGAGTGTCCTGCCAGAGAAAACGGGCTCTCGAGCTCCATTTTCGGCTGCAACTGCCTCCTGCAACCCTCTGCAAGAGAAAACAGATCTCAGAAGGGCCGCATTGCGCTCTGTTTTCATTGGCAGAGGCACCGCAGGCCGGTCCTTTGCTGTTTCCAGGGCAGCCCCGCAGGCCAGATTTAAGCACCCTGTGGGCGGATTCCAGCCCTGGGCCTTTAGTTTGACACTCCTGTTCTAGAGTATCTAACTAGGATCAGACCATAATATTATCATCTGCTGCTAACTGTTTTCATAAGTCTATTTCTTGGAAACATATTTATGCTTGCAGTTTTTTAGGGCATGCAAAAATTATTATTATTATAGTTGCTGTCAGCATCTTTGTTTTCTCCTCACCAGAATCTAAATTAAGAAAAGGATTTGCATTTGCAAATAAACACTAAATCATAGGACTAAATAAATTTTACTTGAAATAGAGCAGGTGGCAAGCCTAGCAAGTGAACTGTTGTGTTAAAATGTTGTCAGGTATTCTAACGTTAAAGTTTTAAATATGTTTGAATATGACATTAAACTTCCCTGCCAGTACAGATCTATTCATGCTTCCACACTAAGACTGATATAGGAAGACATGGAACAATATAATATATATCAGAATAAATAATCAGTGTTGAATCCTTCTATTAAATTTATCAGGAACAGTCTAAAAGCACTGTCTTTAGTAGGTTATGTTGGTTTTATTTAGGGTTACTGACATCCTAACTGGAATGCAGGTAGACCTTGACTCATGACCAGTCATTTAAGGACTGGTCAGTTATGACAATCTTGGCCATCATAAAATGTTGCACACACATTCATAAAGCCCATAGTCACATGATCAGATTTCACGAGGTTGCCAACCAGCTTGCATTTACAACCAGTTGCCAAGCAACCTGCAACCATTTGCAAGGTTTTCTGCTGGCTTTTCCAATGGGAAGTAAGCAAATGATTTCCCAATGCAAGGGGAAGAAAGGGAACTAAAATCATTCATGGGGATACAGGAATAGAGCTGAAATTCTAAAATTTCAGTTCTGTTCCTGTAGCTCCATGAAGGATTTTCCCTCCCTGCATGGAAGGAAGGGGAAAGTCTTTGGCAGACTGCAGGAATAGAGGTGTAATTTTGGGGATTTCAGCTCTGTTCCTACAGCCCCTTGATGCAAGGAAGAGAATTGAAATCCTTTGGAAGGAACATTTGAAAGTAAAAGGCTGCCTGCAAGGTGGATTACAGCTTCACACAGAGCTGAACTCCTTCAGTAGGCAGCCCTTTTGTTCTTAAGAACTGCCTGCCAGGAGAGCTTTGCACAGAGATGAGATCCTTCGGCAGGCAGCTTTTTGGGCCATCCATTTAACAACTCTGCATATCACTTAACCGCAACCAGTAGTGCCAGGATTACTAGTTCTGCTGACTGCCAGCTGCCTGCAATTTGGCAGATCGAATCTCACCAGACTCAAGGTTGACTCAGACTTCCATCCTTCAAGGTGGGTAAAATGAGGACCCAGATTGTTGGGGGCAATATGCTGACTCTGCAAATTGCTTAAAGAGGACTTTAAAAGCACTGTGAAGCGGTATATGTCCAAGTGCTCTTGCTAGTGTTATTGCAGACTTGGAGCAAAGCAATCACGTGGGTGTCTCACTTAATAACCACCTCACTAAGTGATCAAGATTTCAGTCCCAGTTGTCGAAAGTTGAGGACTAGCTGTATCAAAATGTCTAACTCCTAGATCAAATATCTATTATTTGAGGTTGCAGTTCTGTATGTATATAACATGTGTAAAAGTTTTCATTACAGAGAGTTTTCTTACAAAATGCTTCATATATCAAGAATGGATTATATGGTTCCTTTTCTGTTCTGCATGTATATAAGTAAACCTTACATTCTGCAAAAAGATAAAAGTATAGAAGTTGCAAAGTCTGCAAGATTTTTCGTTCTCAACTGCATGCTTGATTCCTTCCAACCCATTGTTCCATAACAAGTCACAAGTTACAAGTCAAGAAAAAAAACAAATTGAAGCTTCATCCATTATCACCACACTTAACTTGGCATAAAAGTGTGACAGCTGCTTTTAGATTTTCGGTCAGTAAGTAGATGGTTTATGGGGATTTTTCAACTTTTAACTATTTGCTAGGTTCCTTGTGTCTTTCATAACTGACATAGTAGTTAAAACAATATAATGTATTTACATTTTGAACAAGTGTGCAAAAAAGGTATCTTATAAATCTCATGAATCTCATTTCAATGAATGTCATTGTACTGATAAGTACAAGCGTATAGAGTTTAAGGCAGGAGTGGGATTCTACCAGTTCTCACCTATTCGCTAGAACCGGTTGTTAATATTCTAAGCAGTTTGGAGAACCAGTTGTTAGAAGAAATTACTGGCCTAATCCTGTAAGGAAGGCAGGAAGGAAACATTCTGGTGTTGCTTACAGAAACTGCCTCTCCATTAACCCTTATTACATTCTTGGCGGGACTAGACTTCCTGTCTCTGGAACTTCTCTGGAGTTTTTCCCCCTCCTTTGCTGGTACTTTGCTTGTGTGGAGTGACCATTCAAAGTTACAATGGCACTGAAAAAAGTGCCTTATGACCATTTTTCACACTTAGGACTGTTGCAGCATCCCCACAGTCATGAGAGGCCAGGTGAGGAGATGCGTGTCTCGATGTGAGTGATGTTGAGTTGGCCACGCCCAGCCAGTAACATGACCACCAAGCCATGTCCACCCAGTCACATGACCACCAAGCCACGCCCACCACCTAAGCCACACCCACAGAACCAGTTGTTAAAAAAATGAATCCCACCCCCTGTTTAAGGCAATTGCATTTTTGCATGCAAGCAAAGGGTGTTGAACTTTTTCAGAAATACTGAAAATAATGTAGCATCACTGTTTCTGCTTTAAAAGCAAAGCTTTGTCATGCTCTAGCATTGTGATGGTGAACCTATAATATGTGTGCCGGAAGTGGCATGTAGAGCCATGTTCCGAGCTGTCACCCAGAACAGATCTACTGCGCATGCATGCGCAGCTCCCACCAGCCAGCTGATTGTCAGGTATCTGCTGCGCATGTGCAGGGGTGAAGTGCACAAAGGAGACACGCATGCATACGCAGGGGGGGATGCATGCATACGCAGGGGGTGGCGGTGCAGGGGGATTGCAGGTGCATGCGCAGAGGCACGTAGCGCATGCGGGGGGTTGTGCATGTATACGCAGGGGCGGGGGGGGTCACACATTGCATTATGGGTGCAGACAAGTGTGTGCACACCCGTGTGCGTGCACACTTTCAACACACGACTACGAAAAGCCATCACTGCTCTAGCACATCAAAAATAAAACCTGTAAATCTGTTTAAGGACATATGTAGGAGGATATGGGGCAAAGTAGATTGTTTTTTAAAGCAGACTATGGTATTGTTTGAGACTTTAGGTACTAAAGGATAAATATAAACCTATTATAGGAACAGATTACAAATCCAGAACAAATGATTTAAAATAATGCATTCACTGGATTTAAATTCAGTAAGATTGATTGAGTTTTAAAAGAAAGTTTATTTTCAACTCCTGATACAGTTTTGTGATTAAAACATTTGCTTGTATAGCTTTTCAAGACTCTGTCTGCATATTTAAATTAATCTCAAGTATTCATTAGATATTATTGCCATAAAATATATATGTACATGCCAATTCCTATATGATTAAATGAAAGGATGGTTCTGTATTCTAAATGCATTATTTTCTCAAGTGAAACTCAAAAAATTAGAATATTGTGCAAAAGTTCATTTATTTCAGTAATGCAACTTAAAAGGTGAAACTAATATATGAGATAGACAAATTACATGCAAAGCAAGATAGGTCAAGCTGTGATTTGTCATAATTGTGATGATTATGGCTTACAGCTCATGAAAACCCCAAATCCACAATCTCAGAAAATTAGAATATTACATGCAATCAATAAAACAAGGATTGTACATAGAACAATATCGGACCTCTGAAAACTATAAGCATGCATAAGTACTCAGTACTTGGTTTGGGCCCCTTTTGCTACAATTACTGCCTCAATGCAGCGTGGCATGGAAGCTATCAGCCTGTGGCACTGCTGAGGTGTTATGGAAGACCAGGATGCTTCAATAGCGGCCTTCAGCTCTTCTGCATTGTTTGGTCTCATGTCTCTCATCTTTCTCTTGTCAATGCCCCATAGATTATCTATAGGGTTCAGGTCAGGCGAGTTTGCTGGCCAATCAAGCACAGTAATCCCACGGTCATTGAAACAGGTTTTGGTGCTTTTGGCATTGTGGGCAGGTGCCACGTCCTGCTGGAAAATGAAGTCAGCATCCCCATAAAGCTCGTCTGCAGAAGGAAGCATGAAGTGCTCCAAAATCTCCTTGTAGACAGCTGCATTGAATCTGGACTTAATGAAGCACAGTGGACCAACACCAGCAGATGACATGGCTCCCCAAATCAACACAGACTGTGGAAACTTCACACTGGACTTCAAGCATCTTGCAGTGTGTGCCTCTCCATTCTTCCTCCAGACTCTGGGTCCTTGGTTTCCAAATGAGATGCAAAAGTTGCTCTCATCAGAAAAGAGGACTTTGGACTATTGAGCAACAGACCAGTTCTGTTTTTCTTTAGCCCAGGTAAGACGCTTCTGACGTTGTTTGTTGTTCAGGAGCGGCTTGACAAGAGGAATATGACATTTGAAGCCCATGTCCAGGATCCGTCTGTGTGTGGTGGCTCTTGATGCACTGACTCCAGCCTCAGTCCACTCCTTGTGAAAGTCCCCAACACTTTTGAATGGCCTTTTCCTGACAATCCTCTCCAGACTGCGGTCATCCCTGCTGCTTGTGCACCTTTTTCTTCCACACTTTTCCCTTCCACATAACTTTCTATTAATGTGCTTTGATACAGCACTTTAGGAACATGCAACTTCTTTTGCAATTACCTTTTGAGGCTTTCCCTCCTTATGGAGGGTGTCAATGATGGTTTTCTGCACAACTGTCAGGTCAGCAGTCTTTCCTATGATTGTGCTTCCTACTGAACCAGACTGAGAGACCATTTAAAGGCTCAGGAACCTTTTGCAGGTGTTATGGCTTAATTAGCTGATTAGAGTGGGACACTTTGAGCCTAGAATATTGAACCTTTTCATAATATTCTAATTTTCTGAGATTGTGGATTTGGGGTTTTCATGAGCTGTAAGCCATAATCATCACAATTATGACAAATCATGGCTTGAACTATCTTGCTTTGATGTAATGAGTCTATCTCATATGTTAGTTTCACCTTTTAAGTTGCATTACTGAAATAAATGAACTTTTGCACAATATTCTAATTTTTTGAGTTTCACCTGTATTCCCTTCCATTTCAGCTGGAAGTGGCAACAATTCAGTCCAGAATTTTGCATGCAGTTGAATGAAATTATTAACAACATTACTATCCATAGCTGTATGCTGAAAAAAACCTGTTTATTTCAACAGTAATTTACTAAGTTTACGAAAGAAAAGCTATGCTAGGACTAATACTGCAGGTTCAAAAGCTGTACCTATAGCCATGTGTTGGGTGGTAAATAATTATGAGTGGATGATTCCTAGAAGAAGAATGAATTCATCAGTTAAATAATAAGTTTGACAACAATTCTTCAGAGCACACAATGTAAGGTACAATATTGTCACTGGTGGTTTAAAAAAATCTGTCAAATGTGTAGATGAGCTTTTGGCATAGAAGAGCTTATTTTTGCTTGCTGGAGAGTTCATAATACAATAACTCACAGCAGATGTGATTTAAACCACAAATGTTTTGCAGATATTTAACCATTGAAAGGCTTATTTAAGGGATAAATATGTTTATTGAGACATCTTGCCTTCACAAAAAAAGGGAAATGAGGACGGTGTACCATGATCCTAACATTTCTGAGATTGTGTGTATTCTGCAGTAGCAACTGTATAATTGCACAGAGAACACTATGCATGTATGTGTGTGGGGGTGCATCTTCTCTGGTAGGACCAGTTGAAGCAGAGATACAAGATATAGGCAGAGGTAGCTGCAGCCATGAACTGCCCAATTTGCATCTGCCAGTTTAAGACAATTAAACTCACTGCTACAGTTCATGGGACTCCTATGTAATCACTGTCATAATTTCCCAAACTATTGGAACCCATCCTAAAACAGTGTGCAGTTATCCTCATCAAAGGTGCCTTAAACTTCTGATTACCTAATCAGTGTGTCTGGTAAGTGACTTACATGACATCATAACAATCAGAATTAGCTACTACCCGTCCTCATCCTTTCCTCCCTTTTGTTCTGTGGAAGCCCCATGAGAGATAATACAGGAGATTGGCACTTGTAGGGAGTGGAAGAACTAAGGAACAGAAATTAATAAGGAAATGATGCAGCTTGCACAACTAAAATTTAGCAATTCATGTGGAGTCTGAAGTAAATTAGCTTAGTCATCTGATACCTTTGACAGTGTGGAATACTGTGGCACTAATCTGGGATTGATACCAAAACCCCATGTGGACAATGAAGCATAGTTTCAGCAGAGTTGTAGGAAAGTTAGTAAACATTCCTCCTGTCTAGCAGTGCTGAGATGTTAACAATCCTCTTGGATATGTCAATATCTCAGAATTTTAGGAAGTCATAATGAGAGGTTTCTTGGTTCATTCTCTTCTTGCTTTCCCCCAATCCAGGGGTCTTAAATTAGTGGAGAAATGTCTGTTATGAATATTTATTACTTTGCTATCCTGCCTCCATCCAAATTAGCTTTCTTGGAACCTATCTATCATCTTGATGGACTCCATTTCTATTTCCTTGTCTTCCATTCTTCAATTTCATATTATATAAGAACACTAAACTAGGGACAGGTAAAAAATTAAGCCAGAGCCAGAATCCCTCAGATAAATGTTCCTTTGTCCTTGTTGAGTAAAAACTTATAAAGTTTTGTATTATGCTATAGATCTGACAGAATGTTCATATTTTATTTTGTGGACGTGTTCATGTATTGAAAACTCTTCTATTCTGGAATTATTTTTGTATTTAACATGGGACCTTTATTTTACAAAAGAACTTGTGAGAAACATCTGGCCATTCTGGTAGATGATATTCTGGTAGAAGAATGAGCCAACAGTGTGCTGCCACTGCCAAAAGAGCAAAGCAGTCTTTAGATGCATCAAAGAGATATGTATCATCTTGAGATGATGAGAAACGATAGTTTAATTGGTCAGACCACACCGGTTTTGGTCTCCACCTTAAAGAAGGATGTTGAAGAACTGGAAATAATGCAGAGAAGAGGAGCAAATATGGCGAGGGGTTTGAAGGCTAAATTCTACAAAGAATTATGTTTAGCCAAAAGAGAAAGCTAAAAGGAGACAGGACAGTAATGTTCTAATA
The DNA here is from genome assembly GCF_049901735.1 of Notechis scutatus. Classification (NCBI taxonomy): domain Eukaryota; kingdom Metazoa; phylum Chordata; class Lepidosauria; order Squamata; family Elapidae; genus Notechis; species Notechis scutatus. Next base: position 305,856,608 of record NC_142009.1, read on the forward strand.
TTTGATGGGGTGTTATTAGAAAGTGGGTGTGAATTTATTCTCCATGTTACCTGAGGATCGGACAACAATTTACAAATTAATATTATTGTTATTAAAATCAATATTGTGTTTTAAGAAGGATTAAGAAGTGTTAAATCCTAACTAAAAAAAATTCAAATAAATTATGGAGGAAATTTACATGGGAAAATGGCCCACCAAGGATTTTCACAAATATCATTAAGTTTATAGCCTATAAATTATATTGATTGGAATGAACATATTATCATCCTTTGTAAATTTTATTGGATGTCCCCCCAAATTATTTATATACAGGTATTTCCATTAAAGTTTTGGCAATTACTTGGATCAACATATAGTAGAAAGGGGGGTGTTGTTCCATTTATTGGATGGTGCACAGCTAGATGTTTGGATTTTGATATTTGGGACACATGAATATTTAACTCTGGAAGAATTCTCCTTTAAAAATAGGTAGCAAAATGTTTTATAGGAAACTATTAATGGAATCACTTTAAATCTCTGATTTTGAAATAGTTATTTTTACATTTTTTTTCTTCAAATAGAATTTTGCTACCGTAACTCACAACAATGGCATTCTACTCAACTCAAACAATATCTTGATAGCTAAATATAGGTAGTCCTCAAATTATGACCCATCACTTAACGATTATTGGAAGTTACAGCAGCCTTCAGGGGTGGGTTTCTACTGGTTCACACTGGTTCTATAGAACCAGTTGTTAACGTCACCGGTAGTTCTAAGAACCAGTAAAACTGACCCCTGCCTGGCCCCACCCCTCTTCGCTGCTCCTATAGACCAAAACCCAGTTTTTATTACTGCGCATGTGCGAAAATCCCTTCCTCATTCTCCCCCGCCCGCTCCTCCCTTCGCTGACCCAGCCCCCACCCCATCCGCCGCTCCAAAGTAAAAAAACCCACTTTAAAAAAAAAGGGCCTTTTTTTACTGCACACGCACGAAAATCCCTTCTGCATTCTCCCCTGCCCACCCCTCCCTTCGCTGCCCCAGCCCCCGCCCCATCCGCCGCTCCAAAGTAAAAAAAAAAACTATTTTTTTTAAAAAAGGTTTTTTTTACTGCACACACGTGAAAATCCCTTCCGCATTCTCCCCCACCTGCCCCTCCCTTCGCTGCCCTGGACCCTATCCGCTGTTCCAAATTTAAAAAAAACATTTAAAAAAAAAACTGGTTTTTTTTTTATTGCGCACGCACAAAAATCCCTTTCTTATTCTTCCCCGCCCTCCCTGCCCCGCCCCTACTTATAGTGCATGTGCACTAATTACAAAAATTTACCCGTGCGGCGCCATTGCTCACACCTGCAGCAGCAGAAGCAGCAGCAGAGCCAGCCAGCCAGCTTTCCATCCCTGCCTGCCTTCTGCCGCCCTGCTGAGTGAGGGCAAGCCGCAAGCCACCACCACTAACCATCCTCACCCGGCCAGCATGCCTTGCCCTGCCTGCCTCCCGCCGCCGCCGCTAGCCATTCTCGCCCGCCCGGATTGCCTACCCCACTGCCGGCCTCCGAAGACATGGATCTGTAAGTATGATCTTCCAATCCAGTCGTCTACCTTCCGCTGCCAGTCCCAGTCGCCCACCCCATCTTCCCTCACATGCGGCCCTCCATTGTTGCTGCTTTGCCTTTCCACCACTGATTGGTAGTGAGGAGACAAAGCAGCAGCTCCTGCTGGCCCAGTCCCCTAGTTCCTCTTGCTGCTGCCGCTGCCAGCTGACTCCCAGGCCTGGCACTGCTGCCTCACCCGCCATGGCCCAAGGGTTGCTGCCTTGTCTTACCACCACCGATTGGTAGTGAGGAAGCAAAGCAGCAGTTCCTGCTGGCCTGGTCCCCTACCTCATCTTGCCACTCCCTCCAGCCGACTCCCAGGCCTGGTGCCGCTGCCTTGCCCACATGGCAGCCGCCATCTTGGCTAGGCCACCACCGGCCCACCACCTTCCCTCACCCGCCACGGCCCAAGAGTTGCTGCCTTGCCTTTCCACCACCAATTGGTAGTGAGGAGGCAAAGCAACAAGTCCTGCTGGGCTGGTCCCCTACCTCCTCCTGCCGCCACACCCGCAAGCCTGATCAAGAGCTGACTCCTGGGCCGGCCGGCCTTGCCGCAGCAAGCTAGAAGACTGAGGAGGACCCCGGCATAGTTGGCTAGCCAACTTGCCTGTCTCCTTTTTGGTAAGTTGCTTTTTTATATTTATATATTTATTTATTTTTTACTATCTTTTTTTGTTTTTATTAATCATAAAAACAAAACAGATACTAAAGAAATAAATAAACACATAAATAAAAATTATTTTACTATTCATCTTGATGTTTCTTTAAGCAAAGAAGAAACATCAAGATGAATAGTAAAATAATTTTTATTTATGTGTTCATTTATTTCTTTAGTATCTGTTTTGTTTTTATGATTAATAAAAACAAAAACAGATAGTAAAAAATATATATAAATACATAAATAAAGAAAAGTAACTTACCAAAAGGGAGACAGGCAACTTCTTGTTACATTGATGTTGCTATATACAATATATAACATCAATGTAACAAGAAGTTGCCTGTTTCCCTTTTGGTAAGTTGCTTTTCTTTATTTATGTATTTATATATAAATGGCCACCTGCCTGGGCCTTGCCAGGGTCTCCCCAGGCCTTGGAAACTGGCAAAAAGCACTTGCTAAGCAATTGGCCACTAAGCGAGCACCTGGTCATTAAGTGAGGACCACTTAAATTTGGGTTGCCAGCCACATGGCCACACCCACCCCAGTCACATGACCATGTAGCCACGCCCACCACCCAGTCACATGACCACATAGCCACGCCCAACCAGCAAGCCACTCCCACCCGTCACATGACCACCAAGCCACACCCACAAAATAGGCCACACCCACAGAACCGGTTGTTAAGAAATTTGAATCCCACCCCTGGTGGCCTTGAATAGGATGCCTTTACAGGTAGTCCTCGACTTACAACCACAATTGAGCCCAAAATTTATGTTGCTAAATGAAAGATTTGTTAAGTGAGTTTAGTCCCACTTTACAACTTTTCTTGCCAAATTTGTTAAGCGAATCATTGCAATTGTTAAGTTAGTAACATGGTTGTTAAGTGAATCTGGCATTCTCATTGACTGTGAAGGTCGCAAAAGGGAATCACGTGATTCTGGGAAGCTGCAACCATCATAAATATGAGTCAGTTGCTAAGCGGTTGGATTTTATTCATATGACCATGGGGATGCTGCAACAGTCATAAGTGTGAAAAACTGTCCTAAGTCACTTTTTTCAGTGCCATTGTAACTTGGAACGGTCACTAATTGAACTGTTGTAAGTCAAGGGCAACCTGTACTTCCAATCATCGCAAAAGTTTGCACATGCACACAGACACACCACGGTCATCATGTGACTGCTATCTAGGCACTTTTGCACTTACAACTGGCTGCTAAGTGTCCTGCAATCATGTGATCACCTTTTGAAATCTTCTCTGTTGGTTTCCCCAGGCAGTCAGCGCTTTCCACTTGGATTTCGCCAGGGATGCCAGAGTGTAGAGAAACTCACACACAGCCTCCCAGATTCTTCTCAAGCTACCTGAGGCAGCCCATGCTCTTTAATTATTGCTGCTTTCCCATTCTGGCGCTTGCTGAAATCCAAGAGTGCTAAACCTCCACGCTATTTCTCCTTTTTTGCTCTCAAACTCACCTCTGCTTTGTCTTTTATAAAGGCACATATGTTCTCCTTCTCCACATTCCTGAGCATATCCCTAGAGGAGCAGGCAGCACCAAGTAGATCAACATTGGCTTGGCTGGCTCCTTTAGGAATCTGGGCAGGAATAGGGAGGAAAGTGTTTGCGCATGTGAGTTTGAGACTGAGTAAGAAGAGAAGAAGTGGAGGGGGGGTAGGAGACCAGCCAGAGGGCAAAGAGAAAAGAAAAATAATGTACAGTAATAGACTACATTTACCTGTAGTTCTTTTTTAATTTTTTCCTACTGTGCTTTTAATTTCTATTAAAATTCTCCCTATTCATTTTTTGTACTTTGTAAAATATTGCTTACCCAGAAAAAATAAATACATACTTATGTATGTATATATGTTGAAGAGTTGAAGATGACCAGACCAGAAACAATGGCATTGTTTGTGGATTTGCAGTTTGAAGCTTGTGGAATACATCAGAATAGAGCTGGAAGGGACCTTGGAGGTCTTCTAGTCCAGCCCCCTGCTCAAGCAGGAGATCCTATAGCTTTTCAGAGAAGTGACTGTCCAGTCTCCTCTTAAAAACCTTGAGTGGTGACGCACCCACAACGTCTGAAGGCAAGGTCACTTAAACTGGCCAATAACTGAGAAAGACAATACCAGACAAATTGAGGACATACTCTCTCTGCTTCAAACTTGTTTCCTGTCCCCCTCCCCCCCGAATTTCCTGTATTGTGTTCTGAGTTAACTTTTTCTCTTTTCACAAAATGTAGATCAAATAGTTTCCTCCTCCTTTCACCACACAGTTTTAGAACACGCATGTCAGTATATTTATATTTTGCTGCTTTTCAGAACTTCCCTCCTGATACTAGAGGAGCCATTACAATGAAAAGTTGATTTTTGAATATAATCACAAATAGATTTAGAAGTCTAAATAGTCTGTTTCTTTAATGATACCAGATATTTTTCCAAAAAAAGCTTGTTTTCTCCACAAAACCTATATCCCGGAAAATTTCATTTTAAAGTTATTCTTTGAACTGAGCTGTATTAAATGCAAGCTAGAAGGCAGGGGTACGTCAGGCAATTTCTCCAGTGAGAAACCAAATGTCATCAAATTATGGATATTTTCATTTGTCTCTGAGGTGTAAGGGAGAACAAAAGCTGGTTAGTCAGGAGTATTGAAGAATTTGGTTGTTCAATTTGGTTCTGATTTCCAGAGAATGTTGTAAAATTGGATAAAGCAATAGCAATAGCACTTAGACTTATATATACCATTACATAGTGGTTTTCTGTCCTCTCTAAGTGGTTTACAGACTCAGCTTATTTCCCCCAACAATCTGGTCCTCATTTTACCAATCTTGGAAGGATAGAAGGATGAGTTAACCTTGAGCCGTTCAGAATCGAACTCCTGGAGTGAGCAGTGAGTTAGTCTGCAGTGCTGCATTCTAACAAATGTGCCACCATGGCTCTTCTACCAAAATTATTGGAATGAATAATATTGTTACGTACTTGATTAGCAAATCCTTCCTCATTAAGTGTCTACTCCTTCCATATAGTACATAACTATATAATATTTTGTTGGGCTTCTGATGTTATCCGAGCTTCCTACAGACTTTTCATTATTAGTCTAGATAACATCAATGCACTGGAAAGTGAAGCTTGCAGATTCTTTATATATATTGTAGCTTTCCTTGCAAGTCTTTTTGTGGTATGAGTTCTTTCTTGATTAAAGTATTGTTTCTTCTATTGATTGTTTATTTGATCCTGTTTTCTCTTAATCTGGTGTTGGTTGCTGGGAAAGATGTTTTGTGGGATGTTTGATGCCTTCCTTGACTTTTGGTCATATCTTTTAAATTATGTTTATCTCTATGTGTCAGTTGATCTGATCAGAACCACAGTGCTAGAAATTCTATAGTACTTGTGGATTTGATTTAATTTGAAATGTTGACAGTTTCCTAGTTGTTTCAATATCAAGAATATTTAAGGCTACCATATCTGTAAAAATCTGTTGTGTTAAATATTTCTGTATCTCTTCTACTGATTATTTTCAGCCCAGATATAGTAGCCCATATAAGGTATGTGCACTTGGAATGATTCTTCCATGGGTTGTTATCTTGTAATGTCAGGGTCTAGCAATTCCTAGTGACGCTATGAACTCTTAACCGTTGAGAGTGTACATTCCCAGAAAGATCATCCATGACAAGTAGGTCAAAAATAAAGGATCAAACTAAATACAGTCCACTGGAGAAAGAAGATTGTAAAATCCTGCCAAGAAAACCAAATCTTAAGGACAATGCTAAGATGATATTTGGAGGATGAGTCCTCCATATTTGAAGTATCCAGTCAGCTGCTGAGAAGAGCAAACAAGTATGAGTACCAATGGTACTTACAGGAAAGATATCCATTTATTGATGTATCTAGAGGCAAAGGGAGACCACTGCAGCAAAGATGTATTGAATGACAGAACCATAAACCAGAGTATCCTAATGAAAATAATGTCTTGTTCATTGGATCCCCAAAAGTCAGAAGTGACTGAACAGCTAAAGAACAACTTCTAAATGATAGAAATGATTTGGGGAAACTGCTTTGGACCTCAGATGAGCACAGAATCTCTCTGTTCTTTGTTAAAGTGCACATTTCCTCCCATAATTCCATGAAAGTCTGAATGAAGATGCTTCTAACTTTAATGAAATCAAGTCATTTTTAATGACATGATTTCATTAAAGTTAGAAGCATCTTCATTGTTTCTTTAATGTGAGTCTTAAAGCAATAGAATCATTTTTTGGCTTTGTTAATTCATACTCTTTACAATTTACAGTTGTATTTGAACTCTTCCATAACACATGATCATCACCATGGCTTTAATAATCAGGATTTTCATCTAGAAAGACAAGAGACAATGTACAGTATATTTCCAATCTTAGTCTTACCCATAAAATGTGCAATTTTCCCTTCCAACAATAAGAACAAGGTAGGTCAGTTTATGTACATTTTTGTCTGTAATGTCTAATGTGGGGAAGACCTTGGGAGCTACAAAGGGATGCTACAAGGGAATGATCAGATAAGAGACAGCATAGTTTACAGCTGGATAGTGGACAGGGCAAGAAGTTCAGAAGATATCCTGTCGAGTTTCTTAGGCTGTATATGAGACTGGGGTGGGTGGGATTTTTACCTTCAGACTTGCAAGATTAACGTCAACTTTATTAGGCAGACCAGACAGGAAATATGACCAGATGAGGCAATTCTGCTTTTTTTTAAAGTTACCTTAACAGAATCTTACAAATGTGACAGTATAACCCCCACTGTCTCCACACAGTATGTCACAAATGCAACCAGACCTCGGTTTTATTCCAAGCAAGTTTAAGCTAGTTTTTGGAAACCAGAATTTCTAATCTAGATGCTACTTTGCAATCCAAGTATATTGTTCCCCCACATCTCACCAAATGGAAGTCTACTAATATATATGCATGAATAGGGAAATGGTTGATAGTAAAATTATGTTTAAATAATTGTGAATTTTATTGTACAACTTCCATGACATCATGAATGAATAAATGAAATGTTTCTCCATAACAACACCAATGTTATAAAATAGACTTTCTTTAAATATTAGATTCTACTCTACTGTGCAGACCTTCTGGAAAGCAGGAAAAAAACAGTGATCCCTAGGGCTTTAAATGATCGATTGTCATCTTAGATGGAATGCTTGGTATGACTTTTATTACAGTTTTTTTTTAAATGTGATGTTTATCCTTCTTTATATACTGCTATTATGGATACTTTAATCTTGATTTTTATAAACCATCATGAAACAATGCTGATTCAGTAGCATATAAATTTAATAAATAAATAGCACAAAATATTTTTAATGAATGGAGTTGTATACCCCAAGTGTAAAAACAACACAATAAAATCCAATTCAGTATTTTATTTATTAAATTTGTTTGCTGCCCGTCTTGCCATGTATTTGCTTATATTTAACGGACAGAATTTTGCCACACTAAACTATAACCCTGTACTCAAATGGATGTTCCCACAGTTTTCACTTAATTATAAGTAAATGTTTTCTCATTTTCCCAAACAGTCAGTCACATGTCCAATCAAGGTGTCGTCCAGTTGCCTCTTAACTTCACTCTTCCTCTATCTGACCACCTGTGGGAATGTCCTTGATTCCCAGGGGAAAATACTTTGTTTTGACTACACACCCCAACTATCTCTATTCTCCGCTCCCTATCCCCAGGCTCCAGTGTGGCAACACTGAAGCATCAAAATGGCCTCTGTCAAGTCAGCTTCAAAAAATTAAGAAGTATTAATTTTTAATACTTCTTAATACTGATAAGCATTGAGATGTATCAGAGTTGGCTTTTTCTTGGTATAGACTGATCTTCTATGTTGCTTTTCTAAGTAAAGAATGAGGTTTTTGAATCCTTCACAATTGTGAAATAATGACAAAGTATTTATTGGAAATTTTCATGGAGAGACTAGGCAATCTTTGCAATAAAGTGAAGATAACAAGACATTCATAAAGATAATGCAATAATTTCCATCCCCAATACTCAGTGTGTCCAACATTGTACTATAGAGCTAGGGTTTTTTTTAGAAGTGAACTAGAGTTATATGATGTATTAAACAGTGAAATGATTGCTGTCTGTCATGCATATTTTAATGGAAGGAAGGAAAAACCTTCTGCCAAGGCAAAACAAAAAACACATTTATTCTTTCCTTTGAGAACTTTCTCCATTTGTGATACAGTTTATTATAAGCTTTGCAGCTTATGGGTTCTATTTTGAGGCAGCCTTTCAATCAGTCTTGAGAGTAAGAAAAGCTGGAGAATTCTACTACTACTACTAATGGTTGCTTCTGATACACAAAATGTGTGATAATACAAGAAGCAGAGTAAGATACTATTGGAAGCTCTTTGATCTAATTACAGTGCCCAAGAAAGTAAAACAGGATATATTTCTGCTCAATAGTCATATACATTTCTTTATTAAATGTCTGGAGGGAATAGATTAATATGCCTGGCAAAGATTTTTCTATTTTGTGTTATGCAAATGATGCTGTCACCTTGTCATTGACTCTGATTGGACTCAGGAGAGCTCTTGAGGCCATCATTGCCAAGAGAAGCAGCTAATTATTAACAGTTATAAAAAAAATAATCACATTTTCTCCCAACAGGACCAAGATCCATAAATGGCATATAGACAGCCATAAACAAGCTAAATACTTAAACTTTATAACATTTGTTTTCCAAGCTTCATGAAGAAAGTGTTTTGTTGCAAAATCAACCACAGAATTATTTTATGGAGCAATAGGACCTTATTCCAGCTCTACTCCCTTGAATTTTTTCTTCTTCTTTGGTCCTCTAGAATCAGATTGCCAAAAATTGAATCCAATGTTTGGTTAGCTATCTTGACTATCTGGCGAAGGCTTAACTTTGCACCAGTTGTGTTGTTTCTGCTAATATCATCTGATAAGTTTAAAATTACATGGTGAAATACTATCAAAACAAACTGAATTTATATAGTCTTTTACCCATGTATCCTTTGTATCCATGATCAGAGAAGATGAAAGAGGGTATAAAGCAAAGGATCTGGAACATAGAATTTCAGAACAATTTAAGTCAAATGTTCCACTTTTATCAACCTCTTAAACAATTCCAAACAATTGCTCCAGCAGCTTACTTCTATAGATTTTATTGATCCCAGTTATTGAAGGGTATTATTTACACCTCAGTTTCCTTAGACATTCTGCCCATGTGTTCTGGTGAGATTGAATCAACAATCTCTTCTGCTTGAATTTCACTCTACTGAACTAATTCTACTTTTCTGAAAATTTCACTGAGATGAGTTTTATATTTTACCTTACAAATAACTCCTAAGATTATATTTTTAGCTTCAAAAATGTGTTCCCTAGGGACAAGGTCTCATCACAAGTTGTGGGACATGACTGCCTGAAACAAGAGGCCTGAATTGAGTTTGGAAGTGTAAATTTACACTGATTACTATTAGAGTATTATCATTCTGTTTTTAATAAATAATGCTTTATTTTCTCTGGTCTTTGTAATAAGGATTGACTTGACTTGAACCTTGTAATTATATTCTTGTCTAACATAATAAAGTTTGGACTTCATTATGGCATTATTCATGGGTTTAGTTAGTTGGAATCCTTCAAATAATAATCTGGTTTATATGACTTTGTCTCAGTATGGTACGTTATGCCAATATGTGATCACTAATTTAGCAAACCATGGTTAAGAATTAAATGTGAACCTAGCTATTGTGATTCCAACAAGGCTCAGATAAAGATCGCCGTAAACATTCCTCTTCTAACTTGAAGCTGCTCTGCTCTACTGTGTAGCTACTTACAGTTTAAGTTGGGTAACAGAGCAATTACCTATGGTTACTGCTGTCAGAGTGGGAAGAGATTGTCCACTAGTATGCAAGGCGATGGAATAAGAAAGGGTGATAAGCTTTGCTGTGACAATTAAATTGAGACCTTGTCTGTGAAGAAATTTATTGGTTTATTAGAAACAATTAAGTTTACCCAACAAGCAAGGCAGAGACTGCCTTTAAGAAGAGCCTGTTGGTTCATTGCTGTGCCTTGACAGAAGTGATCCATGGAACCTTGAGTGGTGTGGTTAACATTTTTTAATTGCCACATTGCTCAAGAATGGTAGCACATCATGGACACTGTGAAAAATTAAATGGATTTCTTACCCCTGACTACCAGTGCTCCTTGAAACACTAAATTGTAACTGATTGTTTCCAAACTATACTGAAGTGGGTAGTTGTGAAAGATTTTGCCAGGGTGTTAGAACTCCTACAGTTTCTCAAAGATGCTAAGAGCTGATAATGCCTCTGCATTAAGTTAGTTACTATGAAAATATGAATCTGAAATCCTGATCCAGTTGGTGGAATTATCTATCAGTTTTTGCTAAGGGAAATGAGTATGGGCAGCAGGTTAGTAATGAAAAGATGCATGTCACAAATTAGAGAATATAATATGACTCAACGATAGAATGCACAAATAACTATTTGAACACATTCTAACGCTTTGAAATTTTACTGGCATTCAGTTCTAAAAAGAAAATAATAAATCTGATTGTCTCAGGCTTTCCAGGCCTGCACTAAATATACTCTTTGTTTATATCCTTTTTATACAGTTTGCTGTGAGAAGCCCCAGTATTCCATCTGCATCTCTAACATAAGGGGCATGAAAGTTTGACAGACATCTAAGAACACTGTACATCCAGCTGCCTGGCTTATGTCCTAAATTGTTCTTGCTGCTTATGTTTCGTGTGTGGTAAAATATATATGAACTGGAGAGAATTCTAGCTAACCTCTCTCCACCACCACTCCCCTTTTTTGTTTTAATTTTAATAATTGCATGATCTTCAAATATTATTTATTGAATAAGCCACAGTTCAAATTATATATAAAATTATATATATATATATATATATATATATATATATATATATATATATATATATATATATATATATATATATATATATATATATATATTCATTCTTAAGTTTTCATGGGTACTTACATGTATGGTATACAGTTTTGTTCGGGTATTTTCCCACGTCATTATAGTTGTGCTTTTAAAGTTGTAGCAACATTTCGGCAGAATCTCATCTGCCATCATCAGGCTTCTGTATTGTGTTCATCTGTGAGTCAGACTTTCACAGCCGTTTCAGTTTTAAATTTGGGGCTAGCCTACTGCTGTGCCACAATGGTTTTTTCTTCATCCTGATTGGTTGGGAGTCTTGGTCTGTGTTTATTGGTCTTGGAGTTTGCTGTGTTCTGCTTGGTTGGTGTTTCTAATATCTTCTGTCTGTTTTGTGGCTTTTTTTGTCTTGATTGGCTGGCAACATTATGTTCCTGTTTTGGAGGCTTTTAGTGCGGCTTGGCTCCGAGTAAATGGACGGGTCCGAGTAAATGGACCCTAGAGATTGAAAAAAGACCTGAAAGCATGAATAGAAGAGATGATTCCACCAGACTGTCAATTATTTGGAAGCCTGCACTCACAAACAAAAAAATCTCCACACCACAAGCCAGGCAAACACCTGGGCACAAACAGATCCCCCCTGATACCTCCAGCTCAACCAGGCACCCAGATGAAACCTAGCTTCCTAATAAATGATAGCCGTCCATTTACTCCCAAACAATCAGGATGAAGAAAAAACCATTCTGGCACAGCAGTAGGCTAGCCCCAAATTTAAAACTGAAATGGCTGTGAAAGTCTGACTCACAGACAAACACAATACAGAAGCCTGATGATGGCAGATGAGATTCTGCCGAAACGTTGCTACAACTTTAAAAGCACAACTATAATGACATGGGAAAATACCCGAACAAAGCTGAATACCATATATGTGCAGTTTTTTAAACCGGCATATAATGTTGAAGTGTGTCGATGCCCTTTTTTTCCCCCAGAAACTGGGAGACTGTAAGTTTTAACCAGCCTCCCCTCCTTAGAAACAAAGCCAGCATGATGACCTTGAGGTCATCTCTCACCCTAGGAAACAGGCAATGGCAAATCACCTCTGAAACCTTGCCAAGGAAACTGCAAGGACTTGTCTAGGTAATTGTCAGGATTCACCATTGACCCAAATATTTTCGGACATGTTGCTTACCTGTTCAAAGTTATCCTTCTTCTAGAATTGTTTTTGCTACAAACATACCTCAACTTACAACCATTTGTTTAGTGACTGTTCAAAGTTATAATGGCACTGAAAAAAAGTGACTTACAACTGGTACTTGCATCCTCATGGTCACGTGATCAAAATTTGGGCACTTGGCAGTGGGCATCTATTCATGATAGTTGAAACATCCCAGGGTCATGTGATTGCCATTTGCAACCTTCCCAGCTGACTTCCAACAAAGTTAATGGGGGAAGCCAGATTCATTTAACAACTGCATAATTCACTTAACTGCAGTGATTCGCTTAACCATAGCAAAAAGGTCATAGAAATGGGTATGATTCACTTAACAACTACCTTGTTTAGCAATGGACATTCTGGTCCTAGTTGTGGTTGTAAATCAAGAACTACCTCTATTGTTTTGCCTAGAATTTTCTTAAAATATATGGTCTATTTTAATTGTCTTAAATAACACATTGCTTCTAAAGTGAATGCTTTGGTGTTTGCAAATGTTGTGCATAGATTTAGCTGCCTGGTTCACATACCATGATATACTAAAATATGGTTTGCTGTTTGTAATATGGTATGCTATATAAATTTAGATAATGTGGTTTATTAGCCATGGTTTGTGGCTTAGTGTGGTGTGCAAACCAGTGGTGGGATTCAATTTTTTTTACTACTGGTTCTGTGGGCATGGCTTGGTGGGCGTGGCAAGGGAAGGATATTGTAAAGTTTCCAATCAGAGGTGGTATTTGTCAGTTCTCCAAACTACTCAAAATTTCCGCTACCGGTTCTCCAGAACTGGTCAGAACCTGCTGAATACCACCTCTGGTGCAAACCCAGTAAACTATTTATCATCTTAAGTAGATGATGGAGTTCCGACCAAGATTTTTTGAGACACTAACAAACACATTAGTCCCAAAACCCTTTTTTCTTTATTTCAACAGCTGTGAATTTTAGTCATTCACAGCCAGTAATAAGTCTTAAACAGTTTGTAAATAGTCCCATGGAAGTCTGCCAAAGTCCTTCAGGATAAGTCTGATAAGCACGCACCTTTATCTTCCATGAAATGCTGCCAACGACTAAATGTCCAATTAGTTATATGAAGCCAAACAGAGCACAAATTCAACACACAGTTTCAGTACGAACAAAGTTGCTTCCTGCAAAGTTTACTGTCCCTTTGCTCCTCCTTTATGTCTTATGGGAGGGCCAATCACCTCCAAGTCTTACTCCCGAGTCGCCCCTTTTGTCTTAACTGTTCTTGTCTTCTGGCAGCTCTGCGCACACATGCACTGGGAACAGGTTCCCCTTGTTCCTCTGTCTCACTGCTGTCAGATTCTGGAGGCTCCGGAGTCAGCACATAATTCCCAGATGGCCCTGGCCCCATCTCTGTATCAGATGCCGGACCCTCGTCTAAGTCCTCCCCAGACTCTCGGACTAGCCCATGTTCCTCCCCACTGTCCAACTCTGCTGCCGTCTCCGCAGGCTGCTTGTGGACCACAATAGATAGCATCTCATGATATAGATACCAAACCATGGCTCAAGGATTAGGTCTCTTACAATTATTTTGTTGTATTTGTTGTATCCTAGAATTAGATCCTGTATTGATTTTTGTTAAATTCATTTTTTGATATGATTGGAAGACTAATCTATATATATATAAGTGAAATACCACTCATGCATCATCACAAAATCTACAGAACCGTAAAGCCTACAAACTTGAAATCTTTGCTTCTAGGTGCTCACTAAAAAAGGATTTTTCAGAATGACCATCAGAGCATTACTATTTTGTATATTATTATTAACACACTCTGATGCTAAGGAGTTCTACTCCCCCTCCCCAGCTGAAAAGAAATCTCTTCCAAATGCAAAACACAAGCAGAGGAGAGGAGTTTCAGTTTTAGTTTCACAGCAGCAACTAGCTTTAGTACAGAACAGTTGAGCTAAGCCATGCCTAGGCTCCTTGCTGTCTCCTTGCTCACACAGCAAATACTCTTTCAGTTTCCAAACAGCCCTCAACTCTCTCACACACTGACAGGATGCTAGCCAGATGAATACCGATGGATGCTGGTTGGCAGAGGCAAAATTTTTCCCCCGTAATTTCCTCCCCAAAAACTTAAGTCCGACCACATGGTTTCATAGCAAAGCACAGGTATGGAGCTAGCCAATTAATAAACTATATGTTACAATTATGCTTTCTTGGGTCTTTTCCTGACATACATGCATTTAGTTTACAGTTTGCTTAATTTCTAATAATTTTAGGTTTGTGTTTGGAAATATATTTGGATTATTTTACTAAAGTGTTATAACTTGTGCACTGTTGAAGATATCTATTTCATAGTCAATTGCCTTTTTTTGTTCATGGAAAATGTGGCCTGCTGAGGAGAAATTGGCTAACAGCTGTGGGATCAGCTGTTAACCAATTGATAATACTGTGAATCAGAAGAGAAAGATGGTGGAAACTCTGACTTAGAAAAGTATGAACTACAGCACAGAAATTAATATGGGTTTATTCTGAAAAGAAGAAGCGAGGTATTGTATTTGTATACACACACAGTGATATTTTTAAATGACTAGGTAAAAGTTTTTTACTCCAGTGTTGTTAAAGCATTGTAAATTCTTGCTGGGATTAATTAGACCTGCCAAAAAAAAATCTTCCTTTCCTTTCCTTTCCTTTCCTTTCCTTTCCATCATTAGTATGCAAACATTGGATTTTAATTACATATGTGGGTACTGAAAGCATATTTCCATGGCACTGCAAGAACATTGGAAGAATCATAACAGTTTACTCTTCAGTGCCCAATACATTTACTTTTAGTGGAATTATGAATTAATAGTTTTAATTTTGGAAACTCTTAACCCACAGACATTCTTGGCATCATTATTGCTGGCGTTCCTCAAAATCATTAAAACCATTTCACCACCCAGAGTTACTCAGTGAGTGAAATGGAACGGTCTCCAAATTTGATGTATATAAATAAATAAAATTTTGGTAGTCTTTTAAAAAGTAGTGGAGATCTGTGTTGTGCTTTGGGTGATTAGTTTTATGTTGATACATTGTTTTATAGCAATAACAATAGCACTTAGACTTATATACTACTCCATAGTGTATATGGCTGCCCATATGCACTATGGAGCGGTGTATAAGTCTAAGTGCTATGTATTCTGCATTCTAACCACTGCGCCACCAGAGCTCTTATATCATGACTTTATATTGTATTGTAAGCACTTAAAACAAGGTTGTCAAACTCGATTTGAGGGCCACATCAGTTCTCCCTCGAGCCGCTCGGAGCATCCAGAGACTGGGATGTGCTTCTGAGTCCTCTTCTTGCAGGCTGAGCTTTAGATGAGGAAACGCTCCGCCCCCTCACGTGGTATCGCGCAGCGTCTCCCCAGTCTTTTGCTCAGCCTCGAAGAGTCAGGCTGTGTTTCAGAGAGAGCTCCTTGGCTGATCGCACATTTCTTTACTATTACAACCCTCTCGTCTTGATAAGGTTTGCTTTTCCTTCCTCCTCCTGCGCAAAGGGTCTGGACTTAAGGAAAATTTTCCCCGTCCTTGGGGCAAGGCTGCGGGCTCGCAGCGCGTATAGCGCGACCCCCACCCTTATCTGATCGCCGCTGCCTCCGCGTTGCCTCGTGGCACGCGTTTTTCTTTACTGCTGGATTCCCCCCACCTTAAACACCGATCGGAGGGTCATCGCCCCTAGGGCCCTAGGCGCTGAGCTGACCAGCGAAGCCCTCCCTTCCGTCCCGAAGGTGTCCCGGACGGTTCAGCTTGCGGCCGCCATTTTGGCTCCGCATCGTGGTCGGGCGCCATTTTGAATTCTTTAGCTGCGGCGGTGGAGCCCCAGGCCTTGGGTCAAAGCTTAGCTGCCCATTTCTTCCACCTGGCTGGCCCTTGTATTACTTGTTGGCCTCCCGCAGCCCGTTTTTGGGCGGTTGCAGCCCCCTCCGGTTTTATTTTTCTTGTCTGGAGGCCTGCTGCCAGAGGCTCTTCTTCTACCATAGGCCTCAGGTGTTTATTTGACTAATTGGCCTGTACTGAGATATCTGAAGTTCTCACTGTTACGGTTACTGTTTAAAAAAAAAAAAAAAAAAAAAATCTATCTATATATATATATACTTAATACATATACAAAAGGAATATATTAAAAAAAAAAAAAAAAAAAAAAAATAATAATAATTATAATAATAACTTTTGTCTTGTACAATAATATTTTTCGTACATATATAAATATATACGGATAACCTGTATATACATTTGGTACAAAAGCATAATAAAGATAAAAATCAATCAAAAGGATAAGGAAGAATTATAATTAGAGTATCTATTTTTCTGTACATACTATATTTCTTAGATACCTTACTGTTATCTCTGTACACAACAAATTCCAAAAGGGGGAGAGGGCCAGCTTCACCTTCACCCGGCCTCATCCAGGCCTGATCTGGGCGAGCCAACCGCCTTTGCTAGTAATTGTATCTATCATGGCAGACGACAATCCCTCTAAGCGTCCTTCTTTGAAGGCTAAGGCAAAGTCCCACTACTTGCGCAGGCAGGACAAGGAACCTAAGGGCTCTAGACAGGACAAGGAACCTTCCAAGGCCGCCCAACGTGATGCCTTAAGGCGCCACAAGCGTTGGAAAAAGAGTTTGACCCGGCGTTCAAGGAGTCCCGCTCGGAGCCGTCAATACCTCCTCCTCCAAACCCTTCTACCTCTGTTCAATCTCTCCCCTCAGACCCTCTTCCCTACCTAGGCGCAGTTCGCTTCCAGGGTCCTCCGACCCCGGACCTCCGACCAGACGGACCCCGAAGCCACCTTTACACCCACAGCCGCTGGTCTGCGCCACGATGAACCCTCTACCTCCGAGGTTCCACCTCACATCAGGGCTTGGATGGAATCAGCCATCCGCCCAGGGCATAGCAGAGGACTACAACACATGACAAGATCAGGCTTCTCTCGCGAGCCTCGAGCAGCCGACTCGATATCTATCAGATCCCTTCCACAACCGGTCCCCCCAGTTGATCAGGTACTCTCTCAGAGGGACAGCCCTCCTCCGATTGGGGCCCAGGTGGAGGAAGGGGACTTTGGGGATTTCAGGGAAGAGGAAGAGGATTCCCGGATGGGATCCTCCCGCTACAGTGAACCCCTCTTAGAGGCTGACATCATGGAGGGGAGATGTCGGAGGGCGAGGACCCTCTCTCGACCAACCCTCCTTTGGGGGCTGTTTAAACCGCATATGTTCAAGTCCCTCCTCCTTAAGGCCAAGAATGTCTCTGGCCTTCTTTCCCAGTCCGCTGCAGAAACCCCCCTGTCCCAGAGGGCCCGGAAGACTCCATTTTCACCCAACCAGTGGTGGAAGCTGAGGTCATCCCATCCCCTCCCATCTTCGTAGATCTGGTAGCGAAGCAACTTACCTCCTCAGGGACCCCTCCCACTCCCTCTAGCCAAGACAAGAGATTCTTTAATCTCGATTCGGCTCTGTCTAACCTCCTGAATATCCCGGTCGATGACCCCATTGTGGGTCTAGCCTCCTCCTCTACCCCTAGTGAGGCCCTAGAGGCCTTGAAACCTGAGGACAGGCGGGCGGAGCAGGCGCTACGCAGGGCTCACCTATCTGACGCCTGGGCCATTAAGTCAGCTACGGCCGCCTCATTTTCACGAGGTCCTCTATCCGCTGGCTACGTCAGCTCAAGGACCACATCCCTGCTTCCAATCTCAGAGCTCACCAGGATATAGCGAAGTTAGTGGCTGCAGCCGAGTTCTCGGCTGACGCCACTTACCAGTCGGTAAAAATTTTCTTCCAGGGCCATCACGTCGCATGTCACGGCTAGACGCATGCATGCTATGGCTCAAACACTGGCAGGCGGACGTAAGAATAAGGTCAAGCTGGCCACTGCCCCCATTACGGGAGATAAACTGTTTGGCCCAGCTTTGGAACCACTGCTGGTCGAGGGCCGCAAAGAGAAAGTATTTGCCCTCCCTTTTTCGAAGATCGGAGGCCAGGGGCTCTCAGCCCTTTCGGAGGAGCTTTCCACGCCCCTTCTACCAACCCCCTTCCCGCCCAGATACCCTAGACCCCCTTCCTTCCGATCCCAGGACCGCACGGACCGGGCGACAGATCCAGACGCGGTGGCGGCTACAAGAGACCCTTCCGGGGATCGGGAGGAAGGCCCTACCGCAGAAGGTAGAGCCTCTTCCTCCCCCGTTGGCGGCCGCCTCAGCCACTTCGCCGCCCAATGGGACATATCCACTTCCGATGCATGGGTTAGGGACACAATCAGGTTTGGCCTCGCCCTGGAGTTCAGGTCCGCTCCCTGATTGTTTCTTCCCCTCCCCTCCTCAGGGATCCCTCCAAACGTGCACTAATGGATGCAGCCATCCATCATCTTCTTGACATCCAGGCCATTCAACCTGTCCCTCCGGATCAGAGAGGAAAGGGTTTACTCCCATCTCTTTGTGGTGCCCAAACACTCTGGGGTTGGAGAGCCATCCTGGACTTGAAACGGCTCAACCGTCACCTTATCCAGCGTAGATTCAAAATGCACTCTTTGCAATCAATTCTTTTAGGCACCAGGCGGGGAGACTGGTTATCTTCCATAGATCTTTCGGAGGCATACCTCCATATTCCAATCAGGCCTTCCCATTTCAAATTCCTCAGGTTCTGTCACAATAGCCTTCATTATCAATACGTGGCCCTTCCCTTTGGACTGGCCTCGGCCCCCGGACCTTCACCAAGGTCCTGGCGGCTCTGGCGGCTCATCTCAGGAGCGTTCCTGTCCGCCTCCACTGCTACTTGGACGATATCCTTATTCTATCCCGTCCAAATCCCAGGCAGTCAGGGATACCAGGGTCACTCTCTCCACCTTACAGGCACACGGGTTCCTAGTCAATTGGCAAAGAGCCAACTTACCCCTTCCACCGAATCAACCACTTGGGCGCCATAATTGATTCGGTTTCTCAAAGTTTTCCTCTCCCAGGAGAGGTTCCTTAGCATTCAGGCCCTGGTCAAACAGATCAGGCGTTCAAGGAGGGTGGCCTTACTGGACCTCTCTAAATTGTTGGGCAAAATGGTGTCATGCATCTCTATTATTCCCTGGGCCCGTCTACACAGCAGATCCCTCCAGTGGTTCCTGCTCCCATTCCAACGATCCGGAAGAAGCAACTCGAAGGCCAGAGTCAGGGTCCCTCCAAGGGTCCTCACGTCTCTTCTATGGTGGACCAATCCCGCCATCAACAGAGGCCACCTCTTCGGAACCTCAACGACTCACCGTCACTACGGACGCAAGCCTGTCCGGTTGGGCGCTCATCTCGACTCGCTCTCGGCTCAGGGCAGATGGTCGCCGTCCGAGCAAAGGTGCAGCATCAATTGGCTAGAGCTTCACGCTGTCCATCTGGCCCTGCGCAGTTTTCCTCAGATCCGCAAACATCACGTCCTCGTTCTCACGGACAACGTCACGGCCAAGGCCCATATCAACAGGCAAGGCGGCACCCAGTCCATCCAGCTAATGAGGGAAGCCGGCGCCTTTGCCGCTGGGCAGAATCCAACCTCCTATCACTAAAGGCCGAACACATCTCCGGAGTAGACAATACTCAGGCGGACTGGCTGAGCAGGGCCACGGTGGACCAGGCAGAATGGCGTCTCCATCCATCCCTGTTCGAGGAGGCGTCCAGAATATTCGGCCTTCCGGTGGTGGATCTCTTCGCCTCCCCGTCCAACACTCAGCTTCCACGGTTCTTCTCCCGGTATCCATCTCACCGGTCGGAGAATCACAATGCTCTGCGCTGCCCATGGCCCCCAGGGCTCCTATATGCCTTCCCTCCGCTCCCGTTAGTTCCCAGAGTAATACAGAAACTTCTTCAGGAGAGGGCAGACCTTCTCCTGGTGGCTCCCTATTGGCCCAGGCGACCGTGGTTTGCGGATCTCCGCAATTTATCGGTAGCGCCCCCATGGAGGATCCCCCGGACAGGGTCTCCCTCTCTCAGGGGCCCCTTCTGCATCCGGAGCCTCAATGGCTCCAGTTAGCCGTCTGGAGGTTGAGCGGATCCGTCTGACTAGTGAGAATCTCTCGAGTCAAGTCATCGACACTATTTTGGCCGCTAGGCGACCTTCCACTACACGAATTTACGATGCCACTTGGAAGGGGTTCTGCAAGTGGTGTAGCGGGTCTCAGATTGATCCCCTCTCTCCCTCAGTGGCTCAGATCCTAGATTTTCTTCAGGAAGGCCTCCGTAAAGGGCTCGCACCTAACACCCTGAGGCGACAAGTTTCTGCCCTCTCAACCGTGGTCTCCTGTGATAACTACGGTTCCCTTTCTCATCACCCCGAATTAGATCTTTCCTTAGGGGCGCCACCAACCTGTGCCCTCCCACTGTTCACAGGTTCCCCACATGGGACCTCAACAAGGTCCTCGTTTCTCTCACACGTTCCCGTTCGAACCCTTGAGAGATTCATCCCTTCAGTTTCTCACCTTTAAGGTAGTTTTTCTAGTAGCTATTACTTCTGCTCGTCGAGTTTCGGAAATAGCAGCTTTGTCAGTTAGGAGCGATCTATGTGTATTCCACGCTGATCGGGTGGTCCTTCGTCCTGACCCCACATTCCTACCCAAAGTTAACTCTCCCTTCCATAGGTCACAGGAACTGGTTCTACCAAATTTTTGCCCTAGGCCCTCCAGGGGCAGGGAGGTCCTCTGGCACACCCTAGATGTTAGAAGGGCCTTGCGTATATATATTAAGCGCACTCAACCCATGCGAAGGTCGGAATCCCTCTTCCTATCCTTTCAACCCAGGTCACTGGGGCTTAAGGTTTC
This sequence comes from Notechis scutatus, assembly GCF_049901735.1. Classification (NCBI taxonomy): domain Eukaryota; kingdom Metazoa; phylum Chordata; class Lepidosauria; order Squamata; family Elapidae; genus Notechis; species Notechis scutatus. Next base: position 305,877,758 of record NC_142009.1, read on the forward strand.
TCCTTCCACCATCAGTCGCTGGATCAGGGCTACTATTGCGAGGTGCTACCTTTCCCATTCTCTGCCCGCTCCGGGTGGAATAACCGCCCATTCCACCAGAAGTGCAGCCACCTCGGCGGCCTGGGCCACGCAAGCCCCCATCGCTGACATTTGTCGGGCAGCCACCTGGACCTCTCCGTCCCGTTTATCAGACATTATAAAATAGATACGTGCGCCTCAGCGGAGGCCTCTTTGGCCGACGGGTCTTACAGAGGGTCATCAGTGATCCGGAGGGGCCTTCGGGCCAGACGGAGTCCCACCCGTAGGGACAGCCCAGCTTTGGTATGTCCCAGTCTCTGGATGCTCCGAGCGGCTCGAGGAGAATGGGCGTTGGTTCTTACCTGATACGCCCCTTCTCGGCGAGCCGCGGAGCATCCAGCCCCACCCTAATTTCTCCGTCTGGTGGGGAATCTTGCTTCAGCCAAGGAGCCAATAGTAGATTAGATAGAATTAATAACCTTTCTTCTCGTTATCGCAAAAAACTGGGGAGACGCTGCGCGATACCACGTGAGGGGCGGAGCGTTCCTCATCTAAAGCTCAGCCTGCAAGAAGAGGACTCAGAAGCACATCCCAGTCTCTGGATGCTCCTCGCGGCTCGCCGAGAAGGGCGTATCAGGTAAGAACCAACGCCCATTTTGACCTTGGGGGGCTGGGGTGGGTGTGACCAGGGTGGGCGTGGTCAGAATGGCATCACTCATGTTGGGGGGCACCTGTGGTGGCTCAAGTAGTCTGCTAGCAAAAACGGGCTCCTAAGCTCCGTTTTTGGCTGCAACAGCCTCTTGCAACCGTCTGCCAGCAAAAACAGAATTTGGGAGGGCTCCACGAGGTGCCGGGAGGTGGTCCTTTGCTATTTCCAGGTCATCTAAGCAACCCAGATGGGCCAGATCTAAGCAACCCATGGACCATATCTGGCCCCCAGGCCTTGAGTTTGACACCCCTGACTTAGAATCTTTAGATTGGAATAATAACAAATATTGTATAAAAGCAAATACTTTATGTGCTTTTGCTGTTTCAATTAACTGTTTGTTTTAAATATAGGCACTGTGTGTATATATTCAGATAGGTGCTTAACTTTCACTCTCTTAATCTTTATTTGTCCATTTTATTCTAAGCTAGGATTTAAGGTTTTCTTGATACCTTTTTTTTCCATTCAAAAACTTAGTGCTTCAGTCACTTACGAAATCTATGCTGTTAATACTTTTGTGTTAGTAATATTTTTTATCCAAATATAATACTTGGTATGAGTTCCAGTAAATAACTTGCATCATAATTTAGGCTGTTTTTAGACTATTCAAAAAGTACATAATTGTGAATGGAAAAGGTGAAATAACCATATTGTTGTCTTAATCGGTCTAGGATGATAGGCAAAATAGGCTCACAGTATTTTGTATTGTGACTCCGCAGTCATTTCTTATTTTTATTTGATGACTATGGCCTGTCAATTTTGGAATTAGAATACAGGTAGTCCTCAATTTACGACCACAATTGAGCCCAAAATTTAAGTGAGAAATTTGTTAAGTGAGTTTTGCCCCGTTTTACAACTTTTCTCGCCACATTTGTTAAGTGAATCACTGCAATGCTTAAATTAGTAACATGATTGTTGAGTGAATCTGGTTTCCTTATTTACTTTGCTTGTCAGAAAAATCACAAAAGGGGATCCCATGACCCCAGGACACTGCAACTGTCATAAATGTGAGTCAGTTGTCAAGCATTTGAATGTAAATCATGTGACCGTGGGGATGCTGCAATAGTTGTAAGTGTGAAAAATGGTCATAAGTCACTTTTTTCAGTGCTTGGTCACTAAATGAACTGTTATAAGTCGAGGACTTCCTATATTGACAGAAAGAATATTGACATTAGGCTGGGATTAAATCTTCATGGGAAACCTAGAGAGAGCTGTGTGATCAGGTTGAGTAAGACAAATATCTGAAACCTGAAGGAACAAGAAGGGTAGAACAAGGATAAATTAGATTTGGTATGTTCTTAAACTGAGAATTTTGAAGTTAATGCTACACAGAACTTGCTTACACTTAGTTTCAGGTATAGTTTAAATAAAGCAAATGATACAGAATCTAGGGCTCAGCAACATTTTATGATACTGGCAAAAAAGGAGTCTACGCATAAGGAAGTAATTCTGTAGAGTTTCTCTGAATTTGATTCAAAAACCAGGAGAAATCCAAAACCCTGTTTATGGCACATAAATATTGGTAATATGCTTACACATATGTAATGTATAATTAACACTTAAATATTTTTAAGCACAATACCTTGGCCATTACAAATACTTTCATTCTGATTTGACCAAATATATGCATACTTTACAAAGTGCTTTATCATGAATAATATCGCTATGAAACCATATTTAATTAAGATGCACCTGTTTAATAGCTAGCAAGCAATAGAATAAATGACAATGCAACATTGAAGGAAATGCTTGAAATGTATGGATGCCCTGCCTTCCCAATTAGGCAGTTAAGGGGATATTTACATCATTCTGAATTGATGTCCTTCAAATATGCTTTTTTCCTGCCCCTTTTTCTTTGTATCTACTTTTTTTGTTTGTTCTGCTTATTTATTTATATCTATTATAACCTAAGCAAGTCCCTGCTGTTTACAAAATATGAACAATATTAACAGTTCTATTATAAACATTAAAAAATAGGAATAAATTTAGAATTAAAAAATTAAAAAATGCAGAATAACAGATATAAGATTTAAAAAATGGGCAAATTAGCTATCTAGAACATTCTGTGGAACAGCTCAGTTTTTATCATTGTCCTGTGTGCCATTACAGAGGCTTGGAAGAATAAAATATTAAATAGATATTGGCTGGGGAAGAACAAGACAGCTAGGTACAGGTCTGATCTGAAGAATTATTTTTCCTTTTCTGTTTTACTAGTATGACTAATCCATCTCCTAAATTGAAATATACCGTATTTGCCGGCGTATAAGACGACCGGCGTATACGACCCCCACCACCACCAGAAACGCCTCCAGAAATCCCGGGGCTGCAGCGGCAGGGCGGAGTGCCAGGGGCCGTGGGAAGAGCAGGAAGGCTGCAGCCTTGGGCGGAGCGGCGGCGGGATGAAGCGGAGCGCGCAGGGGATCGGAAGCCGAGGCGCCTCGCTGCGTCAACAAGCATCCAGCCGGCAGTGGATATCGGCGTATTCCCCACTTGGAGGCATGTTTTTCGGGGCAAAAGTCGTCTTATACGCCGGCAAATCGGATATATATATCTCCTCTCTATTTCTTTCCTTTCTCTCTCTCTCTCTCTCTCTCTCTCTCTCTCTCTCTCTCTCTCTCTCTCTCTCGTACTACAAAATTGGAAGAGGAAATTTAACATCAGGTGCAAGATGGCTGAAATAATATTGCTTATGTAGTGTTCCTCCTGCTGAATAAGCCTTCTTTTTTAATCAGCAAATTCAGGACACATTCATTGAGCATTTGGAAGCTTAAAGGCCATAGCATGCAATGGAAGAGATTCTGTGATTGTTAAAAGAACTGAAAGACTTCCCTCAAGCAATAAACGTTGTCTACTTTCCACAGTATAAATGTCACAATGTTTGCCAATCTAATTAGAGCAGTAGGTCAGCTACTGCTTTGTGGTAGAAACCTGGGCCATTAGCTACATCAAAGGATACATTTTGCCAAATCATTTCTTAATGTTCTGATGCTGAAACGCAGCAGGATTATTTCCTCATGTAGTTTCATTAGTAAATGTTAAAATACATGCAAACATTTGTAAACTTTTCACACAGGATTACTCTACCTTTTCTGGTTTCGATAGATAGATAGATAGATAGATAGATAGATAGATAGATAGATAGATAGAAAGAAAGAAAGAAAGAAAGAAAGAAAGAAAGAAAGAAAGAAAGAAAGAAAGAAAGAGAATTCTTTATTGGCCAAGTATGATTGGACACACAAGGAATTTGTCTTGGTGCAAATGGTCGCAGTATACATAAAAGAAAAGATACATTTGTCAAGAATTAATAATTGCAGTGTGCAGTGCTCAATAGCATCGTTTTGAGGGAAGGAGTTGAAACAGTTGATGTCCAGGATGTGAGGGGTCTGTAAATATTTTCACAGCCCTCTTTTTGACTCGTGCAGTATACAGGTCCTCGATTGAAGGCAGGTTGGTAGTAATTGTTTTTTCTGCAGTCCTAATCACTCTCTGGAGTCTGTGTCTGTCTTGCTGGGTTGCAGAACCAAACCAGACAGTTATAGCGGTGCAGATGATAGACTCAATAATTCCTTTGTAGAACTGTATCAGCAGCTCCTTGGGCAGTTTGAGCTTTCTGAGTTGGCGCAGAAAGAACATTCTTTGTTGTGTTTTTTTGATGATGTTTTTGATGATAGGTGTCCATTTTAGGTCTTATGATATGATAGAACCTAGAAATTTGAAGGTCCCTAAAGTTGATACTCTGTTGTCTAGAATTGTAAGAGGTGGTAGTATGGGAGGGTTTCTTCTAAAGTCTACCACCGTTTCTACAGTTTTGAGTGTGTTCAGTTCCAGATTGTTCTGGTCACACCACGGTTCCGGTCACACCACGGTAATACCATACCAAAATATATACCTTACAAAAAACAAAAGTACTTTTTGCCTTAAAGCAGCTGTAAATCAAAATATATAAGGATTTTAAGGTGAAGTATAAGAATCTATAGCAATAGCTAATCTCAGCTAAAAACCAAACAAGATCAAGTATCTCATTGAAATCTATGCTGAATTCCTTACTAAATTAAAAGCATTATAATAATGTTAATGGGTTTAATGAATTGTAAATCAAGGTGAAATTAGATTAAAATTTAAACTACCTATGATGTATTGTTTGGAAATCTTATTTGATACTTAACAGAAACAGATGTTAAAAATGAATAATTCAAGGATTCTTTCATGATACATTTCCCCTGCTTTACAGAATGAAAGTGTTTCAGTACAGTAATATCTATATGTTATTTTCTAACTGGGAATAAGATAATTTCATTCACTATCAGGAAATGAGCAGAAGTCGATTAAAATTGGTGTAAGGCAAGGCATTTTTCATGCATATTATTCAGTTTCACAAGAATACACATTTTCTGCTGCAGATTTACCTGGTAAGGTCCAATGCTTGGGTATTAGGAAATGCTGAACCTTCCCACAGAAAGAACTGAAATGGGCAAGCAAGAAAGTAGAAATATTGAAGAAAAAAGACAGAAAGATATCTAGCCCCCAAAATGTGTGATTTAAGAAAGGTATCTTCTCAGTTGGATTTGAAAAAGGCCTAGTAAGCCAGTATTTTCGTTAAGCTATTAACTGTCCAAGCAAATTTTGTAATATGGCTGGGCTTGTTCTTTATAGTGGAGAAGTTGATTTTCTGCAGGCAAAAGAGCAGAAGAGCATCTTTCAGATGATAAATCAATTATATATCCTTTTTAGAAGTTCCATCAGGAGAGTGCACAGGAAAGTTATGAGGGCTTAGCTCTGAGTTGGGTTTTTGGAGATAGCTCAGCTAATCTAATAACATAAGATAACTGTGAAAGTAATTCTTAAACTATTTCTAGTCAGCTTGGTATTAAAAAAATGCCATTAGTTGTATTTTGCTGCTGTGTTCTTGTTGGATTGCAGAAATGTAATTGGGTATAAGAGAAGAGCAGGCAGAGCCTGGGGGTGGAGTCAAGAGAGAACTTAGCCTACAATCGTTATGTGTCCATGTCTACAAACACTCCCAGCTCCCCCCAAATTTCATTATCTTTTATCTTGTGCCAATTTCCTGCTGATCATTAATTGAGCAGATTCTTATATATATGCTTGATAAATCTTCTGAACTGCAACTTATGTGTGATCCTGATCCTTTGCACTTGACATTAGGTGAACTTCGGAAAATGAGCATGTTAACCAAGAAGTTTAGATCCTTTAAATGTTATTTTTAACAGTGTTTTGCAAACTGCAAGGAGCATGCCGCAGTTGATTCATTCATTGTTATGCCTTATCCTTTCAGTTTGTATTCAGTAGATCTACAGAATATGTTTTGCTGCTTTTTTGGCTTTTAATTTTCTTCTCAAAATATTAAACTGCGTAGTTACCTCTTAATTTAGCATATGCTACAAATTGTGTTCCTAGATGTATCCAGTCTCTCCTCAAAATAGGTGAATTGGGGAATAAATAGGTGTGAGAAGCCTTCCTGATCCAATGGTTTCTTGTTTATTTGCTGTGGGGGGGGTCTCTGTGTGCATTTGTAACCAGTCTGATTCTTTTCTTCTATCACTCCTATCTTCAATCTATTTTATTCTTCAATTGAAATATTTTACATATGTTGTAAAATGTCTCAGACACTTAGAGCTCCAAATTCTTTTGCATATGTATGTAAAAATATTTATAAAATATTTTAGATATTTTGGAAGAGGATAAATGCATTTCAACGTAAGTATTGTATCTGTGACATGGTATTTATCCTACATTTATTTATTTGTTAAATGTATTTGCCACCTATTTTGCCCTTGGACTACTCTAGGCAGCTTGCAACAATAAAAACGAAGAAATGAAGTGTAAACATAACTGTTCCAAAAGTAACGGAACAATAGAATAAACAATGAAAAAGACATTGATACTAGTGCAATGGACTTTGAAACTCCATTGTGTATATGAATTGGCAGAATATTTTTCTCCATATGGTCTATAAATTGTTTCATTGCTGCTCAGTATGAGGTTAGGATTCATTATCCACACCAACAATTTACTGAGAGTATATTTTCAGCCTCCCACTGAGTTAAACTGCTAGGGTAACACTGCTAATGCAATATCCAAGTTGCAATGATTGTTCATTCACAGCCGCAGAAGGGCAAAAGCCCTGGTATCTTGATCTTGCTATGTTTTTGGAACTGAGAATTATTATCATGTTAAGCCTTGGGTGAAGTTGTCCCAGATATAATTTTATTTACCATACTGTTTTTTGAGGTCGATGGTAACAGATACGGTAACAGACTTCAAATTTTTTTGTTTGATTGGTTGGTATCCTAACTTTCTGTCAGAAATATAACAATTCAAAATAAGTGTTGAACAATTTCATTTGTATTTCTTGCTAGATGGTCAGAACGTTTAAGCCAGTGGTTGGCTTACAATTGTTAGATCCATAAACATTTTCACTACAGGATCTCTCTTTTTATATTCCTCAGTAACCTTTCTCATATCTCGAAGCTCTAAACCATCTTTAACACTTAAGTTGGCCAGTTGAAATGATAATGAAAGAATCTTGTGGGTCAGCTTTCAAATATGTATTATATATTGCTCTACAATATATTTTTGTATTTTTGAAAACAGTATTGTATTACTCTGATTTTCTAGGTGGTAGCTGGAGAATTCATGGGTAAATGTGGCCTTCCATACTCATTTTTGCAATCTCTGAAGCCCCAGAGTCATATTACCTTAATTCAGTGATAATAGACAATTTCTTCATGGCTTGAGTTGTCTTTAAAAAAAAATAGACTAAAATATTGCACCCATTCCTTTGAAAAAAAAAAGCACACAATTAAAACAGGACTGAAAGCATCGGGCCTACCTGATTGCACTGGAGCACTGCATATAACTACAGGATCTCTGTCATGATACAAAGTAAAGGGAATTAATTATTCTTGGTTTAGATTAATAATGCTAAAATTCTCTTACCACAAAGTTTTTTAAATAAAAATGAAATATTATTCAATTTGGGGATATTCTTTGGCATGATAATTTGTTTATGTGATAACAAGAGGAAAATAAATCTTAGCATGGCTCACTTCTGAATAGATATATGTAGTATCTTCTGTTAACTACAGGTCCTCAACTTATAACTGTCAAGGATTATGGTTGCAAGTCAAGTTGATCGTTAAGAGACTCACTAAGTGACCACATCCAATTTTATGACATTTTTGTGGCAGTAATTGAACATGGTCACTTTAAAAAGTCAGATTTTTCCAATGGGCAGTTTTTGCTGGAAACTGGAAGTAAATGCTGGAAAACGGCTGAAAACTGCTGGAAGCTGCTGATAAATCAAGCTGGTTGCCAAGTGCCCAAAATGTGAACACATGACCATGGAGGGCATGGCCATCAGAACTTCAAAAATGGGATGTAAGTAGCTTGGGGGGGAGGGTCTGTCATAACTTTAAAAGGTCACTAAGCAACTAGTCATTAAGCAAGGAATGCCTGTATTATTGAGTTCCAGAAGAACAGGAGCAGACACAGGAAGTTTTCCTTTTTTAAATTTAGATGACTGTGCCCTAAGATCCAAGGCTTTGGGGAAAAGAAGACACCAGGTGGTAATTGGGAGTGGAATTTTCATCAACTATGCCATGTAATCAGAAAATGCAGCCAGGGTGTTTTTTTGTGTGTGTGCATCAGCCAAAGAAGCGTAGCGTGTAAAAGAAAGGGTGCTGCTGTGAACAAAGGACCGTCTATATCAGGTTTTTGTTTCACACGAGGATTGGCATTTCTTCTTAAAGCTTGGTCTTACGTCGCTAGAATTATCCCCTTAGGTCTTCCTTTTATTTCCCTGCTCTTAGCCTTTGCTAGGTGTTGTCTGCTTTGCCTGCTTTTTTATGTACAGGTAGTCCTCATCAGTTCATTCAGTGACAGCAGCACTGAAAAAAGTGATTTATGACCATTTTTCAGACTTACGAGAGTGGCTGGTCATGTGATCAAAATTCAGGCACTTGGCAGCTGACTCATAATTTATGACCGTTTATGAAGGTCATGTGGTCACTTTTTGCAATCTTCTGAAGCAAAGTCAGTGGGGAAGCCAGATTCACTTAACAACCACGTGACTAACTTAACACCAGCGGTGATCCACTTAACAACGGTGGCAAGAAAGATCATAAAATGGGGCAAAATTCATTTAACAAATGTCTCCATTAGCAACATAAATTTAGAGCTCAATTGCGGTTGTAAGTTGAGGACTACCTGTATTGGCTATTTAATACTTTGCCTTGCCGTGTCCAGTACTCAGAAAGCCTTCATGGTGTACTAACTTCAGTGAGTCTTCTTCACTGTCCTTCAAATGCTCTTCTATTATTTCTAGGCACTTAATTATTTAATCATGTGGCAGGGAGTTAAATTATTTTTAATTAGTTATTATTATTATTATATTAAAATGTGTATGCTGCCTAACTCTCAATGGCAAGTTAGAATAGATCCAGTGGAAATCAGCCAAAATAATAGAGGCCTGGAAGGAAACTGAGGAATGGTTGGAGACAGGTAAGAATAAAGGAGGCTGTTGGAGACAACACTTGTTTTATTCAAGTATTCAAACAGAATAAGAAACGGTGTCCTTAGGGTTAGTCCTAGGAAAGAAAAATCTACATGCAAGAGATGTTTAATAATGAGAAGCAGTAGTGGACTCTGATTCACTGGAGGCGTTTAGGGACCAGAAGACCAGTTGTTGATGATGCTGTATTGATGATTTGGGTAGGAGTTGGGGTTCAATTATCTTCAGAATCCTTTCTAAACTTTATGTTCGATGAAGAAGACTTGTAATATTTATTCTGAGTAAAATAAGAGAAAGTACATGCTGAATTACATAGTATTTAGCTGACTAAAGTTGTCTTAGGTTTACTCAACCTTCCATCCTTCTGAGGTTGGTAAAATGAGGAGCCATTGTTGGGGACAATATGCTGATTGTGTTCACTGCTTAGAGCAGGGCTATTAAACTTTCAGCCCGCAGGCCAGATACGTCATGCGCTGGCCATGACCACACCCTGTTTAGCTAAGGGAAAAAGGTTGTGATATGTCATGTGACAGCACCATGACAACACGAATTTGACACCCCTGGCTTAGAGAGTGCTGTAAGTCTAAGTGCTATTGCTATAGTATTTAAGAACTTATGTGAAGCTCTTTATTTGCTCCAGTAAATTTTGAAATTGTTAAAGGCTTTTAGTAATAGGCCAAATCTGCTTAGAGCAGTTGGATTCTTGGGGTCTCAGGGTTGTTGTTTTATAAATAAATATATTTGGCCATACTTTTGAAAAGGATAGTCAGGAACAGGAGCTGAAAAAAACAGGCAGAGCTACTAATGATTTAGGAAAGTCCCCTCCAATTAAAAAAAAGCCATGCTTCTAAATTAGATCACACTGCACGTCAAAGCTCTTTAACCTAATTCTAAAAACAGTACTCATTTTCCCGCTTTGCTGATCTCAGTGATAACAACAGGAAGAATTTAGAAAATTGTCATGTGCTACAGTGGTGAGACAAAGTTTGTGAACTGTTTAAAACTATATATAATTTGCATGATCCACATTAGGACTTCATCTAAATGTTAAGTGACTTTGATTGAACAGTGTACTGTATCATGTTCTTATTGAAGATATTGAGCCAGCATTCAGTATCTCGATTTGTTATAAAATTTTGCATTTAGTAACTAGTAGTAATTATTTAGCAGCAATAAATTCAGTCTTATCTTTCCTGTATCTACTGATCAATGTCCCCCATTGGCTTGGAGTTTTTCCTCATTCAATTCATAGATACTTTGGATCTGCCTGTATTTGAGATCATGCCCTAACATTCTAATTTAATTCGAACATCAAATTCAAGTTTGTCCCTTTAAGAGAACTGATTAACAGTAGTAACTATAAGAGAAAATTTGGAGTCTTAGGGGACAATCACTTAAATACGAGCCAGCAGTGTACTGCAGCTGCCAAAAAAAAAAGCCAATGCAGTCCTAGGCTGAATTAACAGAGGGATAGAATCAAGAGCATGTGATGCGTTAATATCACTTTACTACCTCTATATCAGTGCTTCACTATGAAACTATGTGACTTAGTTTTTGGGGAGGAAAATAGGGGGGGGGGAATGTGCCTCTACCTACCAGCATCCATCAGTATTCATTTGGCTAGCATCCTGTCAGTGTGTGAGAGAGTTGAGGGCTGTTTGGAAACTGAAAGAGTATATACTGTGTGAGCAAGTAGGAGACAGCAAGGAGCCCCGGGCGTGGCTTAGCTCAACTGGTCTGTACTAAAGCTGGTTGCTGCTGTGAAACTGAAACTGAAATTCCTCTCCTCTGCTTGTGTTTTGCATTTGGAAGAGATTTCTTTTCAGGTGGGAAGGGGGAGTAGAACTCCTTAGCATTAGAGTGTGTTAATAATAATATATGAAATACTAATGCTCTGGTGTTCATTTCGAAAAATCCTTTCTTAGTGAGCACCTAGAAGCCAAGAGGAACATACGTGCCAAATTTCAAGTTTGTAGGCTTTACAGTTCTGGAGATTTTGTGATGATGCGTGAGTGATATTTTGTTTTTATATAGATAGATAATAAGGCCATGAGAAGAGCACACTTGGAATGTTGCATCCAGTTTTGGTTGCCATACTATAAAAAAGATGTTGAGACTCTAAAAAGACTGCAGAGAAGAGCACCAGAGATCATTAGGGGGGACTATTCTAGTTTAATAAAAAGAAGGACTAGGGATGATATGATAGACGTGTCCCAATATCTAACAGGCTGCCACAAAGAAGAGAGAATCAATCTATTTTCCAAAGCTCTTGAAGTCAGGACAAGAAGCAATGGATTGAAACCAATCAAGGAAAGGAGCTTGAACTAAGGAGAAATGTCCTGACAGAACAATTGATCAATGGTAAGGTGACCAACCATCCTCCTTTAGGGAGGACAGTCCTCCTTTTGTAAGTTCTGTCCTCCTACATGTCCTCCTTTTTGATATTTGAAGACTAATCTGTAAATCTCCGTATTTGATCAATGTCGATCTGAACCGTTGTATGTGATGTGACGTATTTGTTTTTGACATGGTGATTCCTCAAGGGTCGGCACAGTGTGGCGAGATGCTTATGAGACGTATGCGCTCCCCACAGGAGAATTGTTTTGAGAGAGTGTGCCATGTGCAAGAATGTACCATGCGCAAGTGGCTTTGTTTTTTTTCTTCAATTTATTTGTGTCCTCCTTCTCATAGTAAAAAAGTTGGTCACCTTATCAACGGAGCAACTTGCCTCCAGAAGTTGTGGGTGCTACAACACTGAACGATTTTAAGGAGAGATTGGTTGCAGAGTCCCTGTCTCGTTTGCTTGTAGTAACACCGCCCCAACTGCTACGTCACTCGCATCGGCTTGGATTACAAAAGGAGCGTCCATGTCCGGGTGCTTGAGTACTGGTTCAACAGCAAACAGTCATTTCAGCTTCTCAAAAGCGGCTTGACATTCCATGGATCACCCCAGGGGTTTACTAAGCTTAGGTTTCACCTCCCCTTTGGTTTTTAGGAGATTTGTGATAGGCATTGCAATCTTCGCAAAAGCAGGGATAAATTGACGGTAAAAATTAGCGAATCCCAAGAAACTTTGAAGTTGTTTCCTGTTGTGGGGAGGGGCCCATTCCAAAATGGCACGAACCTTTCCCGGATCCATTTCTATGCCATCATGTGAGATGTGATAACTTAAATAGTCAATTTTTTCCTGGTGGAATTCACACTTAAACAACTTTGCATACAGCTCAGCAGCTTGAAGTTTTTCCAGAACTGACCTCACTAGTTTCACATGTTCATCACGAGTCTCCATGTAGATAAGAATATCATCAAGATAAATCAACACCCCTTTGTATAGATGTTCATGCAACACCTGATTGATCATTTGCATGAATACTGCAGGAGCCCCCTGTAGGCCAAATGGAAGAACGTTGAATTGGAAACAACCCATTGGGCAGTTAAAAGCAGTTTTCCATTCATCCCCTTCCTTAATTCGAACCTGGTAGTATGCTTCTCTCAAGTTGAGTTTTGTAAAAAATTTCCCTTTGGCCAAGTGGGCCAACATATCCTTCATCAAGGGGAGCGGGTACACGTTCTCCACTGAAATAGCATTCAGGTTTCTATAGTCAACACATAAATGAAGGGAGCCATCTTTCTTTTCACGGAACAATACTGGGGCTGCTACCCGGGGTCTAGCGAGTTGGATGAAACCACGTTCCAAATTCTTATCGATAAATGACCGCAGCTCTTCTAGCTTCCGCGGTGTCATCGAGTAAAGTTTCGGTTTTGGGAGTTTCACCCCGGGTAGAATTTCAATACTGCAATCTGTTGAACGATGGGGGGGGAGCTCATCCGAGGCCTTTTCACTGAATACGTCCTTTAAGTCCCAATATTCCTCTGGAATTTTCTCCTCCCCCTTCAGGTTCTCGGTTCCAGTGGAGGCCAGCTCAGTGGGATTCTTGAGTTTCGGTTGAGATTGCCCTTCCCCTTCTGGGTATTGGTCAGTACGTATGCGCAATGATCCTCTCCTCCAATCAACGTGGGGGTTCCATTTCTGGAGGCAGGGCAACCCCAGTATTAGGGGCCGCTCCATCCCAGGAGCCACAATAAAACACAAAGTCTCTCTATGCTTCCCCATCGTCATTTCTACTGGTTCCGTTATGAAATGTGCAGGGCTGCCCCCAGCTACCGATCCATCCAATTGGCAAAAGGCTAAGGGCGTTTTTAAAGTCTTCAGCCTTAAGCCCATTTTCTCCACTACCTCCGAGCTGATTACACACCTTGTGCACCCAGAGTCTAACAAGGCCAGCATTTCCCCTTTGGCCCCCGACGTGGGTACCCTTAATCTCAATGGAATGGTCTAGGGCCCTTGTTTGGACTTACCAGTGAGTCGTCTTCCGTTTCGGATTCACTCTCTTCAGAAGAGGTTGGAGTTCCCAGCTCCTCTCCTTTTGGAGGGGCGATCTCTACAACCTCCTCTGCGTTAAGTGCCGTTTCGCGAGGCTTTGCTGGGGTTTTTTCAGGTTTTCTTCCTCCTCCTGGTGCCCCCTTTGGTTCTAGCTTGGCACAGCAATCTGCAGCCCAGTGACCTTCCTTCCCACATTGGAAGCAAGCAGTGGTCTTGGGTTTTGCCACCATTCCTCCCTTTTGAGGTGTTAAGGCTTCTCGAGGGCTGGTGAGGGAGGATTTGCTCCAACCAAAAAAACCCCAGCATCTGTTTCAGGTCAGATCAATTTCCACCTCTGCCGCCAGCACGTACCACAGCTGCAGCTCACTGGGGTCTCTTCTGGCAATACAGCTTTGATATACATCTTCATTCAACCCATCTTTAAAAGCTTCTATCAGGGCTCCCTGGGACCAGCCTCGAATATGACACACCAGCTCTCTAAATTCCTGGGTGTAGTCGGCCACTGATCTCCGCCCCTGATTTATGGTCTTCATCCTAATTCTGGCCTTACATTCAGCAAGTGGGTCTTCAAACCTGGCCCGCAGCGCAGTCATGAACAGGTCATAATTCATCAGCTGAGGGGCATTATCATTATGCAAAGTCACCATCCACTTTGCAGCTGTTCCCTCCAGAGCCCTGGTAACACATCTAACTTCGGCTGCTTCTGAGGAAAAATCCCCTCCATATTCCTCCATATGGCTCCAGACTTGTGCCAGGAAGAATCCTAACTCCTTGGGATCCCCACATATTTTACTTCCAACGGGGGCACCTTTGGAGTTCTCGTCTTCTGGCAATTACTCCTCCCGCTGGGGGCCCCTGGGCTGCTGCTGCCTTTTGCGCTAGCCCAGGTTGATTTATGGGGGTGGCTGCTCTGATTCTTCTGGCTGGGGCTGCTTCCCCCTCCTCTCCCTCATACCTTTGATCAGTTTGAGGTTCTCCGATAGCTTCATTTAGAAGATGCATGGCTTGAGTTAGTAAAAAATTCTTTCTTTCCTTCTCTTGCCATGGCTCCTCTGTTCCACGCCGACGGGTAGTGGTCACTCCTGGAGGAGGCTTTTCCTCAGGATCCTTCCAACCGACTCCCAGGGACCATTTGGGTTTTACAGCTGGTTTTTCCCCAAGATTTAGTTTTGCTAACAAATTGGCTTCCCCTGCTTCCTCTAGCAGCAGAGAATCTTGTCCTCCAGTTGCTCCCAGGTCTTCTTGGTTGCTGGCTGGATTTGACATTGTGTTCAGATCCCCTCGGAAGAAAATTTATTATTTCTCCGGGTAGGCTGGTAATGTGGAGATTCAGAATAATGTCAGCTGGTACTCCATTCAAAATCCAAGAAAGAAATAGTTAGACTCTTTTAATCAGAGAAAAGATATCTTTTACTGGAAATCAAGTGGTAGCAACAAAAGAATTCTGAATCTGAGAAAATGGGCGCGTAAATCACATATACAAAGTAATGGCAACGTTCCCACCCCCAATATTTCAATTGGCTCTTCCAATTAAAAGTTGTGTGTATCATCATGTGGGCATCTCTAGGTGGTAATGAGGCTTCTGTCCGTTGACCTTGACATAGTTTGATAAAGGGTTGCAGCTGCACATAGCATAGGATGGAAACCTAAGCAAGAATGTACCCCCCCCAGCTTATACAGTTCTGGTTTGTAACACCTCCAGCTCACTTCCCATAACCATTCCCCCCTCCTCCCCCCGTTACTTATGACAGCCGAAAGATGCAAAGCAAAGGGAGAAAAATCTTGAAGGAAAAATCTTGAAGGCTGACAAACAGTACTGCAGGATTTGTTCTATATTGCTGCAAAAGGATAGAATGTTGGATGACAACATGGGAGACCTAGTTTAATCCAGGGATAGCCATGTAAACTCACTGATAAGCTTGAAGTTATCAGAACAGTCCTATTTAGTATATATGCTTTTTTGAGTTCCTGGAAAAAAGGTGGAATATAAATCTTACAGAAAAAACAGTTCAACTGACTGCTATACACAGTAATATTAACCTCAGCTCTTGCCATTGTGCCAACTTCTGAACATTCATTTGAGATTTTAAGAGTCTCATGTTTTTTTTCCAATCCCCTTTTGATCAATCATTGGGGTTTTTTAAAATCAAAAATCACAACTATAACTTGTTTCCTGTATGTATGCTTTCTTTTTTGGTAAAGCTTCCTTTTTCCTGTTTAGTTATGACTCTATAAAGTTAAAACAGTTGGCTTGGTTCAAACTGTTAATGTGTACTTCTCCTTTGCAAATTGAAGTAATGCAGTAATGCAGTATTTGTACTGGACAAATCATTAGTACTCTGATTTTCTCCAAAAATACATTTGAATAGTTTCTGTGATGGCAGCAAGGTAAGATTTTGACAAGCCTTCTAAGAATGAGATACCATTTATTTGAAGAATAATACTCTGTATTATGACAAGTAAGAATTCAAAAATGAAATCATCAGCCCAAAAGTAAATTTAGACTTATTTATCATTACAGAGTGATTATTTTTTTCAGTCTTCAGATTGTGGTTGAAGATTAAATCTTATTTGTTAGTTAATGTGCCTTCCTAGTTATCTACCTTTCTCATTTTAATGAATCTTAATTATTTTTTTAAAATGTTTTCTTAAACTGTCTTTATTATATGATATGAACTGAATGACATTGTGTTTAAATCTATGAAATTATTTTGCCATGTGCTGTTGAACATCTCATGCAAGTTGCATATAGAATTGCTACAAATTTTGCAACATTACTAATTCTGAATTCAGATATTCAATTCTAAACAGATTTAACCTGCTGTTCTAGTTAATCAAATATCTTTACAGAACTATTTCTTTAATGCTACTTTCCATGTCAGCGTTTATTTGTGGCACTGTGAAAAATAGCATCTCTTCCTTAATGTTATATGTTTAAAGTCTTTGCTTTAAAAAAAACCCAGCAAATCACCACTTCTTTACCATACTGTTAAATAGTAAGCAAAAAGATTATCTGGGCAGATGAGAATTATTTGGCCTTTGGGTTATCTAACCTGCAAGGTCTTGAGTTTAGCTCTTTTCTCCCCATCTCAATAACTGCAGGTGCCTCAGTTGTATACAAATGGCATTCTGTCTTAGCTACCCCTTTCTTTCTCCTAAGCAAGAGGATAGACATATGTTTATATGCTTGCAGATATTTCAGCTGAAGTCCCTACATATCTGATGCTATCTTGGCTATCTTATATTCACTCTAAATGGGAAGATATATTGGTGATTGAGATTACCACGAGGAACCTCTTGAAATGACTCTTCCCAGAACAAAGGAAGTTATTTAGGTAGAATTTGAATCTTGGCTCATCCAGACTGCACAAGAAAAGGAAGAAATCAAGACATGGTCTTGATCCTGTTTTCCAAATCTGTCTCCATGATATAAATATACATTTAAAATTAAATGTTCCAGCTACGAAAGAGGCACAGACAGTATAACAAACAAAGTTTTACTTCTCATATTCCTTGAAATAACAATATATGTTTGTAATTTTTTTCACTTTGGGGAAAGAACAAGGAAGTTCCTACCACTGTGACTACCTGATTCTTTCTTGTAGATCAAGGGTCTTCAAACTTGCCAAGTTTAAGACTTGTGGACTTCAACTCCCAGAATTCCTGAGCTAACATGACTGGAGGAGGAATTCTGGGAGTTGAAGTCCACAAGTCTTAAAGCTGTCAAGTTTGAAGACCTCTGTATGTAGATAGTAAGTCTAGAATAAGCACTGATGCTGAGAATTGGAAGAAAATATACTTTTTCTTTTTCTAATCATGTTATCTCTATAACATGTAATCATGTTATAATCATGTATAATCATGTTTTAATGATTTTGTGGATACTGAACCAGTAACCATCAGGAAGGAATCTCAGAATGCAAGCGGAGATCAATGACTCCAAGTGAAGAAGTTAAGGATAGCCTTTTTATAGTGAAATATAGAATATCCTGTGTATGTAATAAGTTACATTACATCCTGTAATATGTATGTTGGGAATTGTCTCGATTCAAAAATAAAATCCAATTAATTTTGAGGTGTAAAGTCTCTTGAAAGTCAGCATAAAATGTCTTTTGATTCATCACACATCTACGCTAATAACCTTTGAATTTCTATATTATAATGCTGAGTATGGCTTGAAGTAATGTCATACTCTCTGTTTTGAGGTCCTGTTTTGCAGATTTTTTAGATTTATTGGGGAAGTCAGCTATTGAATATGTAATGTATTTACTCATGATGTTCTTTAAAAAGAAGAAAATCACTTGCATTTTTGTTTTGAATCATGTACTGAATCATCTTTTGTCTCTTTCATCATGCAATTTCCTAAAACATACTTGGTTCTGATTTGAAATCGATTCAAGTGATAGTTCAAATTCCTCAATAACTCAAAAGAATCTTCTACAATCTTTTCAAACCCATTGCCACTCCTTGAGCACTTTAGTAACAGTTTGGTGTTAAGTAGCAGAAATGTTACTGAAAGCTGTTATCTGAAGTAGTTTACTGATAAAGTTCATCTCAAAATCATTGAAATGTGTAAATTTAAAATTTCAAAATATATTTGCAAGAGAGTCTTCATTTATACACAGTGTATAATTTTAGGACAGTAGAATTAAACTTTTCATTTAGTACCTTATAGATATTTCCAGGCACAAACTGAAGTGCTTCAAAGAGTTAGTGTGAGTTTTCAAATTTGTCTAACTATATTTTCAAAAATTAGAGCATGCAGAGGTAACGATGTGAAGAAAAAATATACATAAGTATTGTGTCAAGTCAAAGCAATTATTTGGGCCAAATAACATTTGGCAGTATCTGATAGTTTCTTATAAATTTTTGCTCAAGCTTGACTCGTGGTGAATTCATGTCCATGTAACTTTCTTGTCAGCTACACAGATATAGTTTGCCTTACATCTTGTGTTTTGTCTTGTTTTTGACCTCCTGGTTAGTCCAGGTATCCCTAAGAAATCCCATTCAGGTTCTAGATGGACTGAGAACCATCCATTTATTTTGGCATTAAAAGGCACATTACCCCTGACATGAAAAGTTATTTTAGAGTTATATTACTTTGCTCTGTAATTAAATTACATTTTCTCAATTCAACCAATCTTGTTTTAAATTAAGTTTACATTATCATACATTTTTCCTAAAAATTGCCATAATTAATTTTATTTTAATGAACTGTTTAATGTATTATCTCTTCAGAGTAAGTGGATTGCAGCAACAGGCTTCTTACCTCTACCATACTAAGTAACATAGGTCAGCTGTACATCCTGTATAATCTCAGGGTTTTGGGTTCTTTTGTAAAACAGCCATACTAAATGAAGTTTACATTGGCTTTAGCCAATGTAGTAAAGTCAGAACCATAGGTTTGTGATTTCCTGTTGGCTTGGGAGAAAAAATATTACTGCAATCACATATATTAGTTAAAAAAATATCTGGTTAACCAACAGGAATTAGATCTGCTCGTTGTCATTTATAATAGAGAAAGAATTCATTTTTTCCCATAGCTTCCCCAGCTGTAGAATGTTCTGCTGAAGTTTTATGTGACTGGTGTGATCTATTTTGTTTATAAGCAGGTATTGTGGTCCAGCTGTGTTTGGACTAATATTACAGATAAGTAATTTGACACTGCTCTGTTGCCATAAGTTAAGAGAGGAATGATAAATTATCTCATCCTCTTCAGTACTGATATCTGCTTGCATATTGTTTAATATGATTTTTTTTCTTGGCTTTCTTTTCTGCTTGAACAAAAACATGAAACTGTATGTCTGTTCACGGTGTTTCTCAGAGGCTCTGATGAATAAGACGTTACAGAAAATGTCGAGAATCCTGTTGGACTCTGGGACAGACTTTTTGTTTCTCAGGAGCAGTGCTTCTCAACTTAGCAATTTTAAGATGTGTGGATTTCAACACATAAAATTCACTAGCCAGCATGCTGGCTTGGGAATTCTGGAAGTAGAAATCCACAGACCTTACAGTTACAAGGTTCAAGGAACACTGCTGTGGAGTATGGTGCAGCAGGGGGAATGAGCAGGGATAGTGGAGAGCCAGTTTGTTGTAATGGCTAAAGGTGGTATTTTAGAAACCAGGAGATGAGAGTTCCGATCCTGCCTTAGTCATGAGAAAGCCAGCTGGATGACTTTAAGCCAGTCGCTCTTCACAACCAAACCCATCTCATGGCTGTTTTTGTGAGAAAAATAAAGAATGAAGGGGAGTATTATGGATATTTGGTGCCTTGATTTACTTATCAAGTAACAAAGGCAGGTTAAAAATCTAATAAAATGAATACAACACCCTTGGTAGTGGTGATGGTAGACATATTTGCACTCAAAATAACATGAATATGCCTCCACCCTACCAGGTCTCTTGATCTTGCATAAGAAAAACAGATATGCAAATTAGTGAGAAATTTAAAAAAACAGGACTTATTTAACAAAAGGAGAATAAGAAAAAAGTATTAAGTCTCTAAATAACAAAATCAAAACAGTGGAATCTAACAGAGTAAGGAAACAATTCTAAAAATTATTCTTGTTTGTATACCTCAGGAGTTAAGCTGGAGATAATTGTAATTCTTTATTCAGTTACTAGTGGAGCAGCTGTCACCATGAAAGATTGGGGGGCGGGCAGGTATTATTTCAGTCCTTCCCTTGTATGGCTTTATTTTTGGGGGATGCCTATTTCTCTCTACTTTTCAGAATCTCTTTCAGCCTTTTGCATTAAAAAAAAGTTTTAAGGACATCCATTTCTTGATCATCTAAGATCAAAACTTTCTGTATTTCAAGTATTCCAGAAAGGCTGCATGCACAATCTTAAGCTCTTCCTCAAATTTCAGATATATGGAAAATTTCATTTGGCTGCAAATGCCAGCACCAGCACATCAGAGGGGGCTGCGCTATTATCATGTAAACCTAACTAACCTTTGCTTCACTGAAGCAAATGGAAGAAAAAGGTTTGATGTCATTGTAGAAGAACTTTGAAAGGCTTGAGAGAATATGAAGATACAGAAAGGTCTTTCAGCCTTCTAGCACTATGTATGAGAAGGATCCTCTTTTCCTCATGTAGCTAACATATAGTTATTGTAAAAAGTTTCTTCACATTGTTGACCGTGTTAAGTTGATTATTTTCTTAACTGCCTGTCAGAGTGTCTGTACAGTCTTGAGCAGAGAATACTTTTTCCAGTCATGGAACTATCCCCAAGTTATTTATATCTTATGGTAACTGAACCAAAGTTTTGCATGCCAAAGTGATATACTGAATTACAACCTTGGGCAAAATACTTTTGTGTTTCGGTGTTATAATTTACTCTAAAATGATGAGGGTTGAGGTGCAATCCACCTGGCACATGTTCAGCTCAAAATGAATGAGAATTATGATGCTGTGACTCATTTCCTGCCAGATGAGAAAGCAGATCTATAGCTGCTGTACAAACCATCAGCCCCAGCTCTTCCTTCTCCCCTTTGTATGGCATCACATTATTTTGGTACACAATTTCATTGCCTTTCTTCAAATTCACTGGGACTTAGGAAAATCATTTCTGAATGATATTACATCATGTTATACAAACTCAGACATCTCAAAGCAGCAGTATAGGATAGCTTTTTTGCAGCAATCTTACCATCCAACGTAGTGTCTCATTCAGTCACCAAAGAAATTAAATTGGGTGAGATTGATTGTGCTTCAAGTATTGTCATGTGTTTTTAAAAACTGCCACTGACTTAAAACAAAAGTTGTAACCCCAGCAGTCACCATTAATCATATAGTGTATTACAATATGCATATTGTTAAGTGTCGGTATTTGGAATTGTTTCCGGAAGAATCCTTCACTTTCTGTTTTCTGCACAATGATGATTCTTGCCAAGTTTGTGATTCAGGAGAAATAAGTTCTAAGTACTTGGTTGGCCTCATCCTGGGACTTAAACATATGCATAAGACCATTAGTTGTTTCAAAAGTTGGAATCTGGTTCCTTGATATACTAGAAACCAGAAATCCAGAAGTTAGAATAAAAAGCTCACAACTGCAAACATAAGTTTCAAGGATATAATTCCTTCTAACAGTCACAGAAATCTTTTTTTTTTTTTTTTTGCATTAATATAAATGTACATGAACTAAAAAAAACTGGATATATTTTTCCTAACACTTTTGACAGCTCTATCTATTTGTGAATTCTGGGGGATTGATACCCAACACATTTAGATAGGGCCAACTTGGATGACAAGTATTAATTAGTATTGGCACTCCATGAAAGGAGTCTTTATCAGGAGATTACCTGATCAGGATTTTTAAAAGGAGGGAAAGGGGTCATTGTGTGTGAGACCTTTTTCCATTATTCAGCATAAGGGAAGAAAAACTTCCCTTTATCTGCCACTATTGAGCCTAGTAGTAGGAAATGCAACACACAGGGATATATAGCTCTCTGATCCTTTTCTTTTTGGAAAGGCTTCCAATAGCATCTGTAAGTAGACTTGAACCAGGATATCATCAGTTGTTGCCCAACACTCTGAACTCTGTACTGCACTTTTAGAGCAGGGGTGTCAAACTCACATCACTGCAGCATCACGTGGCGTATTGGAACTATTTCCCCCTTTGCTAAACTGGGTGTGGACGTGGCCAGCATGTGAAGCATCGGGCCCATTGGCCAGGAGTTTGACAGCCCTGCATTAGAGCATGGCAGTTAATGAATATACCAGTACACAAAAAATATTTGCCAGAATAATGTTTGGAATTTTTCCTACTGATATGGCTATTTGTACTTGTGTCATATGGCGTTGAGAATACTCATGATGTAATTTATGATGTAAAATATACTTCACAATGATGCTCTTGATATAATTGATGGTATGGCATTTAATGATAGGACTGTCATAATTTCATGATAGAATCCTACCATCTATTGTGGACTTTTAAATAAATATTAGCATAAATATTAGTGTAAGAGTGGAAACTCCTGAAGCAGTGTGGAAAGGCTTTTAGGCTTTGCCATGAGAGTTTAGCAGAGGAGAACTTGAAAGGTGAAAAGACATTCTAGTGTTGTGAATCTGGTAATACACTTGTATATACAGTCCTGTCTGGGTTGAGTTATAAAAGTAAAACAAAAGGTTTTTTAAATCTGAAATTAGAACCCTGCACTACATAATGATATGTACTCCATATTTGTAGCACCATAAGAACATGAGTGTCATCTTGGATAACACCAGTGGTCTATCAGGATGGCATTCTCTGCCCACATTGCCAAACCAGATGCTTTCCAGACGCCCTATGGTGTAAACCAGAGAGTGATAACCTTTCCTTGCTATTTGAATACAGCAATCAATATTTAAGGGAGTGGTAAACAGCTCTTTAGACTACTAGCCCCTGATAGCCCAATCTTCTAGGCCCTTTTTAAAATATTCTAAATTGGTAGCCATCACTGTAATTGCACAATGAAATTATACATTGTTTAAAAATATATATTTGTGGGCACATGTCTTTTTGGGGGGAGGATGGCTTCTCATTCTCCATAATATCCTCTTTTAGGAATGTACACAATATTCCAATATAGTCACTATGATTTAGCTAAGGGGATTTCAATATTGGTGCTTTATTTTAAAATCTCCCTATTTTACCTCCCCCTTGTTACATTCTGAGTTGATATTTTCTTTGACTTGTTTACCATGACTCCAGGATACCTTCCCCGATCAGCTGCTCCAAACTGCCAGCAACTTTCAAACCATTCATTAATGTATGAAGTTTGCATTTTTCTGCTGATGTACATTACTTTGTGTGGAACCGCATTTGACATTTGGCACTTCATATAGTTTGGAGAAATATTTTTGGAACTCTTCTCTGTGTATTTTATTTTCTCTTGTGATAAATTTTTGCAGTGTTACCAACTTTGACCACCTCTGTGCTCATATGTAGCAACAAAACAAATAAAAACGCTCTGACCCCAGTGTTCAAGTCTCTCCAGTATACATTGCAGAGCATTAATTGTAGTTTTGCTAGATTAGAGTTCTAGTTCTCATACCAACAACTCCACTAGATTAAATTGGAATTCTAGTCACACTTTTATCTTGATCAATATTTACTTTTCTATTTTTAGAATTATTTTGTGATTGCATTCTTCTATCCTGCAATCTCTATGTAAAATACACTATAAGAGGACTATAACTTAAGAAGTGCTTTTAATCTTAACTGTAACACTTTTCATTCTTAGCCTAAAAAGTAGATTAGGAAGGAGGTGATACAACAAGAAAAGAAAAACAATATTTGTCCTTTTATTTCTTCTTAGAATTACTGCTAATAGATTGCCTAACAAGTATCCAGTATTGCTATTTAAGGCAGTGGCCTCCAAGCTTTTTTGTGCCGCGGCCCGGTACCGGCATCACAAAATCATCCGCGGCCCAGTACCGGCAACACAAAATCATCCGCGGCCCAGTACCGGCATCAGCACTCATGGCAAGGCGAGCTGAGCGACCGGCCAGCCAGCCGTCCCCCGCTTCTCCCCACCACCTTCAACTCCTCCTTTGTACCTGTGTCGATGGGCTTCGCAACGGCTTCGGGACGGTCGCTCTGCTCGCCTTACCATGCGTGCTGAAAGAATCCTCGTGCCTTAGTTTTGTTCGAAGCCGCCCCCTCCCCCCGATGAAACTAAGGCGCGAGTATTCTTTCAGCATCCAAACGCTGCTTTCTACCCGGAAAAGCTCACCAGAAGCACTTTTTCATCAAAACAAGATGGCGGCGCCCAGCAAACCGGCGGCCCGGTAGAAATTGTTCCACGGACCGGTACCGGTCCGGGGACCGGTGGTTGGGGATCCCTGATTTAAGGCACAGGCATCAGTAGTGTACTACAAAAAATATTTTTCTTTCACAAAAAAAGCTGCGTCTTTTTCATTTAAAAAACAAAACAAAATAAAGTTTCTATATAGAATATTGGCTAAGAATTGTTTTGGCTGGTTTTTAAGTCTATTAGATGTGATAATTTAAATTGTTAAAGTATATTAAATGAGGTTTGATTTCTTTGATTTAGCTGGCAACAATTTAAAAAAATCCCTCCTCATACAATTTGTGTAATGGATATACACAAGCTAGTATTTCTGCAATAGGACTTTTTGTACGTTTCTTCATTTGCACCCTATCTCCAACATTTCTTTGGTGATCTTTGGGGACTGGAAGATACAAAAACTATCTACTTTACCATTTCATTTGTTTATATTGGCAGTCAAACTCAAATTCTTAAATCCTATAAGGAGATGTTCTGCTGTGAAGAGTCTTCTTAGCACTTCCCTTGGAACTTACAATGTTTATTTATTTATTTTATTTGTTAATAAAATATAAGTATAAGTATAAACATGAGTAAGAATATAGGAAATAGGTACGAATAAATGGGGACAATAGGACAGGGACAGTGCACTTATGCACGCCCCTTACAGACCTCTTATGGAGAATGGAGTGAGGTCAATAGTGGGTAGTTTAAGGTTAAAAGAGCGGGGGTTAGAGGATGTAACAATTGAGTCAGGTAGTGCATTCCAGGCATTGACCACTCTGTTACTGAAGTTGTACCTTCTGCAATCAAGTTTGGAGTGGCTTACATTGAGTTTGTATCTGTTGTGTGCTCTTGTATTGTTGCGGTTGAAGATGAAGTAATCATTGACTGGTAGGACACTGTAGCAGATAATTTTCAAGCTTGGTGATATAGGGTATTCTGTTGCGAGCAGAGGAGTATAGTTCTCTTCTCGTGAAATACTTCTGGACTCGTTCAGTTGTATTAATGTTCAATATACAGTGCGGATTCCAGACAGATGAGCTGTATTCAAGTGTTGGTCTAGCAAAGGTTTTGTATGCCCTAGTTAGCAATTCAATATTACCGGAGGAGAAGCTTCATAAATTAGATTTACAACTCTTAATGCCAAAAGGCAAATGCTGTTACAGTGCGCTCTGGCGCTTAGGTTATTTGATATGAGTACTCCAAGGTCCTTGACAGAGTGAGGGTCATCAACAAGGTCATATCCGCCTAGCTTGTATTTGGTGTACTGATTTTTTTACACTTCCCTTGGAACTTACAATGTTTAACTAAGGATGAATGGCTTGTAAGAAAATTGAGATTGATGAAGTCCTGGGCTTCAGATAAACCTATGAAACAAGCACTAGTTTCTTCTACATGGGAGTTCTCTAAAGAAACTACAAGCACGCAAGATCATTTTTTCCCTCTGATAGCACAATCCAGTACAACTAGGCCAGCATTATAGAAATTTATGAAGGCAGGAAACTGGGTAGAGGTCCTATTCTAGAATATAATATGTATTCTGTATGCATATGGTCATTTTTAAATATTTTGTCTTACAGACTAGAGAGAATATGTGAATCAGTCCTTTCATTTTCATATGTTCATAAGTCAGTTTCATACTTATTTGTTTGAGTCATAATTGGAAAAACAAAAACGAATTTGCATTTAAATATGAAACTATTTTTTCCACAGACAGTGTATTCTTCTATGCATTTTATTCAATACACAAAATATACAGACTTCAAGATAATGTTCAGATTTCCATTTGTGAAGTTTAAATTAAATCATTTCATTTAAAATGCAAATATCTAAAATTCTGAAGCACTACTATTTCCGATTATAAAATATATCACAGATCTTGTGCTTATCTTTGATTTACTGTTTATTCTTATTGATTTATTTTTCAGTGAACAGAGTATATGCCAAGCCCGGGCATCAGTTATGGTTTATGACGATACCAGTAAGAAATGGGTGCCAATAAAGCCTGGACAACAGGGCTTCAGCCGAATCAACATCTATCACAACACGGCCAGCAACACATTTAGAGTAGTTGGAGTTAAACTTCAAGATCAACAAGTGAGTGTTTTTTCAGCGTTTCAACCATACAAGTTCTAAAATAGAACTCAAAGAACAGTGGTTGTTCTGTGTTTTTTAAAAAAAGGTATATTAGTGTGTGTATGTACATTTAAACTTTTTATTTTAAGAGCACATTCTTTCCTCTGTGGTTAAAATACATAATTTATGCTGAGCAAAGGACGCCTTATGCTGAAGTGGGATGTTGCTCCATTTAACACAGAACTGTCTCAAGTGGTTACAAGAAATTCTCCAAGGTTTCAGATAATTCCAGCATTACCACGAGATGCCAGGATATAGGATATTGTATAAATAAAGCAAGTTGTACATTCCAAGCTTTATACTCCGCCCCCCCCCCACATTTGTTTGAATTATTTATTTATACATATTGTTCTAATTCAAATCCCACAAGACAGCTTTGCTTTATAAGAAAACTCTCATTAGCATAATAATCTTCTATAGTCATTTGCTGTGAAAATCCCTTTGAACCCTATGGCCTTAATGACTTTCAAAAGGCAAGCAAGTTGAAGCTGTCCATCTTCAGAAACAAGATGTTTCTTATCATCTGGATTTGAATGAGCAGCTTCATTCCTCAGCAACCCTTCTTAAGATGTGCTCACATTGCTAACTCTAGTCAATAAAGATTATCTAATACAGGGGTGTCAAATTCAAGGCCCGCAGGCCGGATTGGCCCATGGGGTGTTTAAATCTGGCCTGTGGGGCCAGCCTGAAAATAGCAAAGTCCACAGTGCCTCTGGCAGCCAAAATGGAGAATGGAGGGGCTGTATGCAACCTATTTTCAGCCTGGATGGCAGCCAAAACAGGGTGCAGGGGGCCACATGCAGCCCCCCCCCATGGCCCATTTTGGCTGGCAAAGTGCTGCAAGAGGCCATCTAGGCAACTTTCAACCCATTCATTAATGTGTCGAATGTGGTTTTTTTTCTCTCTAAAAAAGAAGATTGGGGATTGAAGTTCTGCAATACAGCTAGATAGAAGTATGCCTCCTTTACAGTAGATGGTTTTTCTCTTTCCATCAGAGTGGTACCAGTATTACTTACCTTACAGATCCGGATGAATGCATTCTACTTAGGAAGCCAGGATTGTCATAAATCCAATCGTGCTGCAGAGGATTGTTTTCACTCTCTTGATTTCTACAAGCTCAAAGGGATCCCAGATAATCTTGTTAGACATTACCCTTGTCACCTCATAAGATTCTGTCCAATTAGTGCCTATCTTCAATGAATTGTTTTATCTCAAAGAATCCCATAAAATTATTATGGTGGTCAGCAGAGAGATCAGCTTCTTTACCCAGGGCTACTAAGTGATACAAGTCTGGAGATGTAGGAAAAGCGGTGAAGAAAACACATTCCATTCCTTTTATGCCACTAAATACTCCTAAACAATGGGCACTCACTCATTGTCTTCTGCCAACATTATTATATCTCTCTCTTTAGCTGCTTCATTTCTTGCAGCTTTGCAGGAAGGGAGGCCTTCAATCTGCAACTTGGGAAAACCTGCTTGTATTCAATCATGTTTAATGTCCTTGTTGAATACCAGAAAACAGCTACTTGAAGGCTGGAAAAATTTCTAGGTGCCCTCAGGAAATCTCTTGGATTTATTAGGTGCCTGGGGCAGTGGGGCAGGCCATTTTAACCATCCCATTGCCCTCACAGAGGTCAGGTGAGGTGACAATGTGCACAATTGATTGGACTGAGCAACCAGGATGATTAGGGGACTGGAGACTAAAACAGATGAAGAATGATTACAGGAACTGGGCATGGCTAGTCTGGTGAAGAGAAGGACCAGGGGAGACATGATAGCAGTCTTCCAATATTTGAGGGGCTGCTACAGAGAGGAAGGGGTCAAGCTATTTTCTAAAGTTCCTGTAGGTCAGACAAGGAATAATGGATGGAAACTGAACAAGGAGAGATTTAACCTGGAAATAAGGAGAAAGTTTCTGACAGTGAGAACAATCAACCAATGGAACATTTGTCAGAAATTGTGTAGGGTCCCCCACTTGGGTAGAGGGTTGGACTAGATGACCTACAAGGTCCCTTTCAACTCTGATTATCTGTTATCTGTAGCAAGAGGGCTGATGGCAGTGCCCCCTACTTTCAGATCACATTGCTGCTACATCCTTGCAGAATGTACTTTACTTCGAAATAGTATCTGATTCAGGCCTTTGGATCTGAAGAGGAAGCATACCTAATCTGAAAAGAACAGAATTTATAATATGTGGGCAGTTTGGAGTCTGAGCTGTGAGGGCAGGGCGCAAAATGAGGAGTTGTCTGGAGTCTCACTATTGGTGACTCTGGCAGAACGGTTGAGATAAATCCTAGCTCAGGTATAAATGTTTGTTTTACGTGTGGGGGGGCCAAGTTATAATCCCTAGGATCTGCAGTTAAAAGGATCAGATAATATGTGTTGAGAAAGATTTCTTCATATTTGGACTCCCAAGAGAACAGACAATACTGAGCTAAATGAAAAGATAGAACAATCTGATGCAAGATATCTTCTTATATTTGTTTTCTACCTTTCTGGAAATATATTTGTGGGGGGTGGGGAATAAAAAATTATTTCAAAAAGAAAGCAAACTCTTACATAAAGAGAAAAACAAGATATATAACATCTGACTATACAATAACGTTAAAATGATACATGGGTTTATGTGTATTTTTTCTGCTAATTATTAGAATTAGTAGCTGCTAATTCATTATTATCTTAGTAAGTTGTTGTGCTGCCTTTTAGGCTATTTCTCCTTCTGATGCAGCTAACCTTAAACCATTCATGAAATTAGATAATAAAATTATGCACTGTTATAGTAGTAAAAACTATTGTATGAAAATGATGGCATCAGATTAAAGCATATGTTCTTAGTGACTGCTCATTTCTTCTATTTCAATTTCAGGTAGTGATTAATTATTCAATTGTGAAAGGTTTGAAGTACAATCAAGCAACACCAACATTCCATCAGTGGCGTGACGCACGGCAGGTTTATGGACTGAACTTTGCTAGTAAAGAAGAGGCAACCACATTTTCAAATGCAATGCTATTTGCCCTAAATATCATGAACTCACAGCAAGATGGAGGTAAGACAAATAATTAAGATTATCGGGTCTACCATTACCACTTCTGTTAGCAAATTATAGCCTGATATACAGTAGTACAAATATTAGAGTCAGGATACATGACTCATTCAGAGTGCAATATCTGCCCTTTTTTGAAAGCATTGAAGGCAAAACTTTGGTATTTCTAAAATGTACATTTTTCTGTTTTTAAGGCTTGTGTTAAATTGTAAGAGAACACTACTGCTAGCAATAGCACATGCTGTTAGTTGTCTTGCCCCATGGGGGGAAAATATAGATGTTCATAAAAGAAATAATCCAGGCACTTTTCATACCTGAAATTTTACTGTTTCCATTATAATGAAGAAATGTGATACCTTTCTTTTTCTTGTTTTAATCCACCTGTATGAGATTTATGTGAGACATGAATTTGTTTGGCTTTGTCTTTTCAACCCCATTAGGTAGACCAGATTATGAAATTAATTCCACAGGTTGTCTATAACTGCTTCTATTGAGATTGACTGTAACAATAGAATCTTGGGCTGCAGATTGTGCTGTAGCTCTTCTTCCTTCTTATAATTTAATAAATCAGGAGAGTGTTTGTCTGAGTCACGTCCATTCTGGAATTAAAAAGAATATTTTGGCCCCTTTTACTAGGCTAGAACTTCTGCATATCCCCAAGAAGGTCATCTTCCTTACTCTCTGTAGGTCCTTATCCTAAAAGAAATGTGAACATAAGATTTGGTTGACCAACATGTTTACTTGCTGCTTTCCACATGCATACAAGATTTATCTTCCCATGGCATATAGAATAGTTAAGTCAGATCAATGCTTAGCCATTTTTTCTAAAAAAAAATTCCAAAATCTAAATGCAATAGACACACTTGCTACTAGACACATTTTAAGCAAATGCTTGAAATATGAATAAAAATATGTAAAAATATCAGTGCGTAGAGCTTTCCAATTTATTTTGTTATCACTAAAACAGCATGATTGAGACTTCTCAAAGATGAAGAAATGTCCATTTCTATTTCCTAAACTCAGATTATTATTTAACAGGTCAGTATTTGAGGGTAGGAATTTTATTGTACATTATTGTGATAATTCTTGAGAAAGAATTAAGGATGTCAAATTGATGGCATTAGTTACTTAGATTAGATTGATTAGATTAGATTAGATTCAACTTTATTGTCGTTGCACATGAACACAGGCAACGAAATGCAGTTAGCATCTAACCAGAAGTGCAAAACAGCAATGAAGTATAAATATATATAAACAGATATACAAAATATATAACTATAGACTATTTCTGATGTCCTATTTTTAACATTCACTTTCTTCATAAACCAGACTCAGTACTTTATGTTGTGGTGTTTGTGAGGTTTACACAGATCATCTTGAGTAAACTGCTTATTACACTCAGACACCCACTTGTGTGAATACCATGAGTCTGAATTAATTTGGCAGCACACAAATGTAATTGATTGATTAATTGATCTGCTCAGTGATGTAGGATGAAAAAAAGGAGAAATTAACACTGTATCTTGTCTCACCAGGTTCCATTTGTTTTAGCAGCAGCAGAACATTTTTGAAGCAGTGTGTTCTTGAGAAATCATTGAGAACCTGGGGGTAGTGCCAGTCATTTTTTTTAACCATTACAATTTACATAGTTTTATTTTATTTTATTTTATCATTACACCTCGTACAACGAAATCAAACACCATCTTCAGTGCACATCATGACCATGACCATAAACACACATCCTTCACCCTCCACACATTGAACTGGAAACCCCCGACACCACACCAACACTGCACTATACAACAGAATTCAAAAGAGCTACTGCTCTGGGATAGAAGCTGTTTTTCAGCCTATTTGTCCTTGTTTTTATTATTCTGTACCGTCTGCCAGGTGGTAATAGTTAAAAAAAAAAGGGTTCCCAGGATGAGATGGATCTTTGAGAATGATTTTATCTTCATTAGTTTTTGTGTTTTGTTTAGATTCACTAAGGAAATACTTTCAGTCTTTAATAAATGTGTCTTGAACCATTAAATCAAATAGTTATGCTAATTTAATCAATCCGTCCCAGCATTTCTCTGCTGGATAATTCCATTGAATTTCTTATTAGTCTATACTACTGTAGAAGAAGAAACACAAAGTCAATAATAAAGCCCTTGGCAAAGACATTTTTTAAAAAAAGTCATTTGGAGGGCATGAAAATCCTGAGCTTTTTTCCTTGCTCTTCAGTTCAATCATGTGACCCCATAGTTGCTGAAATAGAAGCTAAGTTTTGTGACATCAAATGTCTCATCAACGAAGATGAGTCCTCCTTATATAAAGAAGGCATTGGCTAAACCAAAGGCATTGGTAGTATTGTAGCTTTAACATAAACTAAGCTTTTTTCTACTGTCCTGACACGCTTTCCCAGACTGTAAATACAGGTAGTCCTCAACTTATAGCAGTTCAATTAGTGACCATTCAAAGTTACAGCAGCACTGAAAAAGTGACTTGTAACCATTTTCCACATTTACAACTGTTGTAGCATTCCCATGATCCAGTTATCAAAATTCAGACACTTGGCAACTGACTCATATTTATGATGGTTGCAATGTCCTGGGGTCATGTAGAGGCTAATATTTGGAATAGACTCTCCTGCTCCAGCAGGCAGTTGGACTAGATGACCTCCAAGGTCCTTTCCAACTCTGTTATTCTATGATCTATCTATTAATATATATATATTTTAAAAAATCACCTTTTGCGACCTGACAAGCAAAATCAATGGGGAAGCCAAACTCACTGAAGAGGCTTACTAACTTAACACATGCAGTGATTCACTTACCAATTGTGGCAAGATATAGGTTGTGAAAAATTCACTTAAGAACTGTTTCACTTAGCAATGGAAATGTTGGGCTCAATTGTCATAGTAAGTTGAGGATCACCTGTATAGATCCTTTATAGCTGGATTTAGATTACTTTTCTCAGTTGCATCATAGTTTTTATGTAATTATGAGGTATTTGGGAGGCACATTTAAAGTTCATCACATAAAGAGTTGCAGTATAATTCCAAGCCTCTTGTTGTAAGCAGGCTTCAAAATGTAAAATAGCAGTATGTGAAAAATACAGTATATAATTGCTGTAGTTGAGGGATGATTTACTTGGAAATTTCTTTTAATATGAACATCATTGCTTTTTTTTTTTTTTACTTTAAAGAAAGCTTTAGTGAAGAGATTTTTGTGCCCCCATTTGAGCAGTTTGACTTATCTAATTATTTCAAATTGATCTTACCAGACATTGATTCCAAGCATTTTGTTTTATTTAGAAAACATATAAATGATATATATGATCTCCATAGGAAAGTGACAAGTCCTATTATGAGAGTTTCAATGAATTTGTCTTCCATGGAGGAGTCAGGAGCAAATTGGAAGTAGTTTTTTAAAAAAAGTGAAAAATGGAGACTGGAAGAAGAAAATAGTCAGAGAGTAAAAAATTATAATAGGAAAGAGAAATACAAGCAGACAGAAGAAAAATAAATAAAAATGAAAATGGACAATAGAAAGCAGTGAAAAAAGCACTTTTATTTTTTATTTTTAAAAACCCTCCCCTCCCATTATTTAAAGGCAGAATCTTGTTTGATCTCCAGTTTCTTTAAAAAAAAAAAAAAAAAACAAGTTTTATTAATTTTCAAAACACACAAATCATCATTATCCATTACATGTTTAAACCTTTTTCCATTATAAATTTAACAAGTCAGATAAACTATAATTCTTTTAAACCATTTCCATATAAACATACAAAAACCTCTTATCCAATTTCTCTTTACTTCTCTTTACTCTTATTCAATTTCATTATTATTATTTCATCTATTTCTTTCTGACTTAGTTACCATTATTCTCATTCTATATTTCTGCAAGGTTTTATTAATTCTCCCCCCCCCAAAAAAAAAAAACATATACACACAACACACAAAACATAAAAAAAATCTTTTTGGAAAGTAACTTGGACCCAGGTATCTCTCTCTTCATGGACTTCAATTATATTCATGCTCATCTTACATATCATTACTTATTTTATTTACCATTCTAAGTCTTCTATATTAACTTCTCCACATATTTCACTCTTCTTAATTCTATCTTAATTAATCATCTTAATTTGAGTCATTATATTTGTATCTTTTGTCCATTCTTTATTGTCCCTTTGTCTCGTTCCTTTTAAAAAAAAAGAAGTTTCTCCTGAAATCACTAATCAGAGTATGATGCCTTTCTATCTCCCCCCTAAATTAATGATCTCCAGTTTCAACGACACTGGCAGATTTTTAACCAGCTCTCCTTCTTTTCATATACAGAAGCAAGTTACATTTTTTAAAAAATTATTCCCCTTATGGTAAAGTACTGTACACTTCAACTTGGACTAGAATGCTGGCAGAGACAGGGTTTGGGTTTTTTTTTTCCCTCTGTGGTCCGAAACAGATTTATCCCCCTTTTACATTTTTAATTTATACAGCTAAATAAGATTTAAAACAAGCTTGTAACTGCATTTCTGTTAAAGAAACAAGACTGCTCATGCCAAAATATTTACATGTCTGAAAATGAAAACTTGTATCATAGTGTGTTTACAAAAGTAGCAAGATCTTGTGAAGCAAAGAACACAATTGGAGATTACAGTATTTTATTTCATATTGCCCAAAGAACAAAATGCAGTATAAACTCGCTGACATTTTTTTAAAAAAAACATTGTTTAATCAGGATGTGCCAACATAAAATTGAATGTGCTTCATAATTTCTTAAATATTTCAGATCACTATAACTGGTTAAATCTTTTTTTTACAAAACAAACCATAACATTTCTTTTTAAACATTTGTTGCTTTTGTCCAGTTGCATGAGATTTTTTTCTGTCATTGTCTTTTTCCAAAGTTAGTTTTAGAGAAAGTAAACAATTGACAACATAGCAAAAGACTGGTAAAATGGACATTAGGTCTTTTTCTGTTCTGTTTTTTATGATTCTAAAATAATAAATTCGACAATAATCTATATATTATTACTAATAATAATAATATGAGTATGTTAATGCAGCAAAAGCATTAAGAAACTTGCAGTAAAAAAGAGGCAACATTGAAAACATCAGTTTTTGGTTTTGAGAATCATGAGAATCGTTACAGTGATGAACGAGTGATTGAAACTTTTCTTTCTCATACAACCTGTAAAAGTGATCTTTTCCATGCATTTAAATAGGATGCAAGAATCTTTGTAAAATAGTAAACACCCTTATTAAAAATTATAACTAAATAGAATATTTTGATGCAATTCATTTCATTTAGTCTTTATCTTTTTTTCTTCTCTCATTGTGGACAGTATTTAATTAGGTAATATAAAAAATTGCACTGGAATAAAATGAAAAGAAAGTTTTAGTAGATTATCCTCTTAAGCAATCAATAATTCCATGAGTAAAGGTTTGAAAAGTGCATGAACACTAAGGAAACAATCATGAATGTTCCTCTTTAAGATTATTGTGTACAGTATTTTATGTCAAGCAACAATTCTGGCTTGTAAAGTTTTATTCATGGCTTAGTCTGTGGTGTAACTTCAGACAATGGTTTATTTAGTAAGTCATAGTTGAACAATGGCTGAGTGCAATATAGGAATGTAGCCTAGACTGCAACTAACTTGAATGGTTTTGAATAATCCAGCTTGTTTGCTTGACTACCAAAGGAAGACTAAAGTGTAACCTAAACACACATACATAAAGACAAGCCTAGTGAATCCAGTGACGTATTTCTAAGTAGGCATATATAAGATTGAAATATAAAAGTCTTTATGAAATGAGTAATTCATATAAAAAGTGGAGCCATCTATACATAAGCATGTCATATGGAATTTAGTAGATTATTCCCACCTGTGTGCATATACTATTGCAGTCTAAATGTACCTAAATGTACTTAGAAAGATTTTTAGATTAAATGGTAGCTCTTGCAATGATTTCCTAACAGACAGGAAGCAGCAGGTGAAGCTAGGCGGAATCACATCCAATACCTGTACAATCAGCACAGGGGGCCCCCAAGGCTGTGTGCTATCTCCACTTCTCTTCTCCCTATATACTAATGACTGCATCTCAAACTATCCATCTGTTAAAATACTGAAGTTTGACACAACAGTGATTGGTCTCATTCAAGACAACGATGAATCTGCATACAGACAGGAGGTCATACAAACAACGATGAATCTGCATACAGACAGGAGGTCATACAACTTGCCTCGTGGTATAACCGGAACAACCTAGAACTGAACACACTCAAAAGTAATATAGGAGGGTTTCTTCTAAAGT
Source organism: Notechis scutatus (assembly GCF_049901735.1). Lineage (NCBI taxonomy): Eukaryota > Metazoa > Chordata > Lepidosauria > Squamata > Elapidae > Notechis > Notechis scutatus. Next base: position 305,913,652 of record NC_142009.1, read on the forward strand.
CTACCACCATTTCTACACTCAAAACCGTAGAAATGGTGGTAGACTTTAGAAGAAACCCTCCTATATTACTACCTCTTACAATACTAGACAACACAGTATCAACAGTAGAGACCTTCAAATTTCTAGGTTCTACTATATCACATGACCTAAAATGGACACCTAACATCAAAAACATCATCAAAAAAGCACAACAAAGAATGTTCTTTCTGTGCCAACTCAGAAAGCTCAAACTGCCCAAGGAGCTGCTGATACAGTTCTACAAAGGAATTATTGAGTCTGTCATCTGCACCTCTATAACTGTCTGGTTTGGTTCTGCAACCCAGCAAGACAGACACAGACTCCAGAGAGTAATTAGGACTGCAGAAAAAACAATTACTACCCACCTGCCTTCAATTGAGGACCTGTATACTGCACGAGTCAAAAAGAGGGCTGTGAAAATATTTACAGACCCCTCACATCCCGGACATAAACTGTTTCAACTCCTTCCCTCAAAACGACACTATAGAGCACTGCACACAGAACAACTAGACACAAGGACATTTTTTTCCCAAATGCCATCACTCTGCTAAACAAATAATTCCCTCAACACTGTTCAACTATTTACAAAGTGTACACTACTATTACTGTTAATCTTCTCACCACTCCTTATCACCCATCCCCTCCCACTTGATTGTTTCCTAATATGATTTGATTGTTGATTGTACCCTATGACTATCATTAAGTGTTGTACGTTATGATTCTTGATTCTTAATGAATGTATCTTTTCTTTATGTATACTGAGAGTATTTGCACCAAGACAAATTCCTTGTGTGTCCAATCACACTTGGCCAATAAAGTATTCTATTCTTCTACTCTATTATGGTATGGTATGTTTTATAAAAAGATCTCAAATAGCATGAGATGTTCATTATACAAAAATAAACCATGCTGGTTCATGCCATAACCTTTCAATTTCGATTTTCAGATTTTGATATTTTATGATATTCCACCTGCTGGGAAGGAAAGGGGGAGGGGGAGAGAAGGTAGTATTGGGAGGAAAGAAGTCTTCCCGGACTCACAGAGCACCTTTTGTGCACCTCCCCCCAACCTACTTTACCCACATTATTCTCCACGTGCCTTTTCAAACCCACACGGCTCTTCTTGCAATCCCACACGTCCTCTCTGACCCATGCTTCCCCCATGTGCTTGCTCTGATCTGTGCAACATCTCTTGAGAACACCCATGCACCTTCCATGACCCACATTGCCACCATGTGGGTCATTCCTAAACTGCACAGCACCTCTTGTGCACTCCCTAGCACTCCCAGGCATACTTTGCAATCCGTACTATCCCCTATGTACCCCCCTCAACCAGCATACCATGTCTCACAACCCCCTATGAACCCCACACACTCTTCTTGATCTGCACTGCCCGCCCCCCTTGCAACTTTCTTCCGGTTTCTCCGCTGGCTTTCTTGCTGCAAGCTTCTCTTAAGTAAAATAAATGAGGAAGCTGGCAGGAAACTTGGGAGGGAGGGAGGGAGGGAGGAAGGAAGGAAGGAAGGAAGGAAGGAAGGAAGGAAGGAAGGAAGGAAGGAAGGAAGGAAGGAAGGAAGGAAGGAAAGTTTCTGATACTCTTTGCCAGTTTCCCGTAAGGAAAGTCAGTTGCAAAGATGACTACAAGATAGAAATCACACCACTCCCATTGCTTTTTTGTCCATCCATGGTCTTTCTGGTTAGGTAAGAAAAATATCTCTGAATGGAAGAAGCCATGGGTCACTGGTTGACTAATTATTATTTGATGTAGTACCTAAAGTCCTAAATAGAAGTCAAGGAGATAATTAAATTCCATAATTTGCATTTGGTATGTCCCATAAAGTCCAACAGATTAGCAGCTCGGCAGGCTAGAAAAGTCTATATTGATGAAAACTCAGACTGAAAGCAAGGGGAAAGAATATGACCCTCTTGAAAGGCAACCAAATGCCCTCTGGATAAACCTCCTGCAGTGATGCAACATTGTTCATAGTTGTTCCTTCAACCTCCCTGCTTTGATCTGCTCTGTAATCAGAGCAACAAACACTTTCATTTCTCCACCTGCTGTGCTACAATATCTCAACAGCTATTCTTCTTGATTCTGCTTCAGGCAAAATGACCCCTATGTCTCTACAAAGGCATACTGTACAGTACTATTTATAGTGAAGACTATGAGATCTGGGCTACAGAAATGTGCTGCTACACCACTAGAAGATCACTTTGCTGTGCCCAGTTTGGTTCTGCATAAACAAAAAAATGGTAGAAATACCGGTGCATTGCCTAGGAGCTGTCAGAAAATGGATTGGGAGGAACAGACTCAGATGGAATTCCTCTAAGGCTGGATGATTTGGGTCTGTGGGTTAAGCGATACCAAGGTAGTAGGATCTTTAGCTCTGAACAAGTTGTATTTTCCTGTTTAGAGGTGGTCCTGTCATTCAGGCACTCTCCTGGACTGACAGCGCCTTTTCAAGGAGCAGTTGTTGGGTATGGCCAAGGGGGCTTTTACACAGATGCATCTGGCTTAATTTTAATTTCACCTACTTAATTTAGGTGCAGACTACTCCAAAATGATTCTGAGTGGATTGAAAATCTTGTGTGTTGTTCCTGGCTCAACCAACCCTGTTCACAGAGTCTCATGCTCTAATCATCTTCCTGTTGGAATTACTGTCAGTAATCCACAGGATATGACCACAACTGAGCCCAAAATTCCTATTGCTAAACAAGATGAATTGTGTCTCATTTTATGACTTTTTTGCCAAAGTTGTTAAATGAATCAGTGCAATCGTTAAGTGAATCATGCAGTTGTTAAGAGAATCCAGCTTCCCGCATTGACTTTACTTGTTGGAAGCCAGCTAGGAAGGTTACAAACGATGATCACATCACCTCAGCACAATGCAACTATTATAAATACATACCAGTTGCCAAGCACCTAAATTCTGATCACAAGACCATAGGAATGATATAAGGGTTGTAATTGTGAAAAATGGTCATGAGTTACCTTTTTAGTGCCATTTTGAACAAATGGTTATAAGCTGAGGACTGCCTGTAATACCGTACATGCCCCCCGAAAAGTGCTTGGAAGTTACAGTTGGTAACTCTGAGGTAGTGATGTGTGTTTTCCATTATACTTGGGTGATCCCATTGCTTAACATCAACCTACGTAAAGAAATAGAATATTTTTTCTTCTAATACAATTGACCTTGTATGGAGAAGAAGATTGTCTTCCAAATATCTTGTCGTATGGGCTAGAGCCCTAGTATCTCTGTTTAGAAATGTATCAGGAAAAGAATTGCTTCTGTTTATATACATAAAGATTTACCAGCAGTGAAAGCACATTTTAAAACACATAACAGCACTTGGGAAAGTTCCTTAATGTTTTGCTACTTTTACAGAAATCAATGTCATCTGGGAGGGGTGGGAAATATGAGGAGCAAAGATACAACTAGAAAATAGATAGATGCTGAATCAAAACAATAAAAAAATCAATATTTCTTTCTTCATTTTAGATCAGGAATGTTCAACCTTGGCGATTTTAAGACCTGTGGACTTCAGCTCCCAAAATTCTTCAGCCAGCATGGCTGGCTGGAGAATTCTGGGAGTTGAAATCCACAGGTGTTAAAATAGCCAAGACTGGACACCTTGACTTTAGATTTTTTTTTTTTAACCCTGAGCTTTTTTGTTTCTGCTACAAGAATGTGTTAGTTTAAACCAGGACTATCAAACTGCTGGCCCATGGGCCAGATGAGTCATGTGACCACGCCCAGTTTAGCAAAGGGGAAAAAAAGTCCTGATATGTCACGTGATGCTGCTGTGATGACGTGAGTTTGACACCCCTGGTTTAAACCATTGTGTTCTCATTAAAACCCCTTATATTCTCTCTTCTTGCTTGGTGCACTTGGAACTCCTTTGCAGCTCTCCTTTCTGATATTCCTCCTCATCTAGCTGTGCTCTCCCGAAAGGAGGGCTCCCAGAATGGAGGGCACAGAACTAATACTGCTCTTTGCTCTTGATTCCTGCCTTTGTGAGGACAATATAGAAATGCTGATTCTAATTTTGCTTCCAAATATCCATTTTCAACTCATAGATGTTAGAGGAAGTGTATTAACTTGCTCTGTAGCATCAAGGACGGGCAGACACAGCTAAGCATTTAGGTAATTCACTAAACAAGATTCCTTCAAATCTAGTCTCAAAGGAGCCCTTGATTCATAACCCTAATTCACAATTTGAAACATCTCTCTTTCTCCTCTTGTTTCTTTTAATCTACTATATTCTTTGAATGCAAATCTAAATCAGTTTAAATACAAGAAACTGATAGGAGAGGAATTATCTTTTTCTGAGTTTAAGAACAGTACAGTATTCATACTTGACATAGAGAAGATCCAATTTATATTCAATTTTAAAAAAGATCAGGTAGCAATAACGTGAATTTAACATTGTCTGGATTTATAAGTGCATATTTCAAAAATATAGTGGATTTTGAAATGGATATTAGAAATATCTTAGAATTTAGAAACAACAGTCAATTCATGTTCAATTCATACTCAATTCAAATTTTATTTTCTCTCCTTTATGAGTTATTTGAGGGAGGCAGAGAGAGAGAGAGAGACACCTTCTAATATCCTAAAAATCAGAACAGTTTATCCCATTAGCTCAAGTAGAGCACATACTTTGCATGAAGGGAATTCAGATTTCAGAGCTACCACCCTATTTTTATTCCTACAATTTAAATCTCCCAAGTTATTTTTGCTGTGTTAAATTCAGTCTCCAATTAAAAGAGAGCAGAATAAAGAAAGACTTCTGCCTTGGGGAATGATGTCAGTGAGAACACACTATATGAAGCAGTGATACCAGCTGGGTTTAAATCCCCACACAATAACCAATCTTCCTTTCCTCCTTAGTTTCTAATTTATTTTTTAGATAAAAAATTTTAATGAAAAATTGTCTCATTTTTAAATCCCATTTTTAATTATTTTTATAAGTAACTCAAGGCAGAGAACACATATAATACTTCTTCCTTTTATTATTTTCCACACAGCAACCTTATGATATTGGTTGGTCTGAGAGAATGATTGACCGAAAGTCACCCAGCCAGCTTTCATGCCTAAAGCAGGACTAGAACTCACAGTCTCCTTTGTCAGCACTTTAAGCACTACATCAAATAATATAGTGTGATATAATGTGAGCTTTATTCATAACATGAAATATACTGAGCAATGAATTAATAGCAGACATCTGTATTTTATTTGCAGTTCAATTTGATATGTTGACTTTTTAAGTTACATCTTTGGCTTAACCTGTGGAAAGTTCTTTTATGGGAACTTTTTAATCAGGAATTTAGTTTCCTTTAGCAGAATAGAGATTATTCTCAGTAGTGTCTGGATTTTAAAATTCTACATCAGTTTCTTAGCTAATTCTATTGACCTGGCTTTAACAGAAATACTTTGATAATCAATATCCTATATTGCTGCCTAAGAAGGAATAATTGACAACAATGATATTTTGTTTGATTTTCTCAATTTGAAGAGGGAAAACTTAAGCACATGCACCCTGAAATAGTGAGAACTGACAATTCAGGTTCCCAGAATACTTGAAAGGCAAGACTTGATGTATTATTCAACTGCTAATGTCTTGATTTAAGAATTCATAATAATTTCTAAATCTGCCTCCTCAACTGATTTGGGGTCAAATAATCACAGATTTTTATGCTGTTTCTGTTAAATAACAGGTCCACCTTCAATTAAGAAAACTATAACATTTGTCAGGTTTGGTCAAGATTTCATGCAGCGCATGGGTTTCACCCATATCATTTCTGTATCTATTCACAGGACAAGTTTTACTCTCAGTCTGTTGTAAGAGAAAGTGAATCTTAAAGTGAATCTGTCTAAGAATTTAGAGTGAGGAGAGTTTAATCGGAAACTTAGTATGAAGCTTGACAGGTGTTATTAGTGACAATGGCATGAGTATAGTTAAATATTATGGATAATATACAGGCATATTTTGAGGCCTGTTTATAGACTTGGATAGAAAAGAGACAAGGTATTTTGTCTTTGACTGCATCTCCACAGAACTGACAAATAAGAGTTTTTAACATTGTTAGCAAGATGGCAGGATTCTTAGAACTTCAACAGGCACTGTGGTCTCAACAAATCTCTGCTATGAACAGTTTGAGAAGTCTGGATTAATGCCATTCTTTGACCGTTGGATAACGTTCTTATACCTCTTTACTCCATTGTCTTCCTCTTTCCTGGCTTATTAAGATATTCAAAGAGAGTTCTCGCACTCTGAAAGGAGCCAGTGGTGAAATCCTTTTTATTTATGAACTGTACTCAGAGAGAAATGACAAATGTGATAGTGACACTACTTTGAAAGATCATGCATGAATTTGAAGTTAAGTGCACTAATCAGTGCACTAATGATACTCAGGTGTATTTCTCCCTTCCTTGGAAATCTCAAAATCCTTTGCATGTCTCCTGATTATAAAGAACTGAATGTAAGAGAACAAACTGAAGCTAAATCTGGATAAGACAGAATTGTCAATTCCAGAGGCTGACTTTAGGTTTAAAAATATGCCTGCAACTTGAATAAAGTTGCATTCCCGCTTCACATTTGGGGATCTGTCTTTAATGTGAATAGAAAAATTATAATAGGGAAAGGGAGCATTTTCAGCATTGATTGATTTTTATAATGTATCCTTTGCTAGAATTAAGAAACCTGGTATTGATTAGGCATATTCAAATAATTTTCTTGATGCATTACTGCAGTTCAATGTTCATAGAACAAAACTTTTATACATCTTAGAAGGGAGCACAGGAGTGGTAGTGGTGGTGCTTCTAGAGCTGTGATGGCAAACCTATGGCATGGATGCCAAACGTGACACACAGAGCCCTCTCTTCGCTCCAGCTCAGCTCTGCCGCACATGCGCATGTGCCTCCCACTGGCCAGCTGGTCTTTGGGTCTCTGCTGTGCATGCATGGGGGTAGGGAGCATGTGTGGAGGCAGGACACATGAACAGAAGATGCACGTGCACTGGATTTTGGGGATGCATGCACATTCATGTGCTTTGGGCACTTCATGCCGAAAAGGTTAGCCATCACTGTTCTACAGTATACCATATCACAATTGTGTTTCAAATTGCTGCACTACTTGCCATTTCCTTTCTGGCCTCAATTCAAGGTACTAATTATCCTATATAATACCTTACATCAGTGGTTCTCAACCTGTGGCCTGAGAGGGGGAACACCATGTCGTAGGGGGTTTGCAATGGCTTGAAGAAATGTTATGATTTAAATATTAAGTCTTGGGGGTCTGTGGCCATAGTCCATGGACACAAAGGGTATTTAAAGGGGGTGGGTGGGTCCTGTGGTGAAGAAAAAATTGAGAACCACTGCCTTACATAGTTTGGGCGCAGGTTAGATGCAGGACTATTTGGATCCATTCAGTGGCACATGTCTTGCAGCTCCTTTACAATATCAGCAACTAATTCTGAAACTGAATCCATATTATGTAATAATTTGTCACTGGAGCAGAAACTTTCCTCTTTTGTATTACAGTTTAGAAGAGGGCTTAAAATATTTCTTTACTACAGAATTCTTCTAGAACTTTTCACAGTTTTAAAATTTTTAATTGGGATTTAATCATTTTATTTGTTATGAATATTTGTGGGCTGAGCAAATATTGGGACTGGACAGCATATACAGTTTTAAAATAAAGAGAAAACAAAACAGTCTACCATTGTAGTAATATCATAGTACATGTGAACAAATAATGATACTAAAATAAGATCCTGGTAAGTCAGGTGATTAAGAATGTTTTTCAGTATTCTGTTGATGAAAAGTTGTCTATTTTAAAATCTTAGGTGTCAGTAAGACAAACTGATCCGTCATGAGCACATTTTTGGCTATCATTTGATAATCATGTTACTTAATTCAGCCAGACTGGAACTTGTGACTTGGTAGTGTAAAGCTTCCTATCCCATTGCTCATAGGTACAGATTTGTTTAGTCTTCTTATTTTTGACATGGGTTTCATACTTAGACAATCCATATATTATATTGGAGTGAAATCATTTTTAAAAAAATACCCCATGGTGGACACATTCCACCTTTGTTTAACGAGTCCTTCTCATTCCATAGGAGAGAATTAAGCACAGACACTTAACTCTTATTGTTTATGTGAATGAGATGCCTGAATCAAACCTACTGTGATTGGATAATTGGTTTAGTCAATACATCAGCTGGGGACAGCTGAGTTTATACTTAATCGTTTATATTAAAGTTGCTCTATACAACTTAACAGGAATGTGAGGGAGAGATCTTTTTATGAGATTAAGCTTTGTAATGTAAAACCAAATGAATGAAGTTATCCTTAAGGATAAATGTTGGGCCAAATAATCATATTACAAAATATGTGTTTGTGTATGTGTCAGGAATGGGGAACTAGAAGCAAAGGAATCTCCTTATCCAAGCTTCGGTCAAGCCTCCTTTAGTAAGGCAGAAATAAAGGGGCTTTTTTTGTCTTCACATAAAAAATTCCTTAAGAACACCATTCTATTGTGGTGCTGCTTTATAGTTTGGGTTGAGGAAATCGGAAGGTTATGAAAACTAGAGACCCAATTCTTTCCCTGAAACCCCCAATGGAATTCCTCTTTTCAAAGCAGCTGGAATGGATTGTTGAGGTCTGACTTCCTGCCCTCAGATGATAGGATTAAAATTACGGAGATATGGTCGGGATTATGGGGCATATTCTCAGAGATCATAAGGAGTGCACAGATACTCTTCGAACTATCCACCAGCCTGGTTTTTGGCAGGGTTGCTTTTCATGCATCATTAAAATATTGTACCATAAACGCCCTTGATAAGATGGAATAAGCTAATGCTGACCCATGCTGAATTCCAAGACAGTGTAATCAACACACTGTCAAAATGGTGGCCACAGAAGGCAATTTACCAGAAGATAAATGTTTGAGGTTGCTGTCCACCTAGCTTTCTCAAGTCTCCTAGGCATTCTCTAAGGCTTCAGTGCCTTTTATCTGGATAGGTAAACATACTTCCAAATAAAGTACATGGTTACAGCATCCTATTTTCATTTTTTGCCCTGGAAATTTGTAATTAAAGCTCCTAACTGGCAGAAAATATCTCTAAGTTTAAGCAATGTTAGATTGTGTCAGAATGTTTTCATTTCTAATCTCCGGTCATTCCTGCTCTCGTATACTTAACTTTATTTAGAATAGGTGCATTATGAATGAGATTAATTTTCCACTTTTTTGGTGGATTATTTATAAAATTATGACACAAAATGGCAATTTAAATAGTGAAAGCTAATTGAAGATTGATAGTGATATAATTTTTTGAATTTCCATATGGTCTTTCTTGGCAAAATGCAGTTCTTAAATCATCTGATGATTGGAGACATCGTTTATTTGCTGCAGATTAATTGTTCTTAATCTATTAAAACTCACCATGGAAATAACTAACTGGGGAAAAGAGATCTTCTATTAGTGCCAAGTTCCAAAAAAATGAGCTACAGATTCCTAATTTGTATCACTAGATTTGTCACTGTTCTCCGGTGGATTAATGTTATACTAGTTCCATTCTTTACCAGATTGTTAAAAAGAAACAAACCCCTCATAACCTGGGAAAAGTAACAGATTTGCAAGAAAAATGTATTTAAGCCATCACTGAGCAATTGTATCTGAGTACTTGTAATAATGCCCTATATAAATGTGTGTGTCAGTGTTATTATATATTAAGAAAAGAGCTTTTAACGTATGTTGTTTCACCCACTAATTCCACTTCTCAAAACAGGACCTCGGAACTCTGCTGTAATTCACGTTGACAAGTGACATGTGATGCCGGTTGACGGGTCTCAAAGACTCATCTCCTGTTTCAGTCCTTCCAAAGTCTGCCTAATCTACGACATATATGGTCAAGGGAGACATGTGTCTGCTTTTTCCTGTCATCATGTCTCTGATTGGAGGATTTTTAGGTCCAAAATATCTCAAGGAGTCTTTAGGGTTATTGGTTGTGTTCCAGATTTTCCCTTCTCTCTCCCTTCCCCTCCTTTCTTTTTTTCCCTCACTTGGAACTTTCTACGCGAGGGATTTCTCTTGTTATGCTGGAGACTGATTCTGTGGCTGCTTAGCTGCAAAGTCCTTCTTCCGGTTGTGTCATTTGGATACAGTATCCTCATGTGTCATTTGGATACAGTATGCCCAATGCAAAAATCAGTTGGAAGAGTTGCCTTGTGCCTCTTTATGTTGGAACGTGGAAAGTAACCTAATGTTTTAAAAATGCCAGTCCGACGGACTCGGCATGGTCATCTGAAGGGAGTGAGTTGGGCCACTATCAGCTTGAGTGCACACAGTAAGTAACAGTTTCTGTTCATTAAGAGCATAGCCAATTACTCAAGGCCTTGTCAATATCATCTACTGGTGCATTAAATCTGAAAAAAAATGCCTCATTTTGCAAGTGTGCATCTGTGCAGGAGTGGCGAGTAACTTCTTTGCAAAACAAGGGCAGCTAAAAGTATCTTGTAGATTCAGATATCCTGTGCAGAATAAATTTCACATTTTCAGCTTTTTAGTTGATTTAGGTAACCCATATAGAATCATTTTATATATAATCATAATATTTATTGAGAAGAGGAACAAAAGAATAGCTAGTAACTATCTTGAATAATAATTGATTATATTTGATTGAGATTCTTCTTGGGCTATTATGTGCATTCTATGGAAGACAGTGGCAGGACAATTTGGTGTGAAGAGAATACAAGTTCAAAGAATAAAAATAGTAGAAGAGTAGAAGAGGAAATGAAAATAGAAATTGAAATGAAAAATGGAAAACAAAATAATGTTTCAAGCTTGAATGTTTTGTTAGTTTTCAAAGTAAAATTCACAGAACCTTTATTATCATAATATTTCTGTGAGTTGTTTTTTTAGTGTGCAGCCTGAAAAATAGAAGGATTTTTAAAAACTTTTTTGTTCACTGAACTATATTAGCCTATTTTTCTGCTACTTCAAACTTGGAAGAATGAAGAGTGGCACACAGGAGTTATTTCCACAGAGTTTATTTTTGGCTATTTGAGGTTAATTTGGGTTGTAAATTATCCCCAGTACACCACTCTCTTCCCTGTAAGAATAACATGAAAGCATGAAGCCTGAAGCAAGCATGACAGAGCTATTTCCCCTTGCCTTTTATAAACTTGTTTTGTGTGCCTTGCTTTAAAACGAACAGTTTTTTTTTTCTTAACCTGAAAGCATAAATTAATAACTTCTTTAACAGTACAGAACTTTTCAGAAATGTCTTGCTTCAATAAATTGGGTCTGGGTTTTTTAATGATTCTCTAGGGCTGTGATGGCGAACCTATGGCATACGTGCCAAAGATGGCACATAGAGCCCTCTCTATGGGCACGTGAGCTGACGCCCCAGCTCAGCTGTGCCATGCATGCATGTGTGCCTCTCGCTGGCCAGCTGGTCTTTCTCTCTGCTGCACACACATGTGGGCAGGGCTCATGTGGGGATGCGCACACATGTGCAGGGTGGGGCGCATGTGTGGGAGACACCCATGTAGGGGTGGGGCGCATGCACGGGGACACACATGCATTGCATTTTGGGGGTTTGTGCGCGCTTTGGTCACTCAGTGCCGAAAAGCTTAACCATCACTGCTGTAAGGTTTTATGACACATTGGTCTAGACCAGGGGTGTCCAACCTTGGCAACTTTAAGACTTGTGGACTTCAACTCCCAGAATTCCTCAGCTGGCTGAGGAATTCTGGGAGTTGAAGTCCACAAGTCTTAAAGTTGCCAAGGTTGGACACCCCTGGTCTAGACTGTGAGGTTGTTGTTTTTTCCCGGGACCATCATTCTCAGGATACAGTACCAGCAAAACAGAATGCATTGACATTGGAGAAGAGAACATATAATGAGTTATTGCAACTTTCTCTTTCCAATTACAAATACTGAAGAAGTTGGAGATGGTGGAACTCACTGACACTCTAACAGCACAATGAAAAAGCAAATATGTATAGAACGTTTCATGTGTGTTAGAGGTTAACTCCATCTTTCAGCCATATTGACTGTCAATTAGTGGGAGCTGCAGTTCCTTCATGTCTAGAAGGACATGTAGGCCAAGGAAGGCTGGTGTAGACAGTACCAAGGATGGCTATATCTTGGCATGAAGCAGTTGCTCATGTTCCACTGACTCTCATAGTATTCATGAAAATATGTACTATGTACTGTACATACTTATTTAAAAGAAAGCAGATTAATTCCTTAAAATTCTAAACCATTTTGCAGAAATTACTCACTATATTTATTAAGCTGCCTGTACTGAGAGCAAATATTTAATGCCAATTATATTTGCATGATTCACCAATACACCTCTAAAATAAAAGCAACACATTAGAATAAACGCAGAACGCTAGCCAAAAATGTTCTATAGCCTTTACTCAAATCTAGTGATGAATAGCTTATCTGAACAAACACAAGGCTCTATTATTAGACAAAAAAAATAATTAACCTACAGAGAAGGTAGAACTGAAGAAGAAATCTCTTGGCTGGCATTTTCCTAAGTAGTTTGTCTCAACAGTTCACACACTAATGTTTTGATAGAGACAGCCTCATAGTAATCGTGTCTTACTGATTTCATTCACTGCAAAAGACTATATAGTTGAGAAGAATTTCATGATCAAATTAAATAAAAAATTAATATGATCTCAAATGAATAATATTGAGCATTATACTGATGGATTATATAAATGGCTGATCAAGCACAGTATTTGTTCATAGTACAGAAAAATTAATCAGGTATGGACCAAGGGCATTGTAGAGTGATATTACTGGATATAGTCAAAAAATTATGCCCAGTATGGAAAAGTAAATTGGAGAGAGAAAAAAAATACACTGGTCAACAATTTTTTTCAAGTTTTCCTTCCTAAAAAATGTTTGGTGATTATACTAAACCCATTCAAACTGAATGCAAATATAATTTTAGAATGACTGTGTCTTATAGGAATCTTGAGAAATATTAAATTAACTTTTAATGACTATAATGTATTTAATCGCATAATGATTCCAACATGCTGCATGAATTCAACAGGGCTAAAAGTGTTTTGCTGCTGATTTTCATTTACATTCAGTAATATAAATGCATTTTGCTGCAGTGTCAGTTCCCTCATACCATTTTTTTGGCAGCTGCAGCACATTGCTGGCTCATATTTAAGTTGTTGTCCACTAGGATTCCTAGATCCCTGTCATAGTTACTGCTGTTGAACCAAGTGCCACCTAAACTAAATACGCTTGGTGTTGTTTTTTTTACTTGGATTGTATTTGGTTTTTCATTTGGATGGGAACTTAATAACATGTTAGAAGCTTTCCAATTACCAGTGAGCCAGTTGCTATTGTACATGATTAGGCCATATTCCAGGTCATTTTATAACTAGGTGAGACAGTTGCATGTTAAAGTTCTTTTGAGTTCTTTAGAAAGTAGCATTCATTTGGCAGGTTAGACAGGTGGGTCATTTTGCCATACAATTCCCTTCTTTTCCACCAGCCTTTCTCTCTTAACAGCTCCATAGGGTTGTGTTAAGTTTTGAAAATAGAATAGAATTCTTTATTGGACACACAAGGAATTTGTCTTTGGTGCATATGCTTTCAGTGTACATAAAAGAAAAATAAAACACATTCATCAACAATCATAAGTTACAACACTTAGTGATAGCCATAGGTTACTAATAAGCAATCAATTCATACTTGGAAACATAAAACAGTAGAAATTGTAAAGATACAATCAACATGGTGATATTCATAAATGGGAAGAAATAGGTACTAGGAAGGGTAAGAAGAATAGTAATACAGTCTTGGTAAATAATTTGACAGTGTTATGGGAATTAGTTGTTTAGCACAGTGATAGTATTTGAGAAAAAACTGTCCTTGTGTCTAGTTGTTCTGGTGTGCAGTGGCATATAGTGTTATTCTGAGGGTAGAAGTTGAAACAATTTATGTCCAGGATGTGAGGGGTCTGTAGATAAGTTTCAGAAGAAGAGCTGTTGAGCTTTTTTTTTTTTTTTAACAAATGTAGTGTCTCTCTCCTAAATTTTTTGCAAGCTTCTGCACAAGCCTGGAGAAAAAGCTACTAATTTTAAGAAATCAATGTATCACAATCAATATGGTTCTTAAAACACTACCAGGCTTATACAGTAGCCTGAAAAAATCAGATTGTTTTTTTTTAAGTTTTTATTTTTTACAACAAACATACAAACAAAACATAAAAACATAAAACCATCTTTCAATTATATGCATACAGAAATTATATACATACAAAAATCAGATTGTTTTAATAACAGAAAGGTGCTATAGTTTGTGTGAGGTCCAAAGTACTTCATGTGAATTATTTTCAGAATTTAAGAATTATACATTGCATTTGTATGCAAGAGCAGCCCTAAGATTATTTTAGGCAGCTGTTTAGGTCCCATGCTAATGATGCAATGAAAGGATTTCAGTCCAGAAGCAATTAAAACAATCAGCATACTGCTTGGGATAGCATGCCTCCTTTCCTGCATGGATCATGGCAGGTGTGGTTAAATGATAAAGATGAGAGCCCATATTTAGGAAGAGAAAGAGAAATCTAAATTAGTAGCAGCAAATATGAAAGATGCTGGTTTTGAAAGGACACTTGATCTCAACTATTTGTATCTCACAAATATATAACACCCCTTTTCTTTGCAACCATCTGCACTGTTTGTTGGACATCTTAAATAACTGATACAGCAGTTCCTTCCTCCCATTGCCTCTGGGAAAAGGAAACTGCTGTATCAGTTATTTAATACAAAGTTATTCACAAATTGGATGACTATAACGATCTTAGGGGTTTTTTTTGTGTATGCAAAAAGTTTGTATGTGTATGTAATAGTTTTATCCCCTTTGAGAGAAAAATTGTGGATAATTTAAATTCTTTTAAAGATATATTTCAGTCTCCTGTAAAAATGCAAATAATATAATGGTATGAACATAGCTAGCAGTGTGGAGTTCATAAACAACTAATATAAATGGAGCCATAATGTAGAATGGCAGCAAATGCATCTGAGGTCTTGACATTCTATGTCAGTTTCTATTCAGGTAAATGTGGCATGCAACAATTTTATCTTCTCTGATCATTTTCTTATTGTGAGACAAAATCTGTTAAATGGATAGTCCAGAGTGATAATTGGAAACATTAGAAGCTCTTTTGGGGAAGTATGAAAGATATTATAGTAAAAGGCATTTATATATCCACAAGTTTGTGTGTCTGCACACACACACACACACACACACACACACACATGGGAGGGAGAGAGTCCTGTTGTGCTACTTCATTTTGGGAGTGGGGAGGGGGGCATTCCTACAATGGCTAAAGACCATTGGGTATATATATCCTGCTGCCAAGCCAAAGCAAGCAGAAACCTGTATTGAGCAGCAGTGATATAGGAAGATGCTGGAGGCAGATTATTACTTTGGTGAAGATAGCATCAATACTTTGTAAGGAAAAAACAATGGTAACCCACTCCTATATTTTAACAAAAACCATGTAGATAGAAAATATAACACTGTTGACAAAATGCCAGATGAGGGGCCTTTCAGGTAGGAAGGCTGTGGACATGCTACTAAAGAAGATGTAAGGATTTTTCAAAGAACAGAAGATTTTAAAGATATGGCTAAACTAAAGCCTTCAGGACATCTAGTTGCTGATGCTGTCATACAGAAAAAGAAAACCTAAGCTGCAAAATGGGAACATGGAACATGAGAAGCACAAACATGGAGAAATTGAAATGAAACAATTACAGATAGACATCATAGGCATCAGCAAATTGTGGTGGATTAGGATTGGACACTCAGAATATAACTTTGTTTATTACTCAGGACACAAAAAGGAAAGGAAGGGTGTTGCTTTTATAGTTTTATAGGAGGATACAGCAAAAACAATATTTGACTTCAATACAATCTATGACTGAATAATATTGATTAGACTTTGTGGACATCCCTTTAATATGAAGATAATTTAAGTTTATGTTTCAATCATTACAGAAGAAGAGGAGTTTCAGTACTGGGAAAGGTGGAAGGAAAGAGACACACACACCCAAATTGGTACTAGGCAGCATATAATTCTAACAAATAATGAAAAATGATGATAATGATGAACAGGATGCATGGGTTACATATTATGGGAAGGTGAAATGTGTTGATTCATTTAATACCTGTCCTTCTGAAAGCTACAGATAAGACAAAGCAGCTGTGCAGGGACCTCATTTAAAGGTACTGCATTATCATATTCTGCTTTCCTCAGTAGCCATAGCAGTAAAGTATGGAGAAAGGTCAGTCATCTTGTCCTTCTGGGACTCTTAAATGTTTCCCATAGTGCCATTTCAGCCATGTTTATTTTTGTTCTCTAGACAGAATGCTACGTTATAAACCTAACATTTAAGCTTTCTGTTACACTCAGGAGGTAGCCTCTGATTAAATAATTAAAGAAAGAGGCCCACTCTACTGCTGTAGGGAAGATATTGATTTCATCCTGTATAACCTGGCCATTAAGGGATGCTAGGTATTTATTTGGTCATGAAAAAGTTGTCCTGAAGTTTTATTATGGTTAACAGAGAATGGATTTGCCACTGCTTCTGCCTCTGTCAGTGTGACTGCATCATCCTATGCCGAATGTCTTGTAGGTGATGGAAACATTTTACTTCTCTGTTTTCTGTTTTTGAGTGTCTTTCATAATCAAATTGCAGTTGCAAAGGGAAGAGTGGACTGTATTGCTAATCTTCCTCTCTGATTTTATATGCTTGGACTTTACAAAGGAAGGTTGAAATGGACCTTCCTTTTTGATAGTCCTGGGGAGATGCATTTAGTGCCATAATGTGCAAAATGACTATTCTGTCTTTTCTTTTCCAATGGATGATGGCTAAAAACAGGTTTTTTAGGTGGTGTCTAGTAATGTCAATAAATGGAGCAGGAGAGGACTCCTCAAGTGTAGTGAACACTGACTAAAAGTAAGTTTGTCTAATAAGTAGCCATATTATTTGCTTTGAATATCTGTAACATTTCTTAGCATATTCTACTCTGCATTTGCTGGTGTTGTTGATTAATGATCAAGCTTAACTTTTCTAGGTGAGAAGTTGCCCATTTTTCAAATACACCTTCAGATATTTTTAGCATATATTATTTAACATGCAGGGAGGAGAAAAACCTAAATTTTGTACATAGATGAATATAAACCCAGGTCTAAAATTTTAAAATGAAATGAGACATACAAGTCTGCGGTTTTGAGTAGAATTGTTTAATATAAGTGCTTAACTCTTCCCATCCTAGATTCATATTTCTAAGAGTCCCTTCATTCATAGTCAGTGGCCCTCTTACTATAGTATTTCCATTGTAGTAGTTACTGCCTGAATATTAATGAGGAACCAGCTTCAGAGGCTGAATTTAGAAAGGAACATGCACAGCCCTATACAAGGGGATAAATTGCATCACTTGCTGGCTGTTTAATTTTTTTTAAAAAAAATTGAGATGGAGTTCATTTGTTGGTTGGTTTCCAAAATGTAGTTGATTTAAATGATCATAGAAATTATTGCATCAGTAGTGAACATTTACAAATGTATTATAATGAAAAGTAGCAGGACTGATTTCTGAATATAATTACTGGTTTGACAACTTATTTTAATTGATTATGTATATTTTGTTTGAGATTATTGTACTTCTTTCTTTTTCAAAACTTTTTCAGTTTAGTACAGTATTTTTCATAGGCATGATGATCTAAAGCAGGGGTGTCAAACTCCCATTGTCACAGCGGTGTCACGTGATGTATTGCAACTTTCCCCACCTTTGCTAAACCAGGTGTGGGTGTGGCCAGTGCATGACGCATCCGGCCCGTGGGCCGCGAGTTTGAGAGCCCTGATCTAAAGTAGCAAATAGAAGAATTTCCTTTTTGCATTTTTTCTCAAATTATAAGATGTGATTGTCATTTCTGAGAACTGCTTTGGGTGCATGTTAAACTCAAAACATAAAAAGACAAGTGGGAATCTATACGATACTGGTAGGTCTTGTTTAGTGACTACAATTGAGACCAGCAATTTGGTTGTGTAGCTGAACTGTGTAACTGTGCTTTTTATTTTACTGCAGCTTTCCTTTGCTTTACTGATCTGTAAAAGTCATACATGTGAGGAATGGTTATAAAGTTAATTCATCATTGTTGTAACTGCAACATAACAATGTTTATTTTAAACTACTTTGCATCATATCTTGTAATTGCTTTTTAAAAGAGCTTTCCACTCAAATTCTTTTCTGGAACTAGTTTAGAGATCGTTATTGTTCGTTAAATACAGGTAGTCCTCATTTAGTGATTGCAATCCATTCCAGCAGAATGGTAGCTAAAGAACATGGTCGCTAAGCAAACCACATGTCTGAGGAAAAAGATGCTGCAGATGTGGAAAAGACACATTTGGGTAAAGTTTTCTCATTTAGATAAAGTTTTCTCACACGGTGTCCTGTGCATGACCCATTTTTTCCCTTTTTTGCCCCTTGGCAGGATGGAGAGATTGCTTAAACAAGCTATTTCTTTCCTGGCTGTTTTCTCCACAGCATATCCCTAAAAAGTTCTAACTAGAAGTTAACAAGCTCAGCTCTGTGACCTTAATTGGTTGATTAGTATCCTCTGGCTAACTGGCAGCTGCTGTCTGAAACTGACCAGGCTTTAAATCAATTTCACATTGCAGGCTTTTGTTGTTGTAAATGCATTGATCAGGAAATGATTTTTCTATCATTTACTACTGTTGGATTTGTGAATAACTATCCAAGGAAGTTGTCACGTGAGATCTACCTATATAATTAAGGCTTTCTTTGATTAGATTATTAATGGATAAATTGCTGAGATCTGACCATTAGATCAAAATATTTGGATTTGTCTCAGTTATGTCTTCCCTATTTGACCTGTGTGCTTCAATATTAATTGAGAGAAACAGGGCTTGGCTTTTTTCCCTTAGAACAGAATCTTTGTATAACAGTTATTATAGCTATGAAAATTGTATTAATTTTAGAGTTTAGGGGATAGGATTGCATTAGTAAGTTCTGCTTCCTGACATTTCATATGGTCATAGACATCCACACATACAGTGCCAACAACTAAAGCATATATGGTTTTAAACATGCAACTCTGCGTGTAGGTTTCACCAAAAAAGGAATCCTTTATATTAATATGTTTATTTGATTTGAAAAATATACAATTAGCATGATTTCTAGGAGAAAAAAATACCTTATTTTCATTATCTGTGGAAATACAAATCAGTGTTTATTGCTCAGTTATTGACCAAATTATTCAAGAAGTTGCTCACCGAATAGTATCTAAATCTGGAAGATTTTGAAAAAAAATGATTTTATGTAGGATTCCAAGACACCTTAATTGACTTAGCTGAGTAATAGGTAGGAAATATATACCTATTGGTGCTTTTGGTTTCCTTATCAGCTTTCTGGCCACAGTATTCTTGCAAATCAGAGATTGAGGTTGTTGGCAGAGGAGGAAGTTTCACTTCTATCTCATCAGGAAGTTGTATTTCTATAACATGGAGAGATTTGCTACTTGTGACTGTTTGTATTGCCCTTTGTACGAACATCTGCCTGATACTGATGGCCAAGATCATTCAGATTACCAGGTTGTTGTATTTTTCCCTTTCATCTGAATAAAAAGATGCAATTTCTTTGTTGGGTGTTCATCTGGAATTAGATGAATGAAGGTGAAATTTGAAATTCATACACAAAGTGAAAGTTGCCCATAGTAAACAAACCTAATTTTGTTAGGGTGGCAGAAATGTCTACCATAGATTAGGTAGTTGTGAACCCAACGTGTAAGGTCCATTTTCTTGGAATGTTTTTTTTTATTATTATTATATAGGCATCTGAAAAGATAATGTCTAGAAGCAAGTTACATATTTTTGGTTGATTCATGAAGGTTTTGAATGTTCTAGTGCATGAACTAATCTCTTGACTTGGTTACTACAGGATTCCTCTTAAAGGTTATAGAAGATCCAAGCCAATTCAACATGCAGCATCCAGATTCTTGCTAGTGTTCTACTTTGAATCAGATACATGTCACTTTGTGTAAAAAATCTTTACTTTTTAATGTGCCCTTTCTTTTCCGATTAATGACGACTAAATGATGTTTAGATTAAATAAATATTAAGAAGTGGGAGAGAAAAATCCTGACTAAAAGGACAATTGTTTAATAACTAGCTACACTATTTATTTCATTATTCTCTTATTTTATGTGGCTCTTTGTTATTTATTGATATTGATTTATTAGTCATGCTACTTTAAAATCTAGCTCTTTTAAACATATTAAGCATACTTGTTAAAAACACACAGAATCAGGACCACTTTCTTTGTACAAAATGTATCAGGTAGAACCCTGGTGTTGAGTTTCATTTTCATAGAAAAAAAATCTGGGAGGGGGTTTGGAGCAAAGGAAAACATTGAAGAAAATGTTCCTTCTGTTGTTTCCCTATACACCTTTCTTCATCACTAATTATCAATATCACTAATTTGGAGCAAAAACGAAGAAGGATCTGAGGCACAATATATGGTAGAGACTTTCATATTTGTGGTTTCACAGTGGGGGTAGTTTTCTAAAATGTTGCAAATAGAATAATTCAGCCCTGTTTTGTTTGTGATTTTATTTTATTATTTGATTAGAAACAGAGCTTCTGGAAGGTGCAATCATTCTAGAAGTGACAAGAGACTCTGCACTCTGTTACTGTTCAAAAGATCTCTCCTGCAGATGCAAGATGAAGAGAGTTGGAATTAGGAGTTGCTGCTGGAGCTGATGATGTATGTTTGTCTGAGTGTAGACACTGTAGTTTTGTAGGGGGGATGAAAGAAGACCAAGGAAAGAGGTGGCATGGGACAGCAAATCAGAGAACTAGCTGAACTGCCAAAGGAGAGAAGACAAGCCAGAGGCAGCTGCAAGCAGCCTGGAAGAAAGAAGAAACAGTCTTGCACAAAAAAAAAAACCCAAGAAGAAGCCAAGCCTCACCCCCAGCAGCTGAAAAGGAATCTCCAAAAGAGAATGAAGCGGAACTGGAGCTGCTGTATGGGAAAAGAGGAATGAAAGTGAAAGTTATAAGGGGGTCTTAGAAGTAGTTAAAAAAAAACAGCCATGTATTTTGAAGGAGTGTGTATCAACTTGATTCAGAGACTGTGTTACAGAGCAGAAAGCTTATTTATCAATAAACCTTTGGGTTAATAAGCATAAATCTGTAGAAAGAGTGCAGAGAAGAGCAACAAAGATGATTAGGAAACTGGAGGCCAAAACATATAAAGAACAGCTGCTGGAATTAGGTATGTCTAGTTTGACAGAACAATCAACCCATGGAACAGCTTGCCCTTGGAAGTTGTGGGAGCACTATCACTTGAGACTTTCAAGAAGAGTTTGGACTGCCATCTGTCAGAAATGGTGTAGGGTCTCCCGCTTGGGAGACCTCCTACAAGGTCCCTTCCAACTCTGATTATCTGTTACCTATTACCTGATGAAAAGAAGGACTAGGGGCGACGTGATAGCAGTGTTCGGATATCTCAGGGGGTACCACAAAGAAGAAGGAGTCAAGCTATTCTCCAAAGCAGGGGTCGCCAACCTTTTGGACCTCAGGGACCACCAAACTCATAATTTTTAATCCCAGGGACCACTAACCAGTTCTGTGGTGTGGCCTAATTTGTGGGTGTGGCTTGGTGGTCATGTGACTAGCTGGGCATGGCTTGTATGTAAATATTATAAATATTTATATAAATATTGAATTTTTTATTTTAAAAAGAGCAACTTTTACCCAAAATCAGGCAAAGCAGGAAGGCACATTGAGTTGCTCACAGAATCACAGATTCATTCAGATATCTATCTATCTGCCATTGGCTAGCTCAGTCTGTCACATAAAATTTGCTTGCAAGCAAACTCACAAAATTAACTCACAACATACCATGTATGTAAATATTGAATTTTTTTATTAAAAAAGAGCAACTTTTACCCAAAATCAGGCAAAGCGGGCAGGCAGATTGAGTTTCTCACAAAATCATTAAGTGATCTATCTATCTGCCATTGGCTATCTCAGTCTGTCACATAAAATTTGCTTGCAAGCAAACTCATAAAATTTGCTAGCAAGCAAACTCATGAAATTAACTCAACACACCATATTGAATTTTTTATTTGTTGTAAGTCGAGTAGTTCTCCCTACTGTTCACTTGTCTTCTTTTTTTTATAAAAAAGAAGTGGTTGCAACTTATATCTTTTCATTTTTATATATAAGCACATCATTTAACTTTTTTCAGAACATTGTTAATATTTTTTTAAAAAATCAGTTGGACTCTGTTTTTGTTTCCACTGCTCCATGTTTGCCTTTTATAAGAGAAATTGATCCAGTTTTTCAAAATTATTTTTAATTTTTTCCCCTGTAAATTGTAGTCCCTTTTTGGTTTCCTGCCTTCTCTTTCTTTTCTTTCACAGTTCTACTCTTCTGTAAAAGAAAAAAAATAGCCATTTCTAAATACTGAAATACCAAAACTAAGGTATCTTTTTAGAGAAAAAAATATGGGGGAGGCTTAAAATGAAATAGAAGCAGTTCTTAATTCTTTGCCATCAAATTGTTTCTTCTCCCCAGCAAGATTTTACAAATATGGATGTTTGGGAGACATAGTGTTCAGGAAAGGAAAACAGAAATAACATTTGCTTCTGTTTTTCTGTTCTTGTTTTTTCCAAAATTCTTTTTCATTTAAAACCACAAACTAGGTTGAGTTGCATACATTGGTGTGTAACATGTAATTAGTTCCCAAAGCAGTGACTGATTTGTCTCAGGCTGATCATATGTATATGAAATCTGGCTGTTGCTAAAAATAATTCCATTCACTGAATTTGTGCATGAATGTTGGGAGAGCACAAATACAAAATTGAAAATCAGATAACATGACCAGGCAAAATTCCGTAGCCAGTAGCTGCAAGAACTAGAAACCATTCTGGTTAATTAAAATTAAACAATGGTGATAATTTCAGTTTAACAATTGTTAGAAGCAGGATGAATTGTATCTGTTTACAGTGATTTCATTTTCATTTTTATTTTGCTTAGGATCACAAGAAAAGAAAACTCATCCTCTGTTCTAGGACATTTGAAAATGGCATAGTTGGATTGCATAGTTCTATAATTTTGTTAATCTCTTGAATACTGTAGAACTAACAAAATACTTCTATTATCTATTCTATTACCATGTGGTGGTAATAATTCCATGAAGGGTTGATATTAAGGATGTGTGTGTGTTCTGCATTCTAAACATTTATGAATTGGGGCCAAATCTCATCTGTCTCTTGGCAAGCTCAATCTTTGAAATAGTTTTGTGTTACCTCTTGTCTCATGCTTTTTTCTTTATCTATAGACTTCCTTAGCAGCCATTAATAATTGCTACCTGAATAGTACCAAATTTGGTAATACACTGGAGGAGAGCAGAACTTCTGGTCCTCCAGATTCTAGCTTTCTTCTGACCCAGCAAGAAATAGTTCTTCCAGCACTGACTCTCTTATTCAGATTATTTGAAAGAAGGCTTATAGACATTATTTGAATCAATTAGTTTTAGTGATTTTGATGCCATGTTGCCATAACATCCCTAGTCTGAGAGCCTCCTATTCCTGCCTTTTTAACTTCATTCCATATACTAGATATTAATGCACTGCCAGAAGTTATAATGCAACAAGTTATGGAAGGCTACAAGTTCTTTATTCTTGCTATCATCTTGGTGACTTTGAGTCTAGCATAGGCATCCCCAATGTTGCCCCCCGCCAAAAAAAAATATTGTTATATTTGAGCAGGTTCAATATACACTTAAGAGAGTAAACCAATTTCCACCTATGATTCTGTTCTTAACTTTTTTATCCCTAGTAATTTCAGCACTGGCACAAAGGATAGTGGTACTATAAGGACATAATGTGGACAAAAGATACATGAACCTCTCATTTCAAAAAACTAACATACATTGTGTCCAAACCAGTCCACCATACTTCTTTGTGTAGATACATGCAAGTATAAAAGCACCTGTAATTAAGGCACCTGTGACTTTTATATATGACTCTTTTAATGTCCATTTGTAAAAATGCAGATATGCAGGCAAATAATGGAATTTTCATTTTTCATTGTAGGCCTGATATAAGTAGCAATAGCAAGAACACTTAAGACTTATATACCACTTCATAGTGCTTTACAGCCCTCTCTAAGTGGTTTACTAAGTCAGCATATTGCTCCTAACAATCTGAGTCCTCATGTATGTCCACTAAAAGCTGATAATTGTTTGCAGGAAAAGAGAATCCTTCTTGAGACCTGTACAGGTGGTCTTCGACTTATGACCATAATGGAGCCCAGAATTTCTGTTGCTAAAGGAGATGTTTGTTAAGTGAGTTTGCCCCATTTTACAAAATTTCTTGCCACTATTATTAAGTGAATCACTGCAGTTGTTAAATTAGTAACATGCCTGTTAAGTGAATCTGGCTTTCCCATTGACTGTCAGTGTGTGCTCCCTTCAAGATCCAAGAAAGAAATACTCAGACTCCATGGGTTAGAGCAAAGTCATCCTTTTACTGGAAATTAAAGTGGAAGCTACAGATTTAATTCCGAAACTGAGGAATTGGCACGCAGATCACATATACAAAGGAATGGAATTGTTCCCACCCCCCAAAGTCCAAGTGATTCTTCCAATTAAAAGTACTGAATACGATCATGTGGCCATCTTCAGGTGGTGATGAGGCTTCTGTCCGTTGACATTGACATATTTTGATAAAAGTTCGCAGCTGCGCAAAGGGGATAGAAGCTAGCCAAGAAATGGAAAGTTAAAGACAGAAATTCATACCCCCTCCCCTTGCTACCCACAGCAAAGGAATGCAAAACACCTCCAGCTTTCTTCCCCTCCAAGTTCCCCCCTCCCTCCGTTGCTAATGACAGCCGAAAGAAATAGTATAGCATAGCAGCAGAGAAGATGCAATAGTTAGGATGCAGAAGATATAAGATGTGGAATATATCTTGAGGCTGACATTGTCTTTGCTTATCAGAAGGTGGTCATAGGACTCCAGGACACTGCAACCGTCATAAATATGAACCGGTTGCTAAGCATCCAAATTTTGATCATGTGACTATGGGGATGCTGCAATGGTCTTAAGTGTGAAAAATGGTCATAAGTCAATTTTAACAGTGGTGTTATAACTTTGGACTGTCACTAAACAAACAGTTGTAAGTTAAGGACTACCTGTATCGGTTTTGAGTTCAGTTCAAATTATAGGTCCAGAGAAAGTTTTATTTTGTGTTTGTTTTGTTTTGTTTTTAGGGCATTTCTAGGGTATCTAAGAGCTGCAGTGGCACAGTGGTTAGACTGCAGTTTGATCCTGACCGGCTCAAGGTTGAATTAGCCTTCCAGCCTTCTGAGGTGGTTAAAATTAGGACACAAAATGTCGGGGACAATATGCTGGGTCTGTAAACCACTTAGAGAGGGTTGTAAAGCACTATGAATTGGTATATAAGTCTAAGTGCTATTGCTATCAGTCATGTAAATGAATTACACTCCCTGGTACATCTTCTTCTTTATAATGCTAATCATCCCACATAGTGGTTGCTGGTTGAATAGTTAAAAACTTGCATGTTAAATGAAAATATTCATCTGGGCCATGGTGTTTAAAATGTGGCTAAAACAAAATCTATGAAAATTCTTGATTCTACTAAAACGGCTTTGGGAGTAATATATAGGCTGGAGTAGGGATTCTAGATATAGAAAGTTGTAGCACACTTCTCCTGTCAATAATCTCTTCCCAGTTTTCCTCTCCTGTGTCTCTTAATTTATAATTCTATTCTGAATTAGATTTCCTTTTAGTATGTTTTATTTCATAATAGTGATGTTTATGACAGCTCTTCTTTTTGATTGCAAGAGATTCTTCATTTATAAGCAATTTAGTCATCATTATAACAGCAATAAATCCCAAGATCCTTTGACGCTGAAACCAGTCACTGGATGTTAATCACACTTCCTTGAATAACCAATTTTTCAGATCCTTATTACCATTAACTACATTACATGAATAACCATGAAACTGTTTTACTGTCTTCTAGGTCCCACAACCCAACGCCAGGTTCAAAATGGACCCTCTCCAGATGAAATTGAAATTCAGAGAAGGTAAGGAACCAAAATCTACAGAAATATTCAGATTTTCATTTTAAAAATAAACTGAAGCCTAATATTTAAATGTACATATCGATTCAGTCATTAGGGAATTTGTTTAGATAAATCTTTGCCTCCATTTGTGAAAAATATATAGTTGCACATTCAATTACTGAAGTCAATGGTAAAATGGTAGAGTTAGAATAACCAATAAGGTCATCTCGTCCAATGTACTGCTTAGTGTTAGTTTTGCTAGAGCATTCCTGGCAGGTTACTATCCAACTTCTGATGGAAGATCTCAAGCCCATATCTGTTCTTCCCACTGAGAATGTCAAGCCTGCAGGTGCTGGGATAGAAGCTTGACTGCATTTCTTGTTAACCTTGGATTTTGACTGAATGTCATCAAATATCAACCTATGTTGATTGATGACCTCTCCCAGGAGCTGTTGCAGATGATAAATAGAAAGAACAAGAGAGTAAAACACTGGGACACCCACAACAAAGGGCCATAGGATTTTAGGTCTTCACCAGTATCACCATCAATTGAAATTCTCCCCTAAGGAAGGAGAAGCAAGACAGTGTCCCTTCACCCACTAAGGCAAACTGCAAGAAGCCAATGAACTGCAGTGTGGTAGCCTCAGAGCCGCACACTTCTGGGGCTGCTTATCACCCCATAGTCAACAGGCAGATTGGCTAAACAGGCAGAAATGGGGGGAGGGGAATTGAAGGGAAGGCTATCTCTAATCTTAGAAGAACCAAAGCATGGGGCTTGGAGAGACCAAGCCCAGAATTGCTTGGATTTGGGAAGGGGGTGTCCTTGACTAGAATTTTATTAACTATGGTAATGGGGAATGCCAGGGCTGCTGTCACTAAGTAATGCTGCCATACAACATTGCGTTTTTATGATTGCATTTCTCAGCAATGGAAATTCTGGTCCCAATTACTGTCATAATTCAAGGACTACCTATATCACTTTCTATCCTTGAGTGAAGATGATTTACAGTTAATAGAATTTGAGAAGTTGGCCATCAAACTTCTGAGGGACAAATGAGATTCCACGTAAGATATCTTGATGTGCTAGCTTGCAACCAAGATGAAATATTTGGACTATGGGGAAGATAATGGCTTGCATTATTTTTTAAAATTCAAATTGTACTATTTTGCTGAAAGTAATTCCAAATAGTTGAGATTTGTCCATCATTTTTACAAGGATTATTATATTTGATATAAAATCATAGCACACAATCTTGGCTATGTAAGAAACTAATACAAGTTCACTAGAATTGCTAAAAAAAATCTATAGGTGGAAAACCCTACTAGAAAATTTTTTAAAGATGATTTTCTGCCATAGCCATATTGCTCCTAAGCTAGAAAGACTGATAGCACTCCATGTATGCATTTAGTTACTAGATTTATTGGGCCATCTATCTCACATAAAGCAACTCTGGGCAGGTAACACAATGAGAATGTATTAAATATTAAAAACCAACCAGAAATAGCCAGACTTACAGAATTGAAGAGGAGGGTCTTCTAGTCCAGCTCCCTGCCCAAGCAGAGACTCTATACCCGTGAGGGTAAACCTATGGCACATGTGCCAGAAGTGGCATGCAGAGCCACCTCTTCGGCCATTGCCCGTTGGTTTTCTGGCTTCTGGTGCTGGCCATCTGTTCTTTGCGTGCACGGGAGTGCCAGAAACCGGAAGACCAGTTCCCCAGTGTGCATGCATGCGCTGGCCAGCTGGTCTTCACACGCACATGCACATTAGAAACTGGAAGATCAGTTGGCCAGCACACATGTGTGCACTGAGCT
Source organism: Notechis scutatus (assembly GCF_049901735.1). Taxonomy (NCBI): domain Eukaryota; kingdom Metazoa; phylum Chordata; class Lepidosauria; order Squamata; family Elapidae; genus Notechis; species Notechis scutatus. The sequence goes on from NC_142009.1 coordinate 305,941,656, forward strand.
TCCGGTTTCCGGCATGCACATTCCCATTTCTGCACTCGGTGCTGAAAAGGTTTGCCACCTCTGCTCTATACCGTATCAGACAAACAGGCAGTCCGATCTCTTCTTAAAACCTCTAGTGATGGAAATACCCACAACAGCCAAACAAACTAATCAGCCAGATGATAAATTCACACAACTCACAAGATTGCCAATTCTCAACCCCACATCTCAAAGAACGATCAGGTCTTAAGGGCTTTGCAGAAAGCCGGCCAAATTGGAGCTAATACGATGGTAGGAAGAACAGTATTCCAAATAGCAGGCCCTGCTACAGGGAGCCATGCTTTCTGGGACTCACCAGGTCAGACTCTTCGATTGATAGGATGTAGAGCATGACCTTGCTATCAGAACTGGTGGGCCTGTTAGAGACAAAGGTGATTTTGTAGCAATTTAAATATGTAGCAATTTAAAATAGCTAATATAAAATTAGCTGTCAGTAAACATTTGGTATTTGTAGTGAAGTTAGCATATCCCTGAATCACTGTCTTATTGAAAACAGTTGAATGCACACTTAACTTTCTTTTCCAATGAACCAAGTTACCACAAGGGGTTGAGGATGCAAGGTTGAAAATTGAAGTGTCTTTTTTAATTTTGTGTATCGTATCAGAGCAACTGAAGGGAGATGGCTGTGTTTAGCAGTGCTGTGATCCTGGAATACTGATCAAGTATGCCTTGATTATTTGCAGAACTATTTAAGCATCAACATGTTAAAAGAGTAGTTGTGTTTCTATATTTGCATGTCTAGAGCTCTCAAAGCTTCTCAGCAAATTATTGTTTGCCCTTTTGGACAATAGTTGAGCACATAGAACTGCCATCCAATCAGTGTTCATTTTCTATCCTTTCAAGCCAAATTGTATCTGAGCATTCTCCCAATTTCACCAGTTCTATGCCATACTAATAATAAATAATAATAATAATCCCCTCTCCTCCTTCATAAATGGAATAAAAATAAATTGCTGCTGTTTCTCATCTCCTACACTTTTTTTTTTTTTGCATTTCTATTTGTGGAAGTTTTTCCAGGATTTTGGGGAAGGGAAAGAATTCCAGAAGGTGGGGTGGGGGAAGTGTGAGATATAACCATGTGTATAAAGAATATCCCACAGTTTCCCACCTGGGTGGTGGTAGACCTTCATTCCTTCCTATCCTCTTAACCTTTCCAGCACACCACTACAACAGGAGCCAAGCGATTGGCACACGGCAAAAGAATAATTCCATCTCGTGAGAACATGTGAGAACACACATGTAGTGTGAATGTACACTCTTTCTGGAGTGACTTTTGCTAGACGGAGATGATACTTTGTCTTCCTCTGGCTAAAACAGTCCTTGCAATAAATATAATTATTATTTCATAGCCCTGGTGGTGATGATGTGGAATTGGTGTTGAAGGATCATGGGCAATTACCATAAGATCTCATAGCCAGGCCATGGCTAAAAACATAGACTCCATAATATATATCTTCCATGAAGGCAGTTTTCCATTCCGTACATGTGTAATGCTTCTTGATGAACTATAACCTCATGTATTACTGAATAGACATTGAATCACTACTAACATTGCAGTGGGCAAGTATAATTCAGGTTTCTGGTTTATCATGAACAGGTATGCTGATACGTGCTGCTTGATCAACCCTGTTCTTACGATTGGGAAGAAGGCCTGAGTTAAAAATATTCTTAAGACTTCTTCCATCCGAGATGGACTCTAGGGATGTTTTTCTTTTAGCAAGCCAAGATCATAAGTTTTGGCTTATAAACCTGGCTTGTCTATTAATAATATTAGATTAATATTGTTGTAATGTATTAATCCGTGATGGTGCAGTGGCTAGAATGAAGTATTACAGGCTAATTCTGCTGATTGCCAGGGGTTCAATCCTCACCAGCTCAAGGTTGACTCAGCCTTCCATCCTTCCAAGGTTGGCAAAATGAGAACCCAGATTGTTGGGGGCAAGATGCTGACTCTGTAAGACCACTTAGAGAAGGATTGTAAAGCACTGCGAAGCAATACATAAATTTAAATAGCTATTGCTATTCAACTAAGGAGGATAATATGTGTGTATGTATTATTTTTTAATGAAGTTTTTAATGTGTTGATTGTACACAGTAGATTTTTGGGGGCCTTTTTTCTTAAAGAAAAACAATAAAGTTTTGTGTTTGTTTTTTGTATTTTAACTTTTTAAAAATAAAATAAAAATAGAATTTAAAAAATTCTGGTTTGCTAAGCGAGATACAAATTAGAGATCTGATTTAGAAAAATACTAAACAAACCATGAAAAGAAGTGTCTTGCATCCTTCTTCGGATAACTAATATTTTTCAGAAATCTAGCTTCGTTTGAGCTGGATAATTGAATAGAAATCAAATTTTCTTTATTGTCCAATGACTACACAGAGATTTGTTTTTTTAAAAAAAATCCCCAATTGGACCCTCCTTGTGTTAAGCAGATTCTCAAATGCATTTGGGGAACTAAAGCTGGATCCTTTTTAAACCCTTTTATTATAGGCAAGCAATGGAGCAGCAACAGCAGCAACGCCAAGAATCCCTGGAAAGAAGAACCTCTACCACAGGCATGTATCATGCTTTTGGAACTCAAGCAAGATTACTTTTTTCCCCTGATTTTCCCTATTAACTTCTGGCTGTTCCTTGTGCTTTTATTGAAAAAGTTTGGCTTCTCATCTGTTGCTACAATTATTCTGTGGTTTCAGTTATTGAAGTTCATACATAATGCATACAGGGGTGTTTTTGCATTGAAATGCAATGCAGTATGTGGTAGTTTATTATTATTATTCTTTCTAATTTTCTTTAGGGTATTTTTACTGATAGGAATTAAATCAATTTTGCTTGAAATTACCCCAGTGCAAATAAAAAGCTCATAATGATTACATTCTCGCATTCTAGCATATCTTTATCAGCATAGAAACATAGCATAAATAACAAGAGAGAGTTCACTTTGTACTCCACAATTCTTATTTTTGTATGTCTGAAAATACTCTTAATTTTATAGTGTCATCGCGATTATTCTTTTGTCTTTCTCACAAAACAACAGGTTATTCTAAATTAAAAATTAGTTTTTCTATGACTGTACCAGTCTGCTGCTTCCCACATTGTCCATGGTCCCAAAATTATATAATTTAGGAGGTCTTATGGGAAGAATGAAGGTGCATTCACGCTCTATAGAAATACCTCTTCAGCATGGGAATGGACTGAGATTAGTCAGTTATATATATATTAGTCCTCCCTTACTTGGTTTCTACAATAGATTTGTTATTGAAGTATGTGGGACATAACTGTATAGATGTGGCAACTACTCAGATGCAGTAGCCCAAAAATTGAACAGCATGCAAAAGAACTTTAACTTGGTGCAACATAGTTTGTAGTATGCCTAAACATAATTGTTTGTGAATTGTTGCTTCTCTGAACAGAAGGGGTATCATCTGTAGTTAAGAGATAATCCAAATGGGGCATAGAATTCCATCACTGAGATCATAGGGGCACTCCAGGTTAGTCTTCCCTGTAGAGATAATAGGTATGTTGAAAATAGCTGCCAGAATTTCCAGCCATTGTGGCTACTAGTAAATAACAGCATAAATTAATGATTGCTTTGGCCCAATCAACTTCATTGGGTACTTTAGCAATACTACTGCAAAACAGATGTAGATGTAATTAATATTGAGAAAAGATCACATGGGACCACCCTGTAAACTAAATGAAGAAGGACAAAAGTACAAGGAAGGAAGCACAATATAAAGAAGTGGGATGTAAATACAATAAATAGAAACAAATTTGACAAATAAGAGTATATGTTAGGGTCTTGAAAGTGGGTCTTTAATAAAATTGGTTGTAAGTGTAAAAGTCTGCTAATCCCAAGGCAGTTCAGTGCTATGTCTTCTGTTGGCTCGAAACTAAACAAATTAGCAGCTTTTCTGGCTTCCTCTGAATAACCATGATACCTGTATCTTCACTAATCTTTTTTAACTATTAAGCATTGGGATCATTTTGATTTATTTTTTGTTTCATTCCCTTTTCCCCCTGTCTTCTAACCATAATGCTTTTTGTCATTCCTCAGTGCCAACCCATATTACTCTTTTTCCCTTTTCTGTTCTTTATAGTCTCCACCATTCAGATTAAAGTGTCTTCTCCCCCCTTTCACTGCCAGTCTCCTCCTCCTGACTACAGTAACTACAATGCTTCTACTTCCACTGGTGCGGTTGTTCCTCCTCCTCCTCCTTATGCCAAAGCAATCTCATCAGCATCTGCTCTCCCTGAATCTGCTAGCAAGGCCTCTTTCAGATCTGCTCATAGGGTCCGGGAATCCCCTCTGCGTAGCCATCAATATTCTCCCTCTGAATTCCCACCATCTCCTGGCCCTTCCTTTCCACCAACTTGGCCAGGTTACAGAACTGTTACACGAAGCACCAAGGAAATCTCTTTGTCTCCACCTCTTGCCTCTGCTTCCCCTCATCAGTCCATAAGACGTTCTTCCCTGTCATATTCTCCTCAGGCTGCTTCTCCTCCTCTGACCTTTACATCCCCTATACAGAAGGGGCTGATCCTGCAGCCCCATATTCCAGTAGTCCTTCCTGTGATTGCTGCCCAGAATGGCAGACTCCAGGGGCCTACAGATGCAGTGGTCCAAAACGCCTCAGCAAATGTACCTCAGTCGGGTCTGAATGGCCGACATGAAGATTGTTTAGTTACACGAATTCCTCTAAGCTCCTCTAGGATGCAGCCAAAGAGAAAAGATCAATCTTTTTTCTCCTATTTAGAAGCAGTGCCCATTTCACATTTACCTGTGGTGACCAGCCCACCTGGGTCCTTTATCCAGGCTTTTTCTTGGCCCTCCCAACAGTTGCCTCATTCTCCACACCAGCTCTATCCATCTATGTCACACTTTGTTTCATTACATCCTCATTATGCTGCTTTTTCTGAGATGAATTTGTCCAAGAGGACCCCTTCTTACATGGCTTCATCTACCTTTTCCCACATGAGTAAGTACTTGACTTGAAAATATGTAGATGCATTTCCTTTTTTAGAATATATGTTTTAAATATATATATTTATAGCAAAACACATAAGTACTGTAGTCTTTGATGGTTATAAAGTCCTGTTTTCCATTCGGTCTTTTAGTAGCCCTTTAGATGCTTATGATGAATTCATGATATAAACTACCATCCAGAGAATGCTGTAACTGATGTAATGTAAAATCATGATTAGGGCAATCTTTTCTACACTTGGCAGATTCTAAGTTTAGTAATGACCATGCTATTTGAGTAGTTGAAACTTATGTATGTGGAATATGGGTTGGGAAATTACTGGTTTAGTGTCCTAATTCCTATTACATGATCAAAGCATTTTCAATGAAGGAGCATTGAAGAAGAGAATCCAGGAAGTAATTTTAGTTAAGATTTCATAAAGGTAGATCTGCAATTGATAGCTGAATATTCTGACAAGTATAATATATATTTGTGTCTGTATGTATAATGTGTTGTATATCAGTGATTGCATGATCTCTGTAGATGCCATATACTAAATAAAATAAAATCTGACAAGATTGCTAGTTAAGCAAGCAATCTGGACACTTTAAAGCAGAGAAATCAACCTTTTGGTAGCAAAGAGATGCACTTAATTATTATTATTATTTTACTAGGACAATAGCAGGTGTAACAAAGAGGGGAGAGTTGGTCACAAACATGAGCAGAAATTTTCCTTCTTTCCCCAGAATGTGTTTCAAAGGTGTAGGAATCTTTCTGTGTTTCATTATTCCAAGCTTATTTGGTGGTATACATTATTGTTTGTTTCTAGCTTCAGAACTACTGGAATTATTGCTACAGTTGTTCGGCAAATACATTATTGTAATTCAGTAACCCAATTGGAACCATTTCCAAGCTTCTCATGTTTGCACTAAAAAAAGATTCAGGCATATCACAATTTAAGAAAGGAAGAAAACTCCAGACCCAATCCTGTACACATTTGTGGTTCTGCTCACTTTATAAGCTGCCAGCAAGATGCAGCTGCTCCTGGTCACCAGAAGGTTCCACATCCCTGATAATAATTGCTGTCTATGCTGCTAGAATAGTTCTGAATTTTCATTAGTCAAACAGTGCTACTCACATAATAGACAACCATTACTGAAATTGGAATGGACACTTTGTGTTGTAGCATTGAAAGATAAATCTAGTATTTAGTTTTCTGAGAACAGAAAGGCAAATGTGAGGTAGTTACTTGTAGTTTTAATGTGACAGCTTAATGCAGTACTTTTAACTCCTGTTTTATGAGAGTCTTGGATAGGAAAGTGAAGAACACTTTACAGATTCAAACATAGCCTTGAATTTAGAAATGGTTTCCAAAACGTAGATTAAAATTACATGTTATTTATATGACAATAAAAAGCTAAACCGGAGCAAGAAGAAATCCTAATAAAATGAAAGTACAGGTAGTTCACCTGGAGGAAATATGTTTATGCAGAATGGAGAATTGTTGGTTGATTACCAAAATAGATCATTCTTGCTCAAAAGAATAATTTCTTTTTTTAAAACAACTGCTGGAAATGCAATTATCCGAATAGATATTTTTTCATACATTAAGGTAATGTCATAAAACTCAAAAGTGGAATGGAACATGTTTTAAATACTCACTTTTCTTTCTTGCCAATTGTTTCTTTTGTTAAGCATCACTAAGCATACGATAACATTTTTATGATGCTTACTGCAAATTACTAATTTCTTTTTTAGATGAACAGCAGGCTTAACTATGAGAATATGCTGATTAAAGCCTGATACTGATTTCAGTAACCTTAAACCTTAAAAATATTTATAAAATATAATTCTGCACATGTATTAATACAACTTCTGAAGATTGGGTTTTTTTTAGTATATGTATTTAATATATCTGATTTTGCCCAATTCATTATCATAAGGACAGACTTCTGACATAAGTTTAAAACTCTTAATTCTTTCTTAACTTGATTATTTGTATTGGGTGCTAATTACTGATTATTGGCTTGGTTGTAATAATGGTTTTAAAGGGCTAAAAGTGTAAGGCCACTTTTACGTGAAGCACTAAAGTTATGTTACTTTGAAAACAAAAACAAAAAGAAAGAGTCGTGGCAATGGTACAACGTAACATCTAATACCCGAAAATATTTATTCAAAATACAAGGAAAATGTCAAGTGCCAGAGAAATTAGGACATTCAGACAGTTCAAATGAATATAAAGATTTATTGCAAGCTTAAGCTCTCTACAAGAATCTGATCAACTAACAGTCCAAGGAAATGAGCAGGAGATAAGGGTGGCATTCAAGGTGGGCTGAACTTAGTTCTTTTATGGATATGCAAGGATTCACGACTTACGACACATTGGACTTCTCCCTCATGCTCAGGCTCCTCATCTCCTACAGAAAGAATGTTTAATCAAAAGATAATTATAAAGATCAAGTCAAAATCTATTTATTAGCCTAATTATGAGAAATACTCTAGAGAGAGGAGGACTTGCAATGAATCGATTAGCATGACTATTCCTCAATATTTCTATTAACTTGCCTGTTTATGTTTGTGTTCTAAACTTGCTAACTTTAAAAAGAGAAGTATCACATAATTTGTCACCTGGAAACAATTTTAATCTGGTAACAGGAAGAGCAAATTATTATATAAATTGGAAATCATGCAGATTGTATCTAATACAGTAGAATAAAATTTTACATATAGATGAGATGGTCCCTCTTTGATCAGATCAGAAGTATACTTATCTAATTACTTGCTTCTGTGCTGTTTTAGATGCTCATGGTGAAACACAGAGACTCCAGGAAAACTGGTTCTGTCTTTAGAAAATATGTTGAATCTAATTTATTGAAAAAGAAATTAGGGACATTAAGCAAATCTTTCTTTTCTCCATTATTTTGGTGTGGATTATTTAACCAGTATATATGAAGTATCTGAAGAACAATTTACCTGAAAGAACAAAATTCTAAAACTTTTGAATGAACATTCCGTTAGGATTAATCAAATGAATTTCAATGAGGGGTACTGGCTTATGAAAAAGTTATTGATTAAGATTGGGAAAGAAGTGTGCATGTTTGTTGTTACACCTGAGCAATATTGTTACACCTGAGATATGATTGGATTTGCTTAGTTTGTTCTCCTTATCTGTGTAATGAAATATTTGTTTATATGAAGGACCACTGCAATTATCAGTGATGCTGCTCTGCTTTGGCAGTATGACCATTACAGGAGCAACATATTTGAGAGATGGGGTTCTTTTGAAATTTATACTATATAGCAAATTTGACGGCAATGGATTTAATCTCATTTTAGAAAAATTAATTCTATATTTACTTAATGTAAACTGCTAAAATATATAGGAAACTGAAAAAGGTAATTTATTGTAATGGTTATGGGTAGTGTTGAACTTTGGCCTTTGCTGCTTGTTGCCCCATAATTTTTGTTTAAAGCAGCAACATGCCAATATCGTACCCCTGGATAACAAATATTGGGATCAGCACCAATAATTTTTTGAATCATCTGTTTAAACCACCTATCTGCATAAGAACCATATAGAACAGGGGTGTCAAACTCAAGGCTAGCAGGCCAAATCTGTGGGTGCTTAGATCTGGCCCACGGGGCGCCCTGGAAACAGTGAAGGACTGGCCTGCGGAGCATCTGCCAGTGAAAATGGAGCTCGGGAGGGCGCACAGGACTCCTCTCCCGAGCTCCGTTTTTTTCTGGCAGAGGGTTGCAGGAGGCCGCTGCAGCCAGAAATGGAGATCAGGAGCCCTTTTTCACTGGCAGAGCACTCGGGCCACTACAAGCACCCCTGACACAAGTGATGTCGAACTGGCCACGTCCACCCTGCCAACCCAAGTCAAACACAACCCTGGTGTGTCCCTCAATGAAATTGAGCTTGACACCCCTGATATAGAACTTCTTTGCCTTTGAAAACATGTATTCAACTAAGATTTAATTGAACTTAGCCAAGCTTTTCTTTTTGGAGGGACTATATGGCTTAAAAAATAATAATAGAATTAGAAGCACAATTTGGAAATATTAAAAAAAAACCTCTTAAAAATTATCCCCTGAATATGCTAGTGTTGACAGCTGTACTCCAGAATGGAGCTTCATGTAAGATTTCAGATGAGATTTTTGGATTAAAAGCCTTGAATAACAATGTTGAAGCAAAGCCATCATTGTAGGTTTTGCTTTCAAGAATAATGTCTTGCAGTGAAATTACCTGAACAGAACATGACTGAAAATAATGCCCATATACTGTAGCTATAATTGTCAACTTGAGTTATCATATGATCTTGAATCCCCCTTTTTCCCTCTCATATTCAGTTTAATCACTGCAAGGTATGTAGTTTTTACTAGACATTATTATGTACACTGATGCATTACTTTTTATTTATTACATATTGCTATTTTTTTAATAAAATGCTAAGATATATCCCCTTCCCAGTGTAGCATTCCTAAGCCTAAAATAAGGCATCCAATTAGAGACTAAATATGATGGAGAGAGATGCCAGCTGGTTGTTACAGGCAAGAGGGAAGACCCAAGTTATTTCCCAACAAACCCTATGATTTGGGTCACCCGATGAAATCACCTGAGAGATTCTGATGATCCTAGAAATTATGTCTCTTATAGCTTTCATTTTGGCTGCTATCATTGGCCCAAGCAATTGTCAGCAAAGAAAGCAAACAAGACAATACATTCCAGTTCCTGAATGACAATTCTTTGTTTCAGGTCCTGCCCTTCCACCAGGTCACCCCTCTATTGCCACTGGAATATCCACATCATCTGGTGGACCACCCCCTCCCCCTCCCCCTCCTCCTCCACCTACGGGAACTGCACCTCCTCCTCCTCCCCCATTGCCAACAGGTGGTGGAGGATCTAGCATTGATGACGGATCAATGTCAGGACTAGCAGCGGCTCTGGCTGGTGCCAAACTAAGAAGAGTGCAACGGGTAAGTCTCTTGGCTGTGATGGAAGCACTATAAAGTTAAAAATTGGGATCTTGAAATTCTAATATACAAAAAAGTAAGAATGGATGTCTTTGTTTAGAGTTTTCTGAACAGTTAAATTATTAATGCTTATGGACTCTACATTGATGGCTTCTGTCTTAAAAGCCAGAGGATGGATCTGGAGGTTCTAGTCCCAGTGGTGCTTCCAAGAGTGATGCCAATCGAACAAGTAGTGGAGGAGGTGGTCTTATGGAGGAAATGAATAAACTATTGGCAAAAAGGTTAGTGATTGTGATTGTGACAAGCAGTACCTCTTTTTTCTTACCCACAATTTCAAAAAGACTAGAAGGGTGGGAAGGAATTGGTCCACTGCAAATCACTCAGAGAAACTACACTTGATATAAAATTAACCATACAAATTTCAAAGCAAAAGACCATATTTCTAATTATGACCACCAGTGTAGTTCCAGGTAGAAGATGAAGATCTTATTTGAGCTATCTACTAGTCAATGTGAGTCCTTCATTATATATGTCCAGTGACATACGACTAAATGTTTAACCACCTGTTCTGAGAGTCACATTGCCACCCTCATGCCATGCTGCTAGACACAAAACAGTTGATTGACACATAGATGTTGAGGCTCACCTCTGCTCTCAACTAACTCACAAAAGTATTTTTAAAAAAATCAATTGGCTCTCATAAGCCAGTGCGAGCTAGCTCCAGCACACTACTGAATTTGCTATATGTACAGATAATTCCAACTATGTTGGGCCGAAATAACATATCTGAATTTGTAAGTTGTAAATATATTTCTAAGGAATTGATTTATAGCCTTTTTCACTCTGTCCTAAGGAGAAAAGCAGCATCTCAGTCAGATAAGCCAGTGGACAAAAAAGAAGAGGAAAGCCAAAATGTAAGTGGAATACTTCTGACTCTCTGGCATTTGAATCATGGATGTCATTTGTACGTCTATCAGAACTTGTGAAGAATACCCTTTATCTGCTCTTATATATAATTTAACATTGAAATATTTGATCTGCCTCATCAGGAATTGAAAAATGCTTTAGACATCTCTGTCAGTCCCACTGTTGTCTTTCATGGGGAAACAGTACCCCTACTGAGTATCTCTATGAACCCAAGCCCTAGGTGCATCACTACTGTTGGATGAACAGATGGAAACCATAGAAAGGAGGTTCTCTGCCAGGTTCTACTGGTGTATCTGTTGTTACTCTATCTGGAGAGGGTAACATCATTATTCATACTGTAGAATTATCAACATAGGGCTTCTGTTGAAGATATTCAGAGCCCACAATTCTTATATTATGCAGTTCCACCCCTGCTTTGGAAACAGTGTTAATCACCAAAAACATAGTAGTACATCTACGTTGTAGACTCTGCATTGTTCCTTCTTGAGTTTCCAGAGCAGTTTAAAGTGCTGGCTTGTATGACTTATCACAAAATACGTGCCAGACTGTCTTCTCCAACTGAATGAACCTGTCTATTATGTTTACTCCAAAGAAAACTTCAGGTAATTTGCCATTTTCATGAGAGTGAAGGGGGCCAAGACAAGGAAGCTAGTTTCTCCAGGATATTATGAATTAGTCTGTCCCTTGAAACTAGACTAGCCACATTCCTGATCTCTTGATAAGTAGTAAAGATGGAGCTAGGAAGCTTTGGTGGTTGACACTGACTCCTGTCATGATATCTTTTCATTACTGTTAACATGGATAGTTTAATTTAATTGCTTAAGTGTTGGTTTATTGTGGGCATTTCATTTGTTATAGTATTAACCATAAGGGGAGGGAGGGAGGGAGGGAGGGAGGGAGGGAGGGAGGAAGGAAGGAAGGAAGGAAGGAAGGAAGGAAGGAAGGAAGGAAGGAAGGAAGGAAGGAGTTGTGAATCATCTCTGGTGAGAGCAGGATGAGAGTAGTGCAACCATCCTTGCTCTCCTTGACTTCTCAGCAGCCTTCAGTACTATTGACCCTGCTATCTTTTTGGACCGACTATGGGGTCTGGGACTGGGCAGGATAGCCTTGTGCTGGTTGGGTTCCTTTCTTCAAGGCCAGTCATAATCAGTATTAATAGGAATGAGAAAGCCAACCCATGGCTGCTCTTTTGTGGCATGCCGCAGGGCTCGGTAGTCTCTCCACTCCTTTTTAACATCTACGTGAAGCTGCTGGGTGAGATCACCTGTCATCATGGTTTGAGATATAATCATATGCTGATGATACTGAACTTTATATCTCTACCCCTAGTGATCCAAGTGATACTGTCAGTGCCCTCTCACAGGTCTGGATGGGGGATAACATGGACGGCTGAACCCTGGGAAAGTAGCTTTGGGTGCATGCTTCAAGATCCAGGACTTCAACATCTTTAGTTCTGGATGCAGATGCACTACCCCAGCAAACCCAGTCTGCAACTTGGGGGTTCTCCTGGACTTGCCATTTCTGCTTAAAGAGGAGGTGGCAACCCCAGCCGGGAGAGCTTTTTCACAACTTTGGGTTATGCACCACTTGCAGCCTTTCCTGATCACAAGACCCTATGCTCAGTAATTCAAGACCTGATTATCTCATGTCTGGACTACTTCAATGCACTGTACATGGGGCTACCTTGAAGAATATTTGGAAGCTACAATTGGTGCAAAGTGAGGCAGCACATTCAGTTTTTGGGGGCCCTAGAGCGGCCCATATTACACTACTATTCTATGAGCTGCACTGGCTGCCAATTTGCTTCTGGTTGTAATTCAAGGGGTTGATTATCAACTTTAAAACCCTACATGGCATGGCTCCAGGCTACTTGAGGAACTACCTCAATGTAACTGGCCCATCCCATCTGTGCTGGCAGAGGAGGCAAGTTGTGGACCCCATTAATAAGGGAATTACAGCTGGTGGGATCCAGGGAAAGAGCCTTCTCTGCTATGGCTCTGGCCTCTGGCTCTTTGGAACATCTTTCCTCCTGAAGTGTTATTGGCTCCCACCTTCCTGATGTTGTGTGGTGTGTGTGTGTGTGTGTGTGTAGTTTTATTGCTTTTAATGTAAGCCGCCAACAATCACCTCACAGCAAAATGAGTGGCAAACAAATTTAATGAGGGAGGGAGGGAGGAAAGGAAAGGAAAGGAAAGGGAAGGAAGGAAGGAAGGAAGGAAGGAAGGAAGGAAGGAAGGAAGGAAGGAAGGAAGGAAGGAAGGAAGGAAGGAAGGAAGGAAGGAAGGAAGGAAGGAAGGAATACTTTGAGCACCAGTATTAGATTTTTGCCAACTTCAATAAATTATGATTATGGGATGCTAGGTGTAGAAAAGCTGACAATAAAGGACTGAGTGAATAAATAGCTTTTCCTGGTTAAAGAGAACATCCTTTGCCACATAATGAGATTCTGTTGCTATTGTACAACTAGGGGTGTTATAAACCATATTACTCCAAACCACAGTCACAATATTAAGATCACATTTTGCTTGTTTTTAGGAAGATGCTAGCACTTCTCCTACACCTGTTACACGAGGCCCTGTCCAACAGCAGAATTCCTCAGGTATTCAACTCTTGTACTTGTAATCTTCCTTTGACAATATTTGTATTTGTGGTAAAATCTAAATTATGCAAAATGGATGTAAAGGAGATTCAGAAATCTTTTAAAAGATCCCTACTCAATAATTGAAAGAGTCAGCCTCAGTAATTTGGTACTTATATTCAGACACCTTTATAAGCAGTAATGTAGTTGATTTGATTTTTACTTTAACATATTGTGAGAATCAGTATTTGTGGTCAGCCTGTTGTATATTCAAGCAAAATTAAAATAGGTTTATACCTAGATTTGATTTGTGAGCCTAGCAACAGTAATTCATGTCTGCTCTGGAAATTAACACATCTTAAGACAAAAACTAAATATTCAACACATATGGCAACATAATATTTTTGAGCACGCCTAAATATCATTGCTTTCCAATTGAATATGCAAAACCACACGGGATTATATCTTAAGCACAGTGGATTACTTTCTTGCAGTGATATTGACCTAGCAAATTTGTTTCTGATAAATGATCAGAATATTATTCTTCATTTGAAAGTCTGCTTGATTTTTTAAAAAGATCTATTGAATGAAACCAGTCACAGTTAATAAAGGTTTTAAATTTTCCAAACAGTTTGGATTCAAGATATGTTTCTCTACAGAACCTGCATACATGAGCAGGAATAAGGACAACCCACTTTCTTAACCACCAACAGTGGGACAATGTGGGAATTGCTATCCATGGTTGTGTCCCATATCACTCTAGATATGAGGAGAATGAACCAGCCAAATAAAAAAATAGGATCATGAAAAAACAAAACAATATCAAAGACCAGGTAAAAGAGAAATACCATTCTAATGGCTCTTTCCTTCTGATACTGTCTTTCCCACAGAATTGCTGGACTCATGAGTTATAGAGCAGGGGTCTCCAACCATGGCAACTTTAAGACTTGTGGACTTCAACTCCCAAGAGTTGAAGTCCACAAGTCTTAAAGTTACCAAGGTTGGAGACCCCTGTTACAGAGAACCTACGTAGGTTTGGATATTACAAAGGATGGTGAAAAAAAAGGAATATAATATGTATTATAAGCCATATTATTTTTGTTTATACTTCACTTAGCAGTTGTTATTCTGTTATTAAAAGTTCAAGAATTCATTTCTTCAGTATTAGCTGAAAGGATCTTTCCTTAATGTTCTAGGTTTTTAATGAGAATTCCCGATTTAGCAAATGTATAACTGTTGTTGACCTGGATCTGTTTGTTTGAGTTTATTCCACCAGTATATCTGCTGCTATTAGAAACTTATTAGGTAGTTTAGTATGTTTCTTATAAAAATTAGGTCTCCCCTCCCCATACCTCTGTCTAAACTCTCCTTCTACAATCTAGGTCCTACAGCCTTCTGTTTGTTTGTCTGTTCTTTACCTAGATGCTGGCAAGAAACTTTGGGAGAGAAGCAACTCCATGGAAAAACCAGTCACTTCGTTACTCTCTAGGTTAGTTGCAGAACATCATGTATGGATCCCCTGCATGTATTGGACCTGTGCATGATGCTTCTGGATGTGATCATGTTGTATCCTCTCATTCCATTGCATAGAAACCCATCAGTGGAGAGAAGTCCTGAACCGAAAGGTCGTGTTCAGTTTCAGCCATCTTTTAGGTACTGAAAAACTGTCCTGACTTCTCTGTAGTGTTTTGGCTTATCCTTTGCAAAATCGTGTACCTTTTCATGCAACAACTAACAAGCTATATGTCTGGGTGTGACTTGCCATCTTGGTTGGTTTGTTTGCTTTCTACTGCTTAATACATTACATGTCAGTGATGCTTACATAAGGATTACATAATATTGAAATCAGGTAATTAAAATCCACCGTGTAGAACTCAGTGACCAAAAACCACTGTTCTTTGTTGGAAAAATAATGTCAAGTTTGATGTGTAGTTTGGGAAAAATGCATTGCTGTTAGCATATTTTATGACTGTTTTGTTAAAAAAAATGTCCTAAAATTAAATAAAATGTGTTACATAAAGCAATCTAACAGGAAAACATAACTATGAGTTACAGAAATTACATAAAGAAAATACATTGTTGAAAGATGCAGCATACCTACAGCTCATTCCATTGCAGATATAGTAGGGATGTTACTTTAACTTTAAAGAAAATCAACATACTAAGCATTATTTGATGTTGAATTATGCTTTTAACTTTTTTTTTTTCAATATTTTGTGCAGTGGCTATGGAAGGCCAAATTAAAATCAGAATGCCAGTGATGATTGCTTTGTTTTAACTGCTTTCATTCCCATGCACCCCTTCCAAAATGCAGCACTCACAGTGAAAATTATACCCTGAAACATCAGATTTGCACTAGATGAGACGCATTTAGTTGTCAACAGCTGTTTCTCTCACTTGCCTAGTAACAGTATAATAAAGGAGACTATTAAATCTCCATTTCTGCATCATGTATTTCCATGCCTGATCACACACTCACCTCAGTGACTATTCTGTAAAAACTTTAAATATAAGTTGAGGACCATATATGCTTCATATTACGGTAATATATTCAATAAATTTAATAAATAAAAGTATATAATGAAATTTAATATGTTCCTTCCCAAAACTAAATTATATATGTGTGTACCTCTTAGATTTCAGCCTAATCTGATTATAATTTTAGCACTATAACCATTTGGTTAGTCCAGATGTTGAGTCTGAAATATTTTGCTGGCTGTCTTTAGTTCGAGGGTATGTACATATATGCTAGAAAAAATACTATAAATTGTACAAAATTGTTTTTATTGCCTTTTCTGCGATTGAAGAAAAATAAACTGCTATGGGTGTTAATAAATATTTTATTTCTGATCTATTGTATAGGCTTTGAATATTGACCAAAAAGATGGGACAGAATTATTTGGGTTTGTGAAAGATTATAAAAGATAGATATTTGCATGTAACCTTTCCTATACTGTCCAATTCCCATCCATCCTTAAATGCCAATAGTCCATTGATAGTGACATTTCACTTATAATTTTCTTGTAATTACCATGTAATCATTATTCAGCCTCCAATATTACATCAAACAAAAAGAGGTCATATAAACTTCTTCTTACTCCTGATTTATTGCTTGTGTTGACCACATGATGTCCTCATGGCTCAGGCTTTGGAATGAGTTGTGACCAAAATAGCTTGGGTAAAGAGGAGACATTGTGCAGAGATGATAGATTCTTCGGCACATAAATTTACATATATATTGGTGGTAGTGATACTGTTGCTGGCACATGATGGTGATGTTGAAGATGATTAATAGAAAAATAAGGATAGGTTTGCACAATGAACAGAACTTTTTGAAAGGTTGCCCAGCTGTTATCCTGAGAATAAAGCCATTGTAAAGAGTAACTAGTAAATAATTAACTGCAATAACAGTTTAGGAAGTAAAGTAGTCATGGAAACTATTTGAATTAGCATTACAGGTGTAAAACAAATCTTCAGGTACACAAATATAATTTGGCTTGCTTTCTCCCTTTCCAGGGCATTTTCAAAGCTAAAATGATATTTCAATGATTTACACTGGGCAGGGTTTGAAGCTGCTTGTTTAACAAAGTTACCTAACCATTAAGTGATATGGAAAATGTAATAGAAAATGAACTTTTGTTGAGCTACATGGTCAACTTCCACGTGGTTTTATATACCATTTGATGAGGAATTACTAACATCTCAATACTGTGGAGCATAGCATAGAATTATCTCTTGTTTTCTTTTGTTCTATCTCAAGGATGAAGCCAGCGAGCAGCAGTAATGATGTGGCAATGGACACTTTAGATTTTGATCGTATGAAACAAGTGAGTTGGAATGAATACCTTGATGAATATTGATAGAAGAAATGTTTATTAATGGTGTTCAAACCAGGAAAAATGACAGTTTTGTTCAGTATTTCTGCTTGCTTAACTCAAGAAAATTCAAGAATGGAGCCTGCGGTTATTCTATCACTAAGCTATGTTTCTTCAGAGGGCCATTGGTTTATATAATTTGAACAGAATTGGCTATGAAATGTCTGTCTCACAAAGAAATGAATCATTTTCATGACCTGCGAAAGCAATAAAATGAGAAAAGTTGTGGATGTATGAATTATTTTCTGATTCTCTCAATCTAGTTAATAAACCATTTCTAAGTGCTAAGATTCCACAAATAATCCTACTGCTTGATATTTAATTCAGATCCTTGGTAATCTAGCTCAGTACCGTTACCAGTTCTCCAGATTTCAGGCAAAGAGAGAGCAGGGACTGAATCTGAAATTTTTTGCATGCAAAGTATTTACTAAGATCTGTGTCCCTCTGACCCTGCATTAAATTTACAAAAAGAGAAAGCAGTAATAGGTGCAGCATGACATTCAAGATTTTCTGTGTAGTAAAGGGCATTTCCCATCCCCAACAATAAACTACATGTTTTCATTATAAATCAGGTTCGTCTCAGCTGGTCCTTACTTTCAAATCCAAGAAGTATTAATCTGTTTGTAGTGTAAGAACTGCTTTTAACATATGCATATATTCATCATGTGGGCATTCTGTGCTAAAATAATTCCATGGGAACTCACTTTTCAGTTTGCTATTAGCAATTCAAGTAAGCCTAAAGGTTGCTTAACTTCAGTAAATCATCTTTCTGAATAGCGCATTTTAACTCTATTTGTGTAGTGCAAAAGTAAAAATTCAAATTACATTTGCAGGAATATTTGGGAGAATTTTATTTTTTCCATTTTACGGGACTTGGGCCTTTACAATGTTAAAGAGCATTTTTTTTTTTCAACTGCCTTCTGTTTTTCTTTCTGTAGGAAATATTGGAGGAAGTTGTAAAAGAATTACACAAAGTAAAAGAAGAGATAATTGATGGTAAGAAACTAGGAAGGGGTTCATTTCTTACATTGGCCTGGGCTAAGGGATCAAGATGGAAGTCCATTTCCTGTCTTACAAATGTTAATTTGGTTAAACGGTGTTCATCAATAAGGACAAGCACGGCTGTTTAATCTACCACACCCCTTTCTCAATAAACTGCATTCCAGATGTTAGGGCATTGCCAGTGAGGAGATTAAGAAGCGTTAACTTTGGTGTATGTGAGAGATGGCAAGAGATTGTTCACTCTGTAGGATTGTATCTATTTAACTGCTTTGACTGTCCTGCTATCCTCTTTCCATTGTCCACTTTTAGGAAAGTGGTAAATAAGAGAATCTTCGATCTTCAATTTTAGTTCAGCACAAGAAAGAATGGAAGATTTATCAATTAGTTTTAAGACTCAGATTCCCAGAGAAGTCAGGTGGAAAACACTTGAAGCAGCTTTATCTGAAATATTTTATGATTTACACACCCAGTAAACATTCTTTCACAAAACATGAAAATCAGGCTTCCCTCCCAATATTTGTTCTTGTAGCAGCTTTTTGTTGTTGTTAGTTGCAAAGTCGTGTCCTACCCATCACGACCCCATGGACAATGTTCCTCCAGGCCTTCCTGTCCTCTACCATCTTCTGGAATCCATTTAAGCTCACACCAACTGCTTCAGTGACTCCATCCAGCCACCTCATTCTCTGTCGTCCCATTCTTCTATTGGCCTCAATCTTTCCCAGCATTAGGCTCTTCTCCAGTGAGTCCTTCCTTCTCATTAGGTGGCCAAAGTATTTGAGGCAGCTTTAGTCCTACCTTAATCTCACACTCAAGATGGTTTATTGGAGAGGAAAACAGATAACTTTCCAAGATAACACAGAATGAAGATGGCCTTTCAACTTGTCAACTTGAACTCAGGATTTGGCATAAAGGAAAGTAAAATATATATTCTGCCATATTATAACTCAAACCTGTTTAAGCTCAACTTCTGGTGACTATATGGGCATATCTGTGTAGTTTTCTGCAGCAACAGTACAAACATGGTTGAACTCCCAATACTTTTTTTTAGTTTCTTGATGGTCTCCTGTTCAGGTAAGCCTGATCTATTCAAGCGTAGCTTTTGAGATCAGCCAAGGTTAGTTAGGTGCAACCATTAATGTTACAGCTTATATAGATGCTTTTCAGAAGTTAGGGAGCTATTAAAGCATAAGCCAGAATGGGATGTTACAGGGTTGAAGAGCTGCCAGGTATGGTTTTGATAAAAAGTGATGGAGGCAATTCTTATTTTTTTAAAAAATTGTGGTCTGGAAGTAAATTTGCTATCGCTATGTTTTGAGATATCAGAATACAGGCCAGACTTTCTACTCAACTGGCATATAAAGCTGATACCCCTTTCCTAGTGTGGAAGAAGTGTGCCTTGTCTCACATACTACCTACTCTGCATTGCTACACTAAGGAAACATACCACAATGTTTACCTATTTGATATCTTAATCCAAACCTGAATGTTTGAGATCAATAAAGTTCATGTGTAATAGACAGCAAGAGAGGAAACTCCAGGGTGCTGAGATGCTTGTGTCCTCTGAATTTTACCAGGAGCTAATCTGCTCAACCATATTTTCTCAGTGCTGCTTCTGTATTTGCTGTTTCAGCCAATTCTCATGCATTATTTGATGGATTTTAGATTAGGTATGAGATTGTGGTTGTTTTGTCTTTTGTAATAAGCCTTGGCTTACATCTTATTTGCTTGTTCTTGTTTTTTAGCCATCAGGCAGGAATTGAGTCGAATCAGCACAACATAATGGCCACGAGACCATCTGGAAGTTGAAAAGGACATGACAAGTGATGGTTCATTTCTAAGTGTACCAAGATCATGCAGAATGGTGAAAGAGGACACCTGACAGCATCTTTTGTTTTTAAAATCCTTTTTATTAGCAGACTCAGCAGACTTTGAAGCTTGCTACTGCCTTGGATTTGCTTCATTTAAAAAAGAAAGAAAAAAGTCTTAAAATCTTTGAAATGGAAAATATTAAAAAATTTATCTGGATTTTTAAAATTCATCTGATAATGCACATCAGATTTGGTCAGCCTTTTTGTATTTTGTATTTGCTTATTTAAATGTATGACATTTTTGTTTTTAGTATATTGTAGGTAAGGAAACATGTGATCCATTTGCTTTTATTAGATGACTTCAAAATAATTTTACTGGTAGTCTACAGTGTAAATGAAAACCTTTTTGCCAACAGAATCTAATTAATGGCATCAGTAGTTGAGGCCAGAAGATGCCAGCTGTTAGCCAGGAAGTCCCTGGTCCCAAAGCTACCACAATATTAAAGCGGTACATCAGTGCATCACAGCATCTGTGCTCATACCGGTAATAAATTGTTCATTGTCCATGTGACATTTGTGGCATTGATTGGCTTTTCTTTCAGTTCATTCTTACAATAGATTTGGGCTCATCATATATACTTTTCTACTTTTTAACAACAGGGATGGCCAGCTTGGCAATCTTGACCAGCTATGGCATTCCAAAGGAAATGGCTATGACTATGTTTATACATTGAATGAAGCCATGGTTTATTGAATTGTCCGAATTCACACAAGACGTTATACCAAATTAAGGAAACCTTCTTATGGTTTCCATATTGTGTAAACCAGGTCGTTATCTGACCTCTTGTGGTGCTACCAGAAATACAGTTAGAGAAATAGAAAATTCACATTTTCATGTTTACATCTCTTGCCTATTGTATGAAATATATCAATTTACAAAATTGATGACTGCAAATCACTAGACTGGAGAATAGAACAACTCCAAAGACAAAATGTCTCTCATCATTTTTAAGCATGTCTTCTGTATATAGTGGTTATATTCAGAATTACTAGTATTCTTCTCCCAAAACAAGTTTGCACTGAATAGATCTCCCCATAACACACCATCCAATATTTTATCATAAATACTGTGTGATAACTAATAGCAAACTATTTTACTTTGCTTAGGCTTAAAATGTATGTTGGCTTGAGCAAACCACTAGAGTTATGTGGAACCTACATGAAAACTGTTTTCTCTTGAAATTATAGGGAGGTTTTTCCTGAGCAGGATCCTCAAAAGTCCCCTCAGACTTTCAATTTATGGGAAAGTCAGTGACCAAGCCTAACATTTGTGTCCTGAATATATGATTTCTTTACCTGCCTTGGGCTATAAAACACCCATTACTGATTAGAAATAAGTAACAATACTGTGCATCTCATGTTGCTTAATAACTTACAACATGGTGGGTTGGGGGGGGGGGGGGGGGTACTAGATAAGTGGAGCACTGGCTAGGGGTTTTTTTAATAAAGTTTTTTTGGTTCCTTTGAAAACTGATTAAGTTTTTTTTAAATGTGGAAGCATCTCCAATTTCACACTTCAGGAGCTGGGGTTGTGTTTTTTGTTTGTTTGTTGGGGGTGGGTGAGTTGTCATATCAAGAGTATATAATATAAATTTCAGAATAATGAACCATGCAACTGAAGAAGCAGACTGTAGTCCATGAAAGCTTATGTGATAATAAATACATTCATCTTTAAGGTAACATAGAATTTGTTGGTTTTTTGCTGCAATAGAATAACATGCTTAACACATCTGGAAACTAATAACATTTGTAGTAGCCTTAAAAATGGGGAAAAAAGGAGAATCAGGTAAGTAAAAATAATTTGCCTTATAGATTAGTCTTCCATTTTTCCATCCAAACCAGTATCATTCACTCTGCTTAGAGCATTTTCTCTGAGGTCTTTCCAATATTAACTACTGGCCTTTGTGTAATTAGGAATACCAAGCACTGAAGCACACAAACTATATTCATTGCTATTAGACTGTGTTATCTCCACAATTGCACATAACTGCACTAAGAATATACTTGCCTCAATCCATTTTAGGCTGCAATCCTAACCTATTTACCTTGATGATTATGTTAATTTCTATTGAGATTACTTCTAAGTAGGTACATATGGGCTTTCTCTTTAAATAACTTGAAGTCATAAACAGAGCTGTCTGCTATTCAACCTCTTTTAATATACACTGCTGGGTACTTTGTAATCTGCTTGTAGCAGTGTGGAAGTCTGATTTAATTATTGCAACTAATATGCATTGGCAAACCTCTCTTGTCTAAATCAGGAGTGGGAAATGATATTTTTATAATTTGTGGACTTCAACTCATTCCATGCTATCTCAGGAATTCTAGGAGTTAAAGTCCTCAAGTCAAGTCAAGGCCATTGTTCCCTACCTCTAGTCTAGATCAGGGGTGTCAAACTGACAGCATCACATGACATATGGCTTTTTCCCCACTTTGCTAAACTGGGCATGGGCCTGGCCAACGTGTGATGCATCTGGCCCACGGGCCGCAAGTTTGACAGCCCTGGTCTAGATGGATATTTTTTATAGCTCTCAGAACCATTGTCCATCACAACAGTATGAGGTGAGGAATTCCCACATACTTGCACATTACTTAAAAGTTAATTACACAGAGATCTTCCATCTTCCCCTACTTGCAAAATTCCCTGTGTAACTACAGAGATGGAGAGAAGTCTATTGCATGCAATATCAGACTTCCTAGCCATATACTTTAATTAGTCAAAATATACAGAGCTAGCCACCTTTCTCCTCTCTACTTTCCAAATCTATAAATTTGGGGTCCTCCGTGCTCCGACTGCATCTGAGTTTTGTATTGCACAATAGCAAAGAAAAAAGGTTTTTGTTAGCTTCATTTTAACATTACTTTATATTTGGATTTAAGACAATCCTTTGGGTTCAGAAACATACATCAGCTACATCTACCTAAGACATAAAATGCATCATTCATGTTTGCAAAGGATAAATTTTCAAGGTGCAGAAGTCCAGAGAGGAAAAGCTGGAGTTGGTATCTAGGAAGATTCAGAAACCAATTTGCACTTTCTTTTAACCCTTGTATAAGGACTGATGGTATCATCAAAAACAAAGTCCCAGAGAACATGAACCCATGACTGGTGTTGAGGGAGGGTGTCATAATATTCAGCTGCTATTTTCTTTACCTGTAAAGATCAATGGGAACATATTAATCCATAATTTCTTACCTGCAAAATACTTAAATATCAGGAATACATTATATATCTCTTGTTATCAGAAGTTACCCAATGGATCTATAACATGGCCATGTATTTTTCAGTTCCATTTGTTTAGGATATAGTTAGTATGGTATAAAAGTTAATAACATAAGACTTCAACTTTGTGCAGCTGCTAGTTTATTGACTCTCTGACAGTAAATACAAAGTTCAGTCACATGTATACGCAAGGCAATCTTAAAAGTCAACCCATAGCTTTGTGGTGAATTGTAGTTTAAAGACTTATGCCACCATATGTTCTTGGATGTTCACACGACTCAGAAATAATAGTTGCTATATAATTCAGTTCCTATCCAAAATACTACCTGAATTTTATCTGAAAAATAAGTTGAGATTTGAAGGGTGAGGTTTTTTTTTTCTGTTTGAAACATTCATGCCTTGACTTTTCTGTCTTTGCAATGGAATCTCTGTACTAAAGTAATTTGCATAACCCAATTTATTATGTTTCCATTTGTTATGAATTTATATTAACAAGTGTAGTAGTATATGATGAATTAGACATAGAAATTCATTCAAAAAGGCACTCTTAGACAAACTGCAAACTCTCAGTTTAACCTGATTGATGAAATTAGATACACAGATATGTAACATCATTGACCAGGGACTTTGGCAGGGAGCAGATAAAAATGAAGACAAGGTAGAATAAGTGCATTGTAGCTAGGCATAACATCCACTGATTTTTTTTCAAATTGACAGTAATGTGCATTTATGGTTACAGATATCTCCTATATGCTGCCCGTAAAATGTTATGTCAGGTAGATGCAACTCCTATAATATGCGGACTTTAAGATAACTTGATTAACATAAGTGTTTTATCCAGTGGTGGGATTCAAAAAATTTTACTACCAGTTCTGTGGGCGTGGCTTGGTGGGAGTGGCTTGGTGGGAGTGGCAGGAGAAGGATACTTCAAAATCTCCATTCTCACCCCACTCCAGGGGAAAGGTTACTGCAAAATCCCCATTCCTTCTCCACCCCACTAACCAGCTTTCCAGCTCCGTTCTCCTGTGCAGGGCAACAAAGGAAGACCCAGCCGATCAGCTGTGACTCAGGAGGCAGAGAATAGATGGGGGTGGAGCCAGTCAGAGGTGGTACTTGTCGATTCTCTGAACTACTCAAAATTTCAGCTACTGGTTCTCCAGAACTGGTCAGAACCTACTGAATACCACCTCCGGTTTTATATGTGATGGACTTTTGTCTGTTTACAAACTGAAGACTTCAATAATACCAACCACAATGGTTATAAATAAAATCCACCTATCATCTAATACCAAACAATATCAAAAGAGCTCATGAAATCCACAAAACAATAAAAATATCCAATGTCAAAAAACTCTTAGAAGATGAAAACTTGAGTATAAAAATGATTGTAGTCCTAATTAGTTACTACTTTTTAAAACAGCCTAAGGATGAAGAGTCTGGATCTCTAGGAATAGAAATCATCCATAAGGGAAGGTGCCACCACCAAAACAACAACAACAACAACCCATTGCCCTAGTTGATTCCAATACTTGTAATAAAGTGAGATTTATTGGAGCTACTGTATAATTTTGTAACTTATGGAAAGCTAATCCTGCAGATAAGCAGGACACACATCCTGGACTTATCTATTATCTATTCAAGGATTTGTCTATTATATTAAGCAATCTAAAATTAATCCACTAATCTGCCTTCAAAACTAGAATTAGAATAACTATTATGCTACTAGCAAATATCTGACATATCTATCAGCTTAATTTCTGAATCTCTTTCAAGTACAGGATTAGAACTGTCTAACTGGGAGGTAACAAGAGAACAAGCATTAATAGTCAGATCCTTGCTGGAAAAAAGTGTTATTGATGGAGCATTCACCGCTGGAAAAAGACTGCTTTTGCTACCTGTTGCTACCAGGTACATTGATCTGCAAAGTCAAATCCAGCATAGTGTCAAAGAAGACCTTAAGATTGCATACCTGCTCTTTCAAGGGAAAATAAACTACAACTACAACAGGTAAAGTCTTTAGCATAGGTCTCCCTAATCATCAAACCTACCATAACTGGGTTATATAAAAACTGAAGCCCACCAGGCAAGCCTGCATACCTGATAAAATGTAGGAAAATTAAACATATCTGAATATTATCCACATTTATCCACTTCCTCATGAACAAATTCTGAAATTCTATATGCATTGAGAAATTACCAAGGACAGATCTTTTAAATTATCTCTTTGCTTCTGCTTGGGAGTTGTCACTGTGATTTTGGGATAATCTGCCCATGACAATCTCTCCTATCTTTTCCACCTAAATGCCACCTTTCTTGGTGTAAAGATATTAGGCTAATGTCTATGGAGATTCTCAATCATCCAGCTCATGGTTGTCCCAAAAGTGCTGTTCAAAAGGCAACTGGACTTTCTTGGTTTTTTTCTTTGGTTATCCAAGAAGCTTCTTCAGTTCTCAGTTCTGGTGAACTGAATAAGCTTCTTGGATGAGAAGCAAAACATTTTCAAGGAAAAAAACCAAGCTCAGCTGCCTTTTGAACAGCACCTTTGGGACAATTTAGTCTAATGTGGATGATGAGATGAGGCATAAATGTAAAACATCAAAACCATAATGTACATGAACGTCTGAACTACAACAACCTGACAACTTTCAAGCATCACTTCTAAGACCAGTTCTGATACTGGTTTACAAGATATAAAATACACAAAAGGATCCAAATCCTGCCATAACTCCATAAACTTCAGGTATAGACAGAATTCTTAGTCTCTTATTTTTTTAAAAGTATGAAAATATTGTACTATTAAAATTCAAGGTATCATAATGCAGTATAAATGATTTGCTATACAATAGTCTAATACTAAGTATATTATTTCAGCATATTCAAAGAATGAAGAATCACTCAGTATAAAACAAAGAAGAGACAAATAGTAGAAAAAAGCAGATAAAAATTCTGAGAAAAATGGGAAGATTGCAAGGGAGGACAAAGCTGAAAAATGCAAGCAGACCGGATTTACAGGGGACTAGAGGTCAGACAATAAAAGTTAAGGAATGATAAAGATAAAATGATATGGGTTTGGAGAAAAGGCAACGTGATTTTTTTTAATTAGAAGTCTTCAGCTTCTCTCCCCTAACTCTATCCAGGCAATTTACCTGAATAAATTTGAATAGGAAAGTAAGACAATTAACAGAGCAGCACAATCTCGAAAGTGTTCTCATAGGCAAAATGTACACAATTGATAAAAGTTACTACCTTCTTACTCATAGTAATATTTTAGATCCATAACATTATTCAGCCCTCTGCCCTATTTTATCCATTGATAAAAGCAGTGGCATCCACATGAGTGGTTGAAATAGACAAGTTTGTGGCCATCACAACATGACTGAAGCCCCACCCCATATAGATCTATGTAATGTGAGTTCATGGACGCCATTGTATGGAAGAAAAATTAATCCTTTCCATTTTATTTAAGGCATGATAAATAAAATTACTTGTGATTTTATTGGTAAGAAAAAAATAGCAAGGTGATGGTATTACCTTGGACCATTCACAGAAAGAAAGGACTATTTCTGCCTCCCTTTCTTCAGATTTTTAAAGGTGATACAATCACTTTTACACCAACCACATGATGAGTTCTACTATCTGACTCAGTCTTCCTCAATTCTCCAGACAACCAGGGCCATTGCTGAAAATATTGATGTCTGAAGCCCACACATCTAAAAGTTATTCAGGCCTAAGTAGAGTGATCAAAACACATAAGATGTTTTCTTTGAAATTCCTTAGGGTGGCAAGGTTATCACAGATTTATTATTTATCTTTGCCAATCAGAAAGGGAGATTAAATCAGTTTGACCAATCAGATTATTAGTTGATAAACTGGGGCTTTCCTGGAGGTTTTTCTTTTTTTTAAAGAAGTATGTGCAGCTTCCAGTAAACCACACGATTGGGGAAGGAGGGGACTTTTAGACATGATTCATACCAAAAAGCAATAGTACAAGTTAAAATCCCTTAAATTCAGTGCACGGACTTCAATTGACCCCTGTTTCTGCTGCGCCCAGTTCCATGTTTTTACACAAAACAGGTTTTTGTCCTTCAAGTGAAAGGTCAAGTTAATTGGTGATAAAATGTAATCTAATGTTTCCAGTCAGCATACCCTACCTGGAGTGTAACCTAGCTTGTCAGGTTTTTGTACATGTTTTTTCTGATTGTTGTAGACCAAACCCAATATCCCGAAGCACCATATAAGTTATTAATTTGAAGGGCAGTGAGCCAGATAAAACAATAGTCACCCAGAAAGGAATTCCAAGGTTTTATGAATGTTTAACATCTGACCTCTATTAACTTTTTTTCTGATGCAATCAGGCTCTTTGTCTTCCTCCATGCAGAATGAGCACAAACTCTCGTTTATATTGGCAAATTAGCTTAGTCTTAAAATGAGGGGTATGTTTGCATGATGCCCTGAGACATAAGCTAGCCACATAAGCAACTTTAGCTATTATGCAACTATTGGTCCATGTGGAAAGCTGATGTATCAGGCCAATTCAAAGAAGTGTACAATTATTATATGGATAAACCATTATGTACGTTTCATGAATAGAACTTTGGATCATTAATCATTAATCATTAATCACATGCTATATACTGCTTCTCTACCTCCCCAGAAGGAAAACAGTTTCTGATGTATTTCAGTTAATGCCACAGGATGGAGAGACCTAGCTACACAATTATATTTCAATAGTGGTCATCATCCTGACTTCTCCCCTCCATGCCCCTGCTATTTTGTGAATGCCACATCTTTAAACAGGGTAGACAGAATGGAAAGTCGCAATCAGGTCAAAAGACAAAGAAACTGGCTGAGGGCATTAGTATTCATACCCCAAAGTACAATCTTTTTATGTTTTGGGTCAACTTGCAGAAAAATGTGAAGTTTGTAAAGGTTTAGAAGGTTATGCACGCTGCTACATCAGCGCCCCCCCCAAACCTTTCTGCCTTTATGGACCGGTAGTGTCGGTGGCATCAGCGAGGGAGGGAGAGCAGATGGTTTCATGTGCACACCTGCCACTTGCGCAAATGGAGTCTCTTGCAATCATGAGGGTTGGGGACCTCTGTGGTAATTGAAAGATTTGTGGCAGAATCAGGGGGAGGAGGGCAAAGGCAACAAGTGACACAAATTCATATATTTTATAACAGTAGGATTTGTTCTCAGTGGGCATTCACTCTGGTTGCTGTGTTAACGTTTTTATTTCCTTTCTTCTGAAAGAAATAGGATTTGTTAGATCTGAGGTGGATCGGTTCGAAGGAGACGTGAGACCATTCTAGTGAGTTCAGCTCTTTATTTAGAATAGGAACAGTCTGAAAATACAAGCCGCGCAGCCCTTCATATAGGGCTGGCTCGCTTGGCGTAATGGCAGCGCTTTGAATCTCCCACGATCGGCACAGCCAATCGCGGTAGATTCTTAGCGCTCCAATCACGGCCGGGGCTTCGACCAATCAGGTCGCTGTCCATCTGGACCAATCAGTTTGTGAGGGTTTGGAGTATGCTAATACAGCATACCCCTCCCCTCTTGGTTTCGTCTGTCGGTGTGTCGTGACATAGTCGCGCAGGTAGGCGGGGCTTCGTACCTGTCTAGTTGACCTGCGCGGTTCAGTTCTTGTTTGGTTGTCGACCGGTTCGGAGGCCTTCTCTGTCGCTCCGGTTCCCAGGGATGGAACCGCCTGGAAGGTCGGGCTGGGCCTTTCTTGGTAGCTCCCTCCCGGTCTACCCGGGCTGGTTGAGCTGCCGTCTCTGTTGTTCCCGCTGGATTTTTCCGTGCTGGTTGAACTGGCCTGGCTGCTCCTTCCCGGTGACGATTCCGGGGTTGCCTGTTCTGTTGGTTCTGCGTTTACTGGTGAGAAGGACCAGTTTATTTGCGGGTTTCTGGGTGGGGGTTGTTCAGCTTGCGTTAGGGGGATCCCTCTTTCTTTAACGCTTGCTGTTTCCCCCCGCTTCTAGTTTCTTGCTCGGGTGTATGGTTGTTGGCTATTCTGGACCTCAGTTGGTTGATGTGCCGTTTCCAGTTTTTCCCGTCGCTTGTTTCTAGTCGGTATGATACGGGGCCGGTTATTTGGGTGATCGTTGCTGGTATCCAGAGTGGTTCCCCTGACAGGTTTTTTGCGTATACGGCATCACCTATGTTGAATTTTCTGTGCTTGCTGGAGGAACCCGGGGGTTTGTCAGGGGTGTATGTGGGGTGCATTCTATCTAGTGTTGATTGTAGTTTTCTGCCCATCATTAGTTCTGCCGGGCTTCTATTTGTGGTTGCGCTAGGTGTAATATGTTGGATGAGGAGCATTTTATTGATTTTATCTTGTATGTTGGTTGTTTCTATTTTCTGTATGGCTTTTTTTGTGTATTGGACCATGCGTTCCGCCTGTCCGTTCGCCGCCGGATTTGCCGGCGCGGTTAATGCATGGCGTATGCCCTGGCCTGCCAGAAATTGTTCAAACGCTAACGCGGTGAACTGAGGCCCGTTGTCCGACACTATTATATCTGGCAGGCCGTGTGTGGCAAAGAGTTTGCCCAGTTTCCTTATTACCGCCTCCGTTGTGGTTGATTTCATGGTGCTTACCTCCAGCCAGTTGGAGTAAGCGTCTACTGTGATGAGGTACATGTGCCCCTTGGTTGGTCCCGCGAAATCTATGTGAATCCGAGACCACGGTCCTCTTGGTGTTTCCCACTCAGGTACTGGGGCGGCGGGAGGGCTGGGTCTTGATTCTTGGCATTGTTTGCATTTGGCTACCCAGGTTTCGATCTGTTTGTCCATGCCTGGCCACCATGCATAGCTTCTGGCCAGGCTTTTCATCTTAACCATCCCTGGGTGCCCCTCATGCAGCATCCCCAATACCCTTTCTTGCAATGTTTCCGGAATTACCACTCTGTCACCCCAAAGTATGCAGCCCTTCTCAGTAAAGAGTTCAGTTTGTCTGTTTCTGAAGGGTCTGAATAGTTCGTCCCTGTCCCCTTCCGGCCATCCTTTTCCAACCCAGCTTAGGACTCGCGCCAGCCGCTTGTCTTTATTTGTTTCTCTGGCAATGTCTGGCGCGGTCACTAGTGGGTTGGGTATTGTCTCTATTTGAAGTACCTTTGTCGTGGGTGCCGGGTCGTCTTCTAGGTCGGGCAGGGGTGAGCGGCTCAGGGCGTCTGCGTGGGCGATGTCCTTTCCGGGTCGGTGAACCAGCTGGTAATTGTATGCTGACAGGAATTCAGACCACCTTGTCATTCTTGGTGATAGAATGTTCGGTGTGGCCTTATTTCCTGCCAGGATCCCTAGCAGCGGCTTGTGGTCCGTGATGATTGTAAAAGTCCTACCGTAAAGGTATTTGTGGAATTTCTTGATGCCTGCAACGACTGCTAGGGCCTCTTTGTCGAGCTGTCTGTAGTTCCGCCCCGGTTTTGAAAGTGTCCTTGATGAGAAGGCGATGGGTGCTTCCCTCCCGTCTGGTAGCTGGTGGCTGAGGATGGCGCCGATCCCAAAAGGCGATGAGTCGCACATTACCGTTAATGGCAGGGTCTCGCTGTACTGGATTAGTACCGCGTCAGATGTTAGCAGGTTCTTTGTGTTGTTGAAGGCGCTCTCCTCCCGTGCTCCCCAGGTCCAGGTGGCTGTTTTATCTAACAGCCTATGCAACGGTTCCGCCACGGTCGCCTTTTGAGGTAGGAAGACATTGTAAAAGTTTAACAGTCCCAAGAAAGCCTGCAGTTCCGTTTTGTTTTTGGGTCGTGGCACTTCCCTTATGGCTCTCAGTTTCTTTTCTGTGGGGTGGATCCCTTGTTTGTCTAGGAGGTACCCTAGGAACTCGACCCTCTCAGCCCTTAGCTGGCACTTCCCTTTCTTGACTTTGAGTCTCTGAATTTCTTCAGTACCTCCCTCAACCGGGCTTCTAGTTGCCACCAAGACGTCGTCAAAGTAGGGCACCACCCCCTCTATGCCCTGGAGGAGTCTTTCCATGAGGCTTTGGAAGACTCCGGGTGCCACGCTGACTCTGAACTGGAGCCAGTTGCAACGGAAAGCCCCCCGTTGCGTTACGATGGTCTGGGCTTCGGCGGTTGCGGCGTCGACCGGCAGTTGCTGGTAGGCTTGTGCCAGGTCGAGTTTTGCAAAGATCCGGCCTCCCCCCAGCGAGTGCAGAAGGTGCTGCACTACTGGGACGGGGTATGCGCTTTGCTGGAGCGCGTGGTTTAGGGTGGCCTTATAGTCCCCACAAATTCTCACAGACCCATCTGGCTTGATGGGGGTGACTATGGGGGTCTCCCACCTGGCATGATCGATTGGCTCCAGTACCCCTTGCGCGATGAGCTTATCTAGCTGCTCATCGATCTTGTGCTTGAGTGCAAAAGGCACTCGTCTGGGCTTGAGGCGGATTGGTGCGATGCTCGGGTCTATATTAAAAGAGATGGGGGACCCCCGGTACTTGCCTAGGCTGTCGTCGAAAACTTCCCGGAAGTCCTCCACGAGCGCCGCTTCCCAGTCCGACTCTGTGGTACGGTGGATTCCGGTTACTTCAATGCCTAGGGGTGCGAACCACTGTAATCCCAACAGGCTCGGCCGATCCCGGTCGACGATGGTCAGGGTAGCACGGTGTGGTTCTTGAAGGTGACTTTAAAATGGCCTCTGCCAACTACAGGGATGCGGTTTCCCTGGTAGTCTTTGAGGGTTAGTGTTTGGTCTTCTAATTCCTTGCGGCGGATGGAGGGAACCAGGCACTTGATGGTGTGCCATGAGACCATGGAGAGGAAGGACCCGGAGTCCACCTCCATGTCGCATGGCTGGTCTTCTATCCCCACCATCACGCATACCTTTCTGGCGTCGCTTGTGGAGAAATGGCTGACGACGACGGTCTGGTGTGTTTCCTCCCTTTCTCTTGCCTCGTTGAGCCGCCTGTTCCGACCCTCTTGGCTCCAGCGGCTCTCCGTCTGGCGGTCTCGGTATCTGGTGGGGGTGTTCTCTTGCCTCCGTGGGCTGCCATCTCGTCGCCGTGGGCTGTATTGTTTTTTATTTCTGCACACCTTGGCGATGTGCCCCCGCTTCTCGCACTGTCAGCAAACGGCATCGAGGAACCGGCAGTCCAAACGGGGGTGATCGCCTCCACAGCCGGCACACTGGAACCTCGACTTACGACCTCGGGGTTCCCGTCGCCCTCGTGCTGCTTGCAGGCGGTGGATTTCCTCCTCCTCGTCCTCGGTTTCTGAGAAGGAGTCAATGTCGCCGTGGTGCGTGGTTGTGTCCCGGTGGTCGATCTCGGGTCGCCTTTCGGGGTTCGGTGTCATCTTGCCGGTTGCTGCTCGTGGCGCGATGCTCGATTGCCGCATCCAAGCCGCTGATTTCTTGGCCACTTCAGCAACGGCTACCTCTGTGAGCGCATCGGCGAGGGAGATGTCGCCCTTTGCCATGATGCAGCTCTGGAGAATGGGGTCTCGGAGTCTGAGGACGACGCGGTCTCGCAGGGCCTCGTCCAGGTCGGCGAACTCGCACAGGCCACCCAAATCTCGTAGTGCCGCTATGAAGTCGCCAAGCCCCTCGCCCTTGCGCTGGTCCCGCCTGTAGAAATCGTGCCACTGGATGAGGATGGGCATGACGGGGGCATAGTGGCTTTGTAGCAGGGGCTCGAGGTCGCCCCACTCCATGGTCTTGATGTCCTCCGGCTTGGCCAAGGCTTTGGCCATTTTAAACACTGCCGGCCCGCAGTGTGTGAGGAATACGGCCCGTTTCTTGTGGCCGTTGGCATCTTTAAGATTGCTACTCTCAAGGAACATCTGGAACCTATCGGTATAGGATTCCCAGTCCTCAGTAGCGGGATTGAAGGGTGCGGGTGGTGAGTTGATGCCGGCCATGCTGCTTGCTGCTGAGTGTCGCCTCGCCACGTGCTGGGTGGTCTCTTTGTCTCACGATCCCACCTTCGTCGCCAGTGTTAGATCTGACGTGGATCGGTTCGAAGGAGACGCGAGACCATTCTAGTGAGTTCAGCTCTTTATTTAGAATAGGAACAGTCTGAAAATACAAGCCACGGCAGCCCTTCATATAGGGCTGGCTCGCGGCTCGGCGGCCAATGGCAGCGCTTTGAATCTCCCGCGATCAGCACAGCCAATCGCGGTAGATTCTTAGCGCTCCAATCATGGGCGGGGGTTCGACCAATCAGGTCGCTGTCCGTCTGGACCAATCAGTTTGTGAGGGTTTGGAGTATGCTAATACAGCACAGGATTCAATATGGAACAACTGTTTCCTAATGTGGTTCCTCCCTAAAGTATCAGCCTTTGTACATTTCATATGAAAATAGAAGCTGTAGAGTTTTTATAACACCCCGGCTAAAATGCTATTGACTAGCTCAGTGCATTGTATGCAGCCAACATAGTTACTGACTAGATCTAGGTGTTGTGCAAATTCAAAGATTTGGATCAAGCCCTAATTTACTTAATACAGAGTTAATAAGTTGTACGAACAAAGCCAGTCTCTAATGACAGATGCAGAACCACTATTTTAAGCTGAACCACTATTTGTTATTGTTTATTAGATAACTTCAACCGGAAGTTACTATAATTCACAGAAATACATAGCCAGTTCACCTACTGTATACTATAAAGGCAGGTGCAGAAATATTCTAGATGCCTTTATCAATCTATATGCTACCTTTTTTGGGAGGGGGAGGGTCCTTGGTTGCTTTCTTGCAGACGTTTCCTTATCCAAATAGGTAACATCATCAGTGCTAGACTACGCTTATGCTTCCTTTTATTTGTCTAATCAAGCATTTTTAAGGAATATCAAATTGCTTATAGCTTATTTTTGAGGATGCTATAAAAAGACTGGAGCGTGGACTAGAAAAGTAGGCTCTGACATGAGGATCAAGATGCCAGGGATAGCACTGTGAATGCATAGCCTCTCCAAATCTGGAAAGTATGATAGGACTTGTAAGCCTTTAGTTATCAGAGCTAAATTGAACAGATACAGGGAAAAGATAATATGCTATGAAGAATCATAAAAACAAATCTTACGCAAGTGTGGGCTTTTTTCTGTGTAATGAAAACAGTAAGGATGTTTGTCTGCATGCGTGTTTGGGAGGCGAATGGCATTTGTAACCTTGAAGCAGTAAAATAATAGTCACCAAAGGTGTTTGCTATTTGGTGCTTATAAAAATAACCAAGCTATTTTTTTTAGGACAATGACTAGATTTCAATGTTTTTTATGTTCTCAAAAAAAAATTGATTTGTTTGTTCCTATTTATGTAAAAACACTAATTAAATGAATGAGAATGCCTCCCATCAGGCTCTTATTTCTTTAATAGGTTACCTATTTTGTTACAAATATTAATCCTGTATGAAACACCAATTTCTTCTGAGCCTCTTGACACACACCCCTCCAGATGCTGGCTATGCTGTCTCTTGTCTGACTGGTTCCTTTGGCAGCGTCTCTTTGCTGGGTCTCCCAAGGTCTTTCATTCCATAACAGGAAGGCTTATGAAGGGAATGGTGAAGATGAAGCGTTACCAAAAGATCAAAGCTAGATTGCTCTTTTATCCTACACCATAAATGAGTAAACAAAGGTGCAGGTGCTCAAAGACAAGAGTGTCTGAAGGGATGATTCGAAAAAACCAAGGCAGTAGTTCCACCACATGCAAACTGAGCTTCCCCGCCCCCCACGCCCTCAACTGAATAAATAACATTCACATTATATTTTATTATTGGAATGTTGAAGAAGTTATTTCCCACTGCCTGCCCATGTGTGTAACTTCTTTAATAGCTATCCATGTTATAACATGGTTTAAGACTCCCCAAAACTGAAGGTATGGTTAAGGGTGATAAAAGTCTTCACAAAATAATCTTTAAAATCAAATGTGTTAAACAAAAATCAGAAACTCATACTAGAAAAAACATGGTTTGTAACAGCTTCCGAGAGGGGTACCCCGCAGCTCCCAATATGGCGGAGACCTCATCAATTCCCTTGACACATGCCAGGTTGCTATCCCTTTAACTTTATCTTTTATAAAGTTGTTTACTTTTAAAATAAAAGGGCGTTTTTAACAGGTTCAATTAAACCAATTTAAATGGAAAGCTGTCATGTTGCAAAACTAAGCGTCCATTTTTAGCGTTATCTCTGTTTACAAGAACTACATCCAAACATTCCCAGAGGACTGACAAGGGGAGGATTGCTGCACCTCCCTGCCTTGCTTGATCTGTGCCTTCTGACCTTCAAAAGTCAAATGGAGTGGCAGCCTAGGAACATAGGTAGGATAGCGGGTTTTAGGCCTTTCTGCTAAATGAATGCTTTATAATTTAATAGGCCCACCACAGCAGTAGCAAAGAATTTGCAAAATTCAGAATTTGCAAAATGGTCATTCTGGTGCCACAGTCAGAGAACTGCCCCGCTGTGTATCACAAGCCAAATGTCTACAACCATTTGGTGCTTACACAAGTCTCACAGCAACAGTGATCAAAGTTAGAAAGGACTTCCTTGCTAGCTAAAATCCACCTACACATAATCATGAAGAGGCAGACCAGAGTATTTGGCAATGAAATATATAAGGATGGATTCATTAGTCTACATATACACAATAACTCAGGGGGCCTACAGAATACAATATAATGCATTTTTACTTTGATTGTGCAATCCATGCTCCAAACCCCCGTTTATTAGTATATAAGAGTGCATATGTCATGTGTGGGGTTTGGGGAGGGACCACAGAGGCAAGGCAGATCCCCTTTAGGCAATGATTCTGTATTTGCACAGTGCTGCAAATTGTGGAAAAGTTACGTAGGTATTCATTTTTTTTGTCTAATAAAACAAGCAAAAATTAATGTTTAATTCTCAAAAGTTTGGTACTTTTTAAGAGAGGTTATACAAATAATATTCTGGCATGGAGATTACACACTGGGATGTGTGTATGTGGTTGTTTGCAGGGGTTGGTATGCAATATAGGGCAGAGGTGTGCTATTTTCCTTCAGAGGGGTGTGTAAAAATATGTGCAGATGAATCACCTAAAGATAGAGAACAAGTTCAGATCCAAACACTAATGCAATTTTGTATAAAAGTATCTCAGAACAGAAGGCAACCCTGGCATATATCACCAGTTCAGATTTGAGAATATATTATTCACCAATAATTCTTCATTAAAAACAATAAATGAAATCAAAATGAAATCAAGAAGCTGTCAGTTGAAGAGGACAAATGTAAAAGAAGATGAGGAGGAAGAGCAACCAAATTATGGCATATGTCTCAAAGTATGTACATTGATACATGTTCATCTGCCTTTGCCTCTCATTAAATATGGACAGAAGAAAGTGTCAAAAATAGCCATATTGACTTGACCTTTCATTTATAATCCAGTGGAAAAACAAGAACCTTTATTTACCATACATCTGATTTCACACTGATAATCAGTATTTTTCATTAATATCTATAACTTTCCCTCTCATTCCAAACCATATTTTGATGTTAGAAGCTATATAAACTGTCTTTTACTATTTCATTCTGCATGCTTTAACTCTGTTATTCTTTCTTCCTGTCACATGACATAATAGGGACTTTGAAGAAGTTTAATAAGCAATGTACACAAACAATTTGAAACATTGAAAGAAGGAAATACTAATGCTTACCATTGGCAGTCTAGATCCAGGAATGCTGGGGAAATCATGGTGTTCCATATGATAGCCAACATTAAAGGTGATCCAGTTGAGGGGTCCATAGTATGAATATGTTTCATATCCTTTCAAAAACATGTAATGTTCTGCTATGAAATGGCCAGAAATAGGGTGCAAACCCATGCCTAGGATTGTTCCTGCTATTAAATAAACAATAGGCCTCCAACCCCACAAATAATAGATTGCAAGGTCAATAGAGAATTGTACCAAAGCATTAAATATTTCCATTTCAGTAATTGCTTTGGGGTTGACATATAGTGGCCTCAAACTGTAAGCAAATGGCTGGATGGCAATCCAGATTAGTTTCCGAAATGGAGTACAGAAGAACCAGCCCTCAAAATCAGTAGGGATGTCCACATCCAAAGCATCTCCGCCAAGGTATCGATGGTGATCAATGTGGTACTTCTTGAAAGAGGCAGAGTAAGGTAATCCAACAGGCAAGTTGGCAAAGACGGCAAACCACCTATTCAACCTGGCCTGCTTGTTGCCAAAGGCAACATTATGAGAGATATCATGGATTGCAAGTGTTATGGAGTGGTTGATGCAGCCCCCAAAACTATAAGCCCAGAAGAAAACCCACTTCCAGGCTAAATTTCTCACCAGGTAGCAGGCAAGAAGCTGAGTGAATACCATTCCTGTCACAATCCATTTTAAGTTGGGATCTGAACCCATTAGAGATTTGATGGCTGGATATCTGGCTGAGGGAAGAAAGAAACATGGCATTAAAGGCAGTTGAGAGCAGTCTTCCTTTTTTTAAAGGCTCATTTAGCCCAACAAAGTCATGTCACCAGTCCTCTTACTGTTTGTTCCACATAATTACACTGAAAGAAGAAAAGAGGTAATACTGTAAACCACCTTGTTTGAAAATTACATGCTTGTCTGATAAAAGTCAGAAAACAATAACGAGGTACAAGGCCACCATTTCATTTATATGCAGAACTCTTTTATTGCATAATAACATTCAATCTTGCTGATGTAGAAGTCATGTCCGATGTAATCTCCTAGCCAAATAGTGGCTGAATCTAGTCCTGCTTAGTTTCAGCAAAGTTGCACTATCACATGGCTTCAAATCCTGTAATCTGATTATTTTATTATTAGATTCTATTTCCCTATTAGTTACATAAGTATTATTAACTTGTCTTCAGCTTTGTCACTTGAAATAAGAAATAGTTATTTTAAAAATTTGTTTGAACCTAGATTAAAATGAAATGTGGTTCTAGTCCAGGGATGTCAAACTTGATTTACGTGAAGGACGCATCAGGGTTGTGTTTGATCTCGGGGAGAGGGGGGCAGGGGGCGTGGCTACGCGGCCCTCTCAAGCTCCATTTTCACTGGCAGAGGGTTGCAGGAGGCATCACAGTCTAAAACAGAGCTTGGGAGCTTGTTTTCTCTGGCAGAGGCACTGTGGGCCGGTCCTTCACTGTTTCCAGGGTGGCTCCATGGGCCAGATCTAAGCACCCTATGGGCTGGATTCAGCCCACGGGCCTTAAATTTGACACTCCTGTTCTAGACCTAAACTTCAGCTACGATTTTGTAAACTAAATACTCTTGGGTTTTAAAAAGAGGCCAAGTATATTGGGAAACTATACTTAAAGAGCGGACACCAAAACTTGATGCCCAAGACAATGTAACACATTTTAACTCCATAATCCCTGGGCAAAGTTTAAGAAAGGATGCCATAGAAGAATTTGGTAGCAGGAACACCAAGGCCAGTTTGAGGATAGACTGTATGGCCCCTTGGTGCTGCCTTCCTCTGATGCAAAAATTAATGTTATAATCACTTGGAAGAAAGTACTCACTCATGTCTTTGTTCAATGACAGTTCCTTTGGTTCCCCAACTGTCAATATGGGAAGAGCAGAACCACTAAAAATGGCCTCCACTGTGTGAAAGAACAGTTTGCTGAATTTCAGCCCTGCCTGTCTACAAAAAGAAGTCCGTCCCCCCCCAAATCCAAGATCCAAGCTACTGAGGCTTGTGCCATCCTTAAGGCTATGAAAAGTAGCCTTCATGAACATGTGAACACATTATCAAAATGTATAGTTTATTCAACAACATTAATAACAGTGTAGGAATTAGGGATTGAAATCGGTACCCTTATGAGAGACTGAAATTGTAAGCCCTGGCTCCCTCTAGTGGTGTCTAAGACCAAAGAAAATACACTATTCAAGTACTCTTATGATCTTCCTACCTTGCTTCTGTCTAGGTTGGTGATGGACTTTTTAGGATGGTGTCTAAGCTTGACCTTGGGATCCTTTGTTTGCCAAGAACGCATAGAACAACTCTTGTTACTTTGCCTTTATAAGTTTGTCTTGAGCCCTAGAGACTACATGGGCAAACCAATGAGTTTTCTCGGCAACACACTCAACCAAAATTTCTAATAGCAAGGCAGTTTATGTATGGGAATTTGTAGCAGCCATCTATAGTACCCTTCAGACCATATCTGGTCTGCAATTTCCAACCAGCATGGCCTATAAATCTAACAGGCATTTTTGCCCCAACAG
Organism: Notechis scutatus; assembly: GCF_049901735.1. Lineage (NCBI taxonomy): Eukaryota > Metazoa > Chordata > Lepidosauria > Squamata > Elapidae > Notechis > Notechis scutatus. The sequence continues at coordinate 305,981,271 of NC_142009.1, forward strand.
GTTTACTTGTTATCCTCATGGGGACAATGCAACTGATTTTTTTAAAAATGTGTATCACTGCCCTTTTTTTGTTGACCTTTGATCAAGTTGGGAGATCAAGCAACAGGTGTGCGTTGTCCTTTTTCAGAGCATTGGCTGCCATCCAACATGGAGCTCCTGGCTGCTCCAAAGTCCCCTTAAAGGCAGCCAGGCACACCTTTTAATGATCCAAGGGCCACTTCAGCCTTTGAACAATATACTGGGAGCCACATAAAAATATTTTAATGGTAGGGTGTCCATTTGATTTCTTAAATATTAATGCTTACACTTTAATGTAATTATGTACTTGTTAAAATTTAGCATTTATAATTATTCTAATCCCTGTCCCTCTCTATTATTTGCCCTTCAAATAGGAGGCTGTTCCCAGCTTGTTGATAACCTTTCTTAGCTAACAAGAACATATAGAAGAAAAGTGTCTATGGAGATTCTCAATCATTCATGTCCTGGTTATCCCTGGTGCTTTTTCAAGAGGCAACTGGACTTTCTGGTTTTTCTTTGAAGGCATTTCATTTCTCATCCAAGAAGTTTCTCCAGCTGAAACATCTTCAAAGAAAAAACAGAAAGCCCAATTGCCTCTTGAAACAGCACCTTTGGGACATCTAGAAGAAGCATACCGAAAAGGACAGACCAGTGTGAGAAATGGAAAAGAAAGGATATCCCTCAGTCTGACTTTATATCAACTGCTTGGAAACTGTCAGCCTCCCAAGTAGATCAGACAGGAAACGTAACAAGGTGGGCTAATTCTACTGTTTTATAAGACTACATTTATGTAATAATCTTGTAAGTCTAACAGTACAAATTTCCACCATCTTTTTAATGGTCTGATTAATTAAGGTGAATCCTTTCCCTTTTATCTGATCATTCCCTAGGCAGCATCTTTCGCCCCCACCCCATCTTCCAAAGTCATTATCAGATTCCATTAGAGAAACCAATAATTCACTGTGACCTGTCATCAAACTATACTTACACAAATTCCCATTTACTTTTAAATGTTACTGGCATGTCACCAATTACTCTTTCCATTCTCAAGTGGCTTCATTCATAACATCAGAGATATCAGAGCCTGTTATTTATCCCTCTCTTGGTCAAATATAGTTAGGTAACCAACAGGTCCTAGATAACAAAAAATGCACACGCTTCAGGGATTTTACTGTTTACAGAAATGTGACAATTTGCTAAGCAATAAGCACCTCACATTCTTAACCACAATTTTCCAATTAACTATCCTACTTCTAAAATATCCCTTTCTGTCCAAAGCTGAATCACTTTTAACTGTGGTTTTGGTTGTGACTAAATACCATATCTATATATCCAGGTGGAGGAAATTTTGCAAAACTTCATTATTACATTGCAGAAAGCTATTTTTTAAAGTCAGGCTGAATTAATACATCATATGGTACAGACAATGTGATGCAACCATATCTCTTCAGATTCACCAGTGTCACAAAATTAAAATTAAGATTTAGATGGAATGGTTTCTCAAAATACTTAATGAAATAAAAAGAACAAAGATCCATACATTCGGACTGGAACTCAGCCTATATGGGATCATCATAACCATCACCATTACCTGGTCAGTGGGCAGTCTTGTAAATTGAATGAATGAACAGATAAATAAATAATCTGCTCCTTCAGTTGTTGAACTGCTCTTCTGAACTTATCTGAATTTATCATTTAAAATGTTTTTGTCCTGTGCTTATGTCAGCTTGATTCTAACCTCGCTTAAGGAAATCCTACATAGACTAAGACAGTTTAGCAGCAGCTTGTAATATATTTGATCTGGATGAAGGCCACTACATCAGAGGTGATATTCAGCAGGTTCTGACCAGTTCCGGAGAACCGATAGCGGAAATTTTGAGCAGTTCAGAGAACTGGCAAATATCGCCTCTGACTGGAGATTTTACAGTATCCTTTCCCTGCCATGTCCACCAAGCTACATCCACAGAACCGGTAGTAAGAAAAATTGAATCCCACCACTGCAGTACATCCTTCTACTGGACAACTGGCCTGTTGCTGTACCCCTTCCACTTTCTGTTCCAGGAAAACAGTAGCCAATTGCTTTTCTTCTTGTAGGAACATCTTCCTGGAGATAAGTATATTTTTTGTGTAGGTATATATGTGTTTGTGTGGCTACATGCAGACATTCTCACATACATGCACACAACTGTGTGTGGAGAGAAAGAGAGAGAGAAAGTAAGAGAAAGTTAAGGTTGAACAATCAAATTATAGGTGTATTCAGGCACAACAGCTTAAGAAAAATTCCTCTTTTCAGCCTGCACCCCATTTTTTATCCTTCCTTATCATCAATAAGGAAATAGTACATGGGTTATCTGGAAGCTATCTCATCCACCTCAGTGGACTAGAAGAACAATAAAAATCTGGGATTTTTTTTTCAAATGGAGGGGGAAGTTACTTATTCCAGGTAAACCTTCCACTAGCAGAGACTCGGGTTTTTATGCTGACCCTCTAATTCAAGAATGAGGACTAGCCTTGACTCCAATTTATAAGTTGGGTTACATGCCAACAGAAAAGGCTAATCCTTGGCTGCAAGCCACCTGAGCAAGTGCCTGCTTTTGTGAGAAGGTGATTTGACTTCTTGAGCTGTTAATCCTAGCACCACACAATAAATCAATCATTATTAATCTAGTAGCTAAACATTGGGAGGAACCCTACTTCTCACTGGCAGAATAGTAGCTACAAAACTGGGGCAAAGTTGTTTCCTCCAGGGAAGGATAACCTCAGTATTGAGTGTTTTTCAATCTTCACAGTTTTAACAGATGTGGATTTCAGCTTCCAGAATTCCCCAGTTGGCTGAGAATAGAAATCCACAAATCTTAAAACTTGCCAAGGTTGAGAAATACTAAGCTAAAGGTGCTGAATAGGGAGGCCCACAAAAATGTGTCTTCCTCAAAATCTTGAATGCAGCCTCTCAAAGCCATTCCCAAAGTAATGGAAATGATTAAAATATGGGGAGGGGCATTCATATGGACTTCATTTATTTCATTTTCAATTAAATTAGACTTCTTTCTGATTTTTTCCCCATTCTTAACACAACCCATCAGATTACTCAAATGCTTATTGTGACCAAGTCCTCAACAAAAACAATTACCACCAATCTGTCTTCCATCAAGGACCTGTATACTGCACGAGTGTAAAAGAGGGCTGTGAAAATATTTACAGACCCCCCACATCCCGGACGTAAACTGTTTCAACTCCTTCCCTTAAAACAATGCTATACTGCACACCAGAACAACTAGAACAACTAGACACAAGAACATTTCCCCCCGAAAGCCATCACTCTGTTAAACAAATAATTCCCTCAACACTGTTCAACTATTACAAAGTCTGAACTACTATTACTGTTAATCTTCTTATCACTCCTTATCACCCATCCCCTCCCACTTGTGATTGTAGGACTGTAACTTTGTCGCTTGTATCCTTACAATTTATATTGATTGTTTCCTAGTATGATTTAATTGCTTATTGTACCCTATGACTATCATTAAGTGTTGTACCTTATGATTCTTGACGAATGTATCTTTTCTTTTATGTATACTGAGAGTATTTGCACCAAGACAAATTCCTTGTGTGTCCAACCATACTAGGCCAATAAAGAATTATATTCTATTCTATTCATTGCCCAAAATAAGAGAACATGAAATGGTTATTATTTTCCACAATGAACTGAATAGAGGAAAGAAAACATGCTGCAAAATGTGGCCTGAATAGCTCTAGGTAAGCTGCTTCCTGTGATTCAAATATCTTCTGCCTCACCCCTTCCTTCTCCAGTTGCTTGCTTTCAAAGGCACACCTTTTCTCCTTCTCCAGCCTGGTTCTTTCCAGACATGGAAAAATTTACAAAGCTAATTTGATGGTGGTGATCATGTTCTTGAGTTCCAGAAAGCTCCCTGTAGCTATCTAAGTTTTATTAGCCACATATGTGTGTATATTACACACACACACACACACATTACTTATATATAAATAAGTATCTTATTTATTTATGCCAATAGGTAGTAACAGCCAACTGTAAGCATAGAACATTTTTTTAAGGGTATTTGCTAGAAACAATCTTGATTATATTTGACCCCTTTTTATGATCTTGGAGAGAAAAGCAAGAATTAGTTGATGAAATCTGCCAATGATAGATTTTCAGCCAGTTTATGGGTAGGATTGAAACTGTCAAGATGCAAAATGAGGTGAAGAACTTTAAAGATGCAGAATGACTTGTCCTCATGTAGGTCCATATACTATCTCTTATATATGAGCCATTTGAAGGACATTTGCGAAGTAGAATTTCTCTGTCAATGGAATACCAACTTAATGATATAGGTAGAAATAGCAGAACTAATATAATCTAGATTTCCTATCTAACATCCTACCAGGATGGTTTGAAAGGTAAAAAGAGAGAAATCATACAGCTGATAAAACAAAATCAAACATTGCTTCTTTCTTTGCCCCAACCAGCTTAAATGCAATTTCCAATCTGCACTAGATTTGGAGCTGGACTGGAAACTGCAAGTTTCTAGCTATCTTTGGAATCAAATTCCCATAAACCAGCGAGACCTATAGCCAGGGATGATGGAAATTTTCATCCAAAACTCTGACCAGTTCATCCAAAACTTAAGCCAGTTTCCTGCCACTCTTCAGCATTTATTGTACTTTGATAATACGGATTGTATTATCATATATGGTGGACTTGTAGGAAAGTCCAGGAATTCTGGCATAAAATTCAAAGTTGGTTAGAAGAAATTGGTGAGATTAAACTTGCGTATAAACCGGGGTTGTTTTTGCTGGGAATCAATACAGAGAGATACAGTAAGGAACTAATGTATCTAATAATACACGTGATCACGGTAGCAAGATTAGTTTATGCTCAAAAGTGGAAAGTTAAGGAAATTCCCAATGAAACCGAGATAATTAAAAAGATATGGACATGCACCAAAATGGAGAAACCAACATTGGAAATAAAAAATAAGGACGAGACTGAATACTATAAAGTATGGGACAAATTTTATCAATGGTGGGGAAAAAGGAAGGACTTAAAATTAAAATAAGGATGTTAAGATAGTAGATTAGAAATATGGAAAATTGCTGCAATGTATAAAGAAATGTATATATTATGTAAAATTGTATTATATGCTATGCATAATAGATACGTATGACAAATAGGTTTGTCAGGATGATTTCATCACGTTCATTGTTTTTAATGTTTTTATTCAATAAAAAAATTAAAAATTTAAAATAAAAATAAAGAGTTCCTAGCTTTCACAAAGCAGCATGGGTTTCTTGGTGCAAAACTGGGCTTTCGTGCTTTTACCAAAATAACCAAAAAGCAAGTGATACATTTATTTGTTTTTCATTTTTTAAAAAAATGGAATCTGGATGCATGAGATTGCTGCCTGAGCACCCTTTCAAGAAACCAAACATAAATTTGTGTCAGAAAGTCTCTTGAGAAAGAGAAAAATATTAATTAACTATTGCTTGATGCTAAACTATATTGTGCCATTAGGTAGATTATGAAGCAGGAATTAAGCATAAACAGCCTGACTCTAGCCTCAGGGGTAGCTTACTATATGAGGAAGAACAATTCAACTACAAAAATACTAACTACTAGTGCCAGTAAAAGCTTAATAATTGTCTTGACAAACAACATGCCGAGTATGAGAGCTGTAGTCTAGCCTCTGGCCATTTAAACTTTGCAGTAGTATTGAAAAATTTAAGATTGTTGGACTTTGAATGTTTAGATTTGAGATTTGGGTGGAATAACATTTATGTATGGTGAAGATTGCCAGGAGAAATATCAACCTCAAATATGCAGATGATACCACTCTAAAAGCAGAAAGTGAAGAATACACTAAAGAGCCTTTCGATGAGGGTGAAAGAGTTGGTTTGAAACTCAACATTAAAAAAAAAACCTGAGATCATACCATCCAGTCGCATCACTTCCCAACAAACAGAAGGGGGAAAAATGGAAACAGTGACAGCTGTGAGATTATAAATTCTCAGTTTTGAATCAACAGGAGACATCACGAACAACGTCCAGCAATTTTTATACAGGAATTTAACCTTTCCTGTGTATCCATTTATCATCAATAAAGAATTGATGGAGTTTAGTAAAATCAAGTCGAATGCCTTGAAATGCTCTTATGCTAAAGTTGCCAAAGTAGACTTTGTTTACTAACTCTTTTATGTGCTATACATTTCTCGCATATTTGTCACAATCCACAGCATCCATAAGCTTCTACAAATAAGTCACATCATACCTTAGTCCCCTAATGACTATCCTGATGTAGGCAACTTCCAACTTCCAAAATTAACATGCTTTCCACAGGCAATATCCATTTCTGCTTGCTCCTACTTTCTCTAACTTCCTCTGCTCACTACATTCAATTCCTTCTATTATTTTCTCTTCCCATCCGCAAACATCTCATTCTAGTAGTTTTGCATACAAAACTTTATACAAATAGCATAATTATCTATTCACAGCCTACAATATCCAGGCAATCCTAGAAATCTCCTCAACTCCTTCAAAAGTTATTTTTCTACTGCTTTCATTAATCATATGTCCTAAGTATTTTATCCCTCTTTCCATATATAGAAATTTCTAACTCATCTCTCTAACAATTCCTTAAAGGACAACAGCTTGTATTGCTGACAAATAAACAAACAAAATGCCATAGGATGGAGCACCTTTGCTCCTAAGGACTCAAAAGTCACAGACATAAAGGCGTAAAAGTGGGAGGTAGCAATGAGGCATTTTGAATCCATGCTCTGAAATATATTAGTGTCAATTCTCTGCTTTTAGTAAAATGTGAGTCAGATTCAGATCCCATTCAGATGGAAGCACATTCTAAACCTCAAAAAGTTCCAGAAGTAGAACAGAAATCAAAATAGTATTCAGAGCAGAAAAGAAATATACCTGCCTCCCTTTATATGCAGGTAAAAGATTGCTGTAATGTCTAAGGCTGCACGAGCAGGTTACCTCTTCTCTCCCCTCTCCCAGAGAAGCTCAGCAGAGAGAGAGAAAACTGTAAACGGAAAAAGCAAACCTCAGGCCGCCTTTCTTATTTCTCTTGCAAGGCAAACAGTCCAGGAAGGGGGAATACAGGGAGGAAAAATATTAAACTACACAGAAATCTCACCTCCTTTCAACAAAATAATTCTCTCTATATTTGTCTCTAACTCACTGACATTTTCCACAACTTTCTCTCCCACTTCTCCATAGAATCTTTCTCATTTCTCGGTCTTGCAAACACGTACAACAATGAAACAAGTACAACATAACAAGTACAACAACAAAATCTTGCAGCTTACTGTTTCTTTATACTAAAGGGAATCTTTCTAAGGGGGTTAACATACAGGCATTCTCAGGTCTCAGGATCACTTTGCCTTATCACTCCTTATGACCTTTGGAACATTTCACAGATACTCACATTTGTACTGCAATCAGACTTTTTGTGTAAACAATTGCACATAACAATATTTCATTACATGCTTTCTCCATTCAAACTATCCTCATAATTATTTCAGGGAGCTTTTTTCTAATTAACCTTTTTTGTACTATTATTAGAGGGTCTCATCCTCCCTACAGGTTTGGAAATGATTACACACAGGCACCTTCACACACTATTACTGCCATTTGTCAGAAATGGTATAGGGTTTTCGCTTGGGCAGGGGGTTGGACTAGATGACCTATAAGGTCCTTTCCAACTCTGATTATCTGTTATCTGTTATTAAACAACATTTCCAGTCCTGGGGAGGTGTTGTCCCTTAAATTCCCCACTCTTTCTGTCCTTGGGCAACCTGTAGCTCATTCTCCAAGCAGTGGGTTGGGCCATATATATCACAATCAATTCAATCATATTCATTCCTACATACTATTATTATCGATGTGCATCTAAGAATGTTTAACAGAATTCACATCAAAACCAAATTATCTGAATGTTCCCATTTAGACTTGCTAAACCCCGGGTGGGAAGACCACTAAACCTTTCTGCCTTACTCTTAGTAAGAGCTTTCAGAGCTTTCTGGCTATATTCTCAAGATCTTTATAAACTGCAGTATTTCTTTTCTTCCATTCCTTCTTCCTACCACACATAACAACATAAATTAACCAAATATTCTTTGGTCAGCCCCAATGTCTGAAACATCTTACTGTATGGATGGGGCTTTCCAATTATTTAAGCATTAACTTTTTACTATCTGCCTCTGCCCTGAGCAGAGATATTCTATCTCTTCTAACAACTGAGTTCTCAATTTATTTTTCTCAAACACCCTTTTTAGGGCATCTACCTAATACAGGTCAGATTCCCTACATCATTTTGGTTCCACTAAACCAGTGGTTCCCAAACTTTTTCAGTCCACCGCCCCCTTGGTGCTACAAACTCATCCTCGGTGCTCCCCACCCAGGGGTGGGATTCAAATTTCTGTGGGCATGGCCTAATTTGAGGGTGTGGCTTGCTGGTCACGTGACTGGGTGGGCTTGGTTTGCTGGTCATGTGACTGGCTGGGCAGGGCTTGCTGGGCGTGGCTTGCTGGTCACATGACCAGGTAGGTGTGGTCTGGTGGTCATGTGACTGGGTGGGCATGGCCAGGTGACTGGCAAACTAAATACACGTGGTCCTCACTTAATGGCCGGTTGTTTAGCAAGTGTTCTAATTTATGACTGGCCTCCCCAGAGCTACTTGACCTGTTTTTTGGAGTTTTGACGGCCATGCACACACATACACGTGACACCCTCCCTTCCAACCCTGCTGGAGCAGGTCATTGCACTAGAATCGGCAAAGCATCTCTGATTAGATTCTAGCAGTGAATAAAATCTAATCAGAGATGCTTTGCTGATTCTTGTTGATTTGTTTTATTTGTATCTCTTTATTTTATGTTGCTGAATTGCATTGACATGTGTGTCCCTTCTTGTGCACAACCCAGAAGCTTTTGTGATTCTTTGCAGCAAAAATTACCGACCTCTGGCTTTGCTCTACTTTTCAAACATGCCAGTACAGCCGCGTTCTAGGTGCCGGCCCCACAGGTCCACCCCATTGAGCCCACTGCATTGGAGGGACCTGCCCAAGCAGGTCAAGTCAATGGGGTGAGCCTGAGAGAGGGAAAGAGAGAGAAAGAAAAGAGAGGGGGAGAGAAGGAAGAAAAGAAAGAGAAAAGGGAAAGAAAGAAAAAGGGACAAAGAAATAGGGGGGATGGAAGGAAGGGACAGAAAGAAAAAGAAATAAAGAAGGAGAGAGGGAGGGAGGGAGGGAGAAGAAAGATAATGAGATATCTATTCTAGTCCAATCACCTGCTCCAGCAAGGTTAGAAGGGAGGGTGTGGGTGTGTGTGTGTGTGTGTGTGTGTGTATGTGTGTGTGTGGGTGTGTTTTTCTCCTCGTAATTTACCAGTACATTTTGGTTTTGCCTTCTTCAGAATTGGCACTGTAATTAATACATTGGGGAAAAGTAATTTTTAGAATGGATATCTGGTCCAATGGATCCTGTTTAAAGCCTCAACAAAATGTGAGAGCTTCCTGATAGTCTTGACCATGTTTTGTCCACAAAACCTTTAATAGAAGCCAAAGATGTTTCAATGTGCTGGCAAAAATGTTTCAATGTAGAAAAGGGCCTCAGTCTAAACTAGGTCTCATTTCAATCTGATACATCAGGTCTCCCTCTCTCTCTCTCTCTCTCTCTCCCCCACCTCTCCCAGACTGGCTTTGCTCTACTTTCCCAATGTGCCTGCGGGGCTGGAGCTTTGAACATGGATGGATGGATGGATAGAGAGAGACAGACAGACAGAGAGAAAGAGACAGATAGGTAGGTAGGTAGGTAGGTAGGTAGGTAGGTAGGTAGGTAGATTGGTAGGTAGATAGGCAGATAGGCAGGCAGACCTTTTGGATGAATGTATGGATAGGTAGGTAGGTAAGTAGATTGGTAGGTAGGTAGATAGGTAGGTAGATCTATATTGGTAGGCAGATAGGTAGACAGAAAGACAGGTAGGCAGGCAGGTAGGTAGGTAGGCAGGTAGGCAGGCAGACAGACAGACATTTTGGATGTATGTATGGATAGATAGATGATAGATAGATAGATAGATAGATAGATAGATGATAGATAGATAGATAGATAGATAGATAGATAGATAGATAGATAGATGATAGATAGATAGATAGATAGATAGATAGATAGATAGATAGATAGATAGATAGATAGATAGATAGATAGATACCAGTAGATAGATAGATAGATAGATAGATAGATAGATAGATAGATAGATATAGATAGATAGATAGATAGATAGATAGATAGATAGATAGATAGATAGATAGATAGATAGATAGATCTATATTGGTAGATAGATAGATAGATAGATAGATAGATAGATAGATAGATAGATAGATAGATAGATAAGTAGACAGAAAGGCAGGCAGACAGGCAGACCTTTGGATGTATGTATGTATGTATGGATGGATGTATGGATGGATGGATGGATGTATGTATGGATGGATGGATGGACAAACAGAAAGAAAGAATACAACACCAGTGGCACTTTGAGAAGGTTAGTAGAGCAAAGCCAGAGTGGGAATTGAAGTCCACACAAATTGCCAAAGTTGAGAAACACGGGCTGAATATATCAAGCCAGCCATTCTGGTTTAGAGTTTAGCATGCTGTTTGATTCTGACTTAATCAATGAATAAACCATAGCTAAGATCTTCCTGCTCCTTAATGCAGCTGCCCCCTCTGCCCCTTCTCCAGGCCCTTTGGCATCCAATTTTGTAATGCCAACCTCCCCGGGGCAGCGATGCAGCCGACCTCACCCTTTTTGCTTCAACCCAAGGTCCACTTCCATCGGGCCAAGCAAGGGGAGGTACTCTGCAAACGCTCAGAGACTCCCAACTAATCAGTGAAGTGTTCCGCCCATTTTTATGCTCCACCCAGGGGGAGGAAGGCGTGCGGAAGCAGCCCAGACCGGCAGAGGTGGAGGGAACAATTGCTTGGAAATTAAGTAAGCAAGCAAGCACAGGGCTCAGTCGGAAGAACCGGGCTGCAGAGGGAGGCTAGGTTCTAGGTCCGGGACAGCCATGTAGAGGCGAACCGAACCAAGCCACGAGCCTTGGAGAGCTGCAGCTGCACCCACCCGCATCCTGTGCACAAGCCTGGCTGGCTGGAGAGTCAATGGGCTGCGTAGCTGGCAGTCAGTGAGCCTGCGGGGCCGGCACCTCAAATGCCCCCCTGCCACCTCTTAGTGCCCCCCTGCTGGCCCCCTTGCCTCTTACCGCCCCCCTAAGGCATCCCACCGTCCACTTTGGGAACCAATGCACTAAACTAATTCCAGCCAGGTCCCTGTGTATTCAATCATTGTCATTTTATTCAATTGCTTAGCATATGGACTTAGCCATTATTCTCCATTAACTCAACAATTCCCTTAATGGAGAGATGTGGGTGAATAGAAGGTATTTCCTTATTCCTTATTATTCCCAGGATCCTTAACAACTTTTTCCATTTCGGGCCTCCATCACCACCCAAGACTTTACTCAGTTTCTCCTTGAATACTTTTACCTTCAGTCACCACTCTACACGTCTAACCTTTGGCCAATCCAGTTGCCTGGATATGACAACATAGAGGAAATCTTAATACATGTCAGCACTTCCCTCTAGTGCAGTGGTTCCCAAAGTGGGCGGTACTGCCCCCTGGGGGGCGGTGGGATGCCTTAGGGGCTAAGAGGCAAGCGGGCTGCCAGGGGGATTCTGGAGGAGTCCAGCCACACCGAAAAAAACACACGGCTCCTGGAGGGTTTTTTGCAGGCACAGGGGATCAGCGCAGCACTACAGGCGGTATTTACCCTTCCCATCCCAGAAGCACTGAGCCGCGACAGGTCCCCACCTGGGCCAGGTCAAGCCAGCTGCGAGGAAGGTCTCCTGGCAGCTGGCCGGATGGACCCAGGGCGGGGCGGTTCTCCTGGCCCGGTCTGTCGCTGCCTCCGAGTCACCCAGGAAGCTCAATGAGTGACATCAAGAGCCACAGAACAAGACAGATGGAAAGCAGGGCTTCTTCCCCGGTGCCACCCAGAGCCCTCTGGCAGCAGCCAGAGATGAGTCCTCCTCCACAGGCAGGTGACGGGGGTTCTCTCGAGGAGCAGCAGTGGGAAGGCAAGACGTATGAGCGCCCCCTTGTTGTGCCAAGATTTCCAGCAAATGGTTCTGGGATGGGAAGGGTAAAGGTAAAGGGTAAAGGGTAAGGGGTTTGAAAAGCAAAGGAAAACCTCTGGCTTTCACGCTAAATCATGGTTAGCTGAAGCACAGCCTAAGTTAACCTAATTATCTGGGTTAGGTTAACATTAACCTATTAACCATTCTGATGGTTTAGGTTTGCATTGTAAAATTACACCAAATTGTAAGTCGTTAACCACACCTTCAGCATCTCCAGTTTACACCGGGCTAGATTTCAACATGCATGGTGTAGAGAGGTATTGAAAGCTAAGCAGCATTCAAAGTTCATAAATTATTATCGATCATAGAAAGAAAGGGGTATATAAGAAATACCTTCTAAGGATGGTGACATTTGTACTGTACAGTATAGTATTTTCATGTACTCCTTTCATCTTTCTTTGATCTCCTTTGAACTGGTTACTATCTGTCCATTAGCATCCTTTACTACCCAATATGTGGCTGTGACCTCCTTCTAAGTTCAGAGAACTTTTGGATAACTTTCCTTGGTTTTCTATGTCTGTTTTTTTCAGTGTCTTTACAGATATTGTTCTAATACTGCTTGTCTCTGCTAACAGCTCTGAAATTCTGTGGTCTTTGTCTTTAATTTTGACTTAGAAACTGGGAAACCATGAATTGCTCAATTGGGGATTAAAGCTGCCTGGGTCACTCTCTCTTAGGCCAACTTACCTAACAAGGTTGTTGTGGGGGGAAAAGGAGAGAGAACACAGCCTTCAGTAATATACAATTAATGTGTGCTATAAATATAGGAAATAAATAAAATTGATTTCATTCCACAGTGTCTCTAGTTTTCTATCAATGAGGTTCAGCAATTGAACCAGTGTAAATACCCTTTCTTATTTGCTACAGCAAATAATATCACAGATAGTCCTCAACTTACGGCCACAATTGCTCCCAGAATTCTGTTGCTAAACAAGATGATTAAGTAAGTCATGCCTAATTTATGCAGTCTAGCGACACCAAAAAAACCACGTGGTGGCTGCAGGCATTTGTGACAAGGGTGACGTGGGCTGGCGGGGAGCCTAGTGACAACAATGGCTCAGCCCTGGCTTGCTTTCCCTGGCAGCGAGCTGTGGGAGGAAGGTAAAGTCACAGCCATGGGACGATGAAAGAGGCGGTTGTGGGGGAGGGAATGGGGAAATTAAGGGCCGGGCCTCTGAAGGGGGAAACAGGGTGATGCAGGATTGGCCCAGGCCTTTGACAGATTAGACCACACCTGCCTGGGCAGAAAGTAGGTAGATAGGTTAAGGAAGGGATATAGAGAGAGAGGGTATGAGAGAGAGGGAACGAGAGAAAGAGAGAAAGAGACAGAAAAGAAAGAGAGAGGGAAAGAGAAAGAGAGGGGGGAGAGAGAAAGAGGAAAAGAGAGAGAAAGAAATAAGGAAGAGACAAGAAAGTAAGAAAGAAAAAGGGAGAGAGAAAGGAAGAGAAAGGAAGAAAAGGGATAGATGAAGAAAGGGGGATGGAAGGAAAGGATAGAAAGAAAGATAGAGAGAGAGGGAAAGAGAAAGAGAGGGAAGATAGAAAGAGAGGGAATGAGAGAAGAAAGAAAGAAAGAAAGAAAGAAAGAAAGAAAGAAAGAAAGAAAGAAAGAAAGAAAGAAAGAAAGAAAGAAAGAGGAAGAGAGGAGAAAGTGAATGGGATATGGAGGGAGGGAGAGAGAGAGAAAGAGAAAGAAAGAGAGAAAGAAGTAAGAGACAAGAAAGAAAAGAGAAAAGGGGAAAAAGGGAGAGAGAAAGGAAGAAAAGGGATAGACAAAGAAAGAGGGGGGATGGAAGGAAGGGACAGAAAGAAAAAGAAAGAAAAAGAAAGGGAGGGAGGGAAGAAAGAGAAAGTGAATGAGATATCTAGTCCAACCACCTGTTCCAGCAGGGTTATAAGGGAGAGAGAGGGAGAGGGAGAGGGAGAGGGAGAGGAGAGAGAGAGAGAGAGAGAGAGTGCATGGCTGTCAAAACTCCAAAAACAGATCAAGTAGCTCTGGGGAGGTCAGTCATAAATTAGAACACTTATTAAGCAACTGGCCATTAAGTGAGGACCACTTATATTTGGTTTGCCAGTCACATGGCCACCTGGCCATGCCCACCCAGTCACAAGACCACCAAACCATGCCCATCCGGTCATGTGAGCACCAAGCCATGCCCAGCCAGCAAGCCACGCCCAGCCAGTCACATGACCACCAAGTCACGCCCACAGAACCAAATGTTAAGAAATTTAAATCCTACCCCTGGGTGGGTGGCATTGAAGATGAGTTTCTAGCACCAAGGGGGTGGTGGACTGAAAAAGTTTGGGAACCACTGCACTAAACTAATTCCAGCCTGTGTATTCAATCATTGTCATTTTATTCAATTGCTTAGCATATGGGCTTAGCCATTATTCTCCATTAACTCAACAATTCCCTTAATGGAGAGATGTGGGGGAATAGAAGGTATTTTCTTATCCCTTATTATTCCCAGGATCCTTAACAACTTTTCCATTTCAGGCTCCCATCGTCACCCAAGACTTTACTCAGTTTCTCCTTGAATACTTTTACCTTCAGTCACCACTCTACATGTCTAACCTCTGGCCAATCCAGTTGCCTGGATATGACAACATAGAGGAAAGTTTAATACACGTCAGCACTTTCCTCTAGTGCAAGCTGTTAGGTCGCGGGTAATGAGACATGAGATGGAGTCAGCTCCATAACGATCTCTTTATTTCTCTAACAGGACTGTGTGCTGCAGCCGCAGCAGCTCCTTTTACATTCGGGCTGCTCACGGCTGTAGCCAGTGACAGCTGTTCAATTTCCTGCCGCCAAGGACCAACCAATCCCAAGTGAGTATGTTAATACATAACACCCCTCCCCTCTTGGTCCGGTCCACCCAATCCTGTCTTCACCTACCGTATGTAATCATGTAAGTAGGCGGGGCTTTTATGGATGCGACTGGACCTGCACAACTTAGTCACTGTTTGGTCTCTGAACTGTTCGGGTGGATTTACCGTTTCTCCTGTTCTTCCCTTTGGAACCTCCTGGAAATTTCTGGTTGTGGTGGTCATTTTGTTCCCGCTAGAGGCCACTCTTTTGGCTTCTTCTCTGGCCTGTTCCTGCCTGGCTATGCTGTCCTGCCCTAGGGATTCAGGTAGTGTTTGCGTTTTCCGTTCAGAGCTATTCTTACTTGTTTGGGTTGTGTGTTGTTAGTTGTCAGGGTTTGTTCTGTTTGTGTCCTTGTTTGTGAGGGGTCTTCCCCCTCCTCTCTGGTTGTGTTGTGCCTGTGTGAGGGGTCTCCCCCTTCCTCTTTGGTTCTATCTGTGTCGCCCCTCATTCCTCGGTTTCTGAGCTGGTCTATGTGCCTCCTCCAGCTTCGCCCGTCTGTTGTATCCACTCTGTAAGAGCAGGGCCTGGTTACCTGGGTCATTTTTGCAGGTATCCACAAGGGCCCCCCTGTTAGATTCTTAGCGTACCCTAGGTCCCCTGTTTGAAATGTCCGGCATTTACTGGATGAGTCTACTGGTTTATCTGGGTTATATGTGGGGTGTAATCTGTCTAGGGTTGATCTCAGCTTCCTTCCCATGAGTAGTTCGGCGGGGCTGTTCTTTGTTGTTGCACTGGGCATTATATGTTGTATGTTTAACAGTTTATCTATCTTTTCTTGTGTGTCCCCGGGCCCTAGCTTTTGTAGGGTTTCCTTTGTGTAACGTACCATGCGTTCCACCCATCCATTTGTGTGTCCTGGTGCTGTTAGTGTCCTGGTGCTGTTAGTGCGTGTCTTATTCCATTCTGTGCTAAGAACCCTTCAAATTGGTTTTCTGCGAACTGGGGCCCATTGTCAGATACAATTAAATCTGGCAATCGGTGAGTAGCAAATAGCCTCCTAAGGTGTCTAATTACGGCTTCTGTAGTGGTGGATTGCATGATGCTTACTTCCAACCATTTGGAGTATGCATCCACCACTATTAGGAATGTGTGTCCTTTTACTGGTCCCGCAAAATCGATGTCAACCTTGACCACAGCCCCCTTGGCGTTTCCCACACATGTGTGTGTGCTGCGGGAGGTGCTGGCCTAGATTCTTGACATTTACAAGTTGACACCCAGTCTCCTATTTCCTTGTCCATCCCTGGCCACCATACATAGGTCCTAGCCAGGAATTTCATCCTTACAATCCCCGGGTGTCCCTCATGTAATATTTCTCGTATGTTTTCCCTTAAAATCTCAGGCATGATCCCCCGATTCCCCCCATAGTACACACCCTTTCAGAATTGAGAGTTCCGTTTGTCTGTTTCGGAATGGTTTGATTTCATCAGTGGTTTCAGTCTCTGGCCAACCTTTCCCAATTCAATATTCGTGCCAGGGTTTTGTCTCTTGCTGTTGCCTTCACGATGTCTGCTGCTGTTGCCGGTGCTTCTTCTAGAGTCTCTATTAGAAAAGTAAATGTGGTTGGAGATGGGTCTTCTTCTATGTTGGGTAAAGACTGAGTGTGTCTGCATGGTTTATGTCTTTTCCGGGTCAGTGTATCAATTTGTAGTCTTAGGTGGCTAGGAATTCTGACCAACGCATCATTCTAGATGATAGTATGTTTGGGGTGGCTTTGTTTCCTGTGATGAGGCCCAGAAGTGGCTTGTGATCTGTAATTAGGGTGAATTTCCTCCCATAGATGTATTCGTGGAATCATTTGACTCCGGTGACAGCAGCCAATGCTTCTTTCTCTAGTTGGCTGTAGTTCTGCTCCGGCTTCAATAGTGTTTTGGAGTAGAAGGCAATGGGGGTCTCTTTTCCATCAGTTAACATGTGGCTGAGGATGACGCCGACCCCGAAAGGTGATGCATCGCAGGTTAGGGTTACCGGAAGTGTCTCGCTGTACTGGACTAATATGCTGTCCGATGTGATTAGGTTTTTTATTCCGCAAAATGCTGTTTCCTACCATTGCCCCTAGGACCATGCCACTTTCTTGTCAAGCAGTCTGTGTAGTGGCTCTGCAATTGTCGCTTTCTGTGGTAGGAATATATTACAAAAGTTAATAAGTCCTAGAAAAGCTTGTAGGTCAGTTTTATTCATGGGCCTGGGGGTTTCTTTGATTGTTCTGATCTTGCTCTCGGTTGGGTGAATTCCTTCCCTGTCTATCAGATAGCCCAGGAATTCTACTTTGGTGGCGGCTAATTGGCACTTCTCTTTTTTTACCTTCAGCCCCACTTCCTTAAATTTACTTAAGACTTCCCTTAAGCATTCGCGCAATTGTCTTTTGTCCTTGGCCAATACGAGGACATCATCGAAGTAAGGCACCACCCCTTTAATCCCTTGCAACAATCGTTCCATTGGGCTCTGGAATAGCCCCGGGGCAACGCTGATCCCAAATTGTAATCTGTTACACTTGAATGCCCCTCTATGCATTAAGATCATCTGGGCTTCTGTCTCTGCGTCTACCGGTAATTGCTGGTAGGCTTGTGTGAGGTCAAATTTTGTAAATATTTTTCCCCAACCTAGGGAATACAATAGGTGTTGTACCACTGGGACGGGGTATGCGCTTTGTTGTAGGGCGTGGTTAAGGGTTGCCTTGTAGTCCCCACAGATACGCATGGACCCGTCTGGCTTTACTGGCATGACAATAGGTGTTTCCCACTTCGTATGATCAATTGGTTCTAAAATCCCTTGTACGATGAGCTTATCTAACTGCTCATCAATTTTAGGTTTGAGCACGAAAGGAACCCGCCTCGCTTTAAGTCTTATGGGGGCTATGGTTGGGTCTAGGTTAAAGGAGATCGGGGACCCCAGGTACTTGCCTAGTTCTCCATCGAAAACATCTTGGAATTCTTCCATCAGGGTCTCCTCCCACTCGGTCTCGGTCTCCCGGTGACTTCGATTCCAAGTGGCTCAAACCACTCGACCCCAGCAGGCTAGGCTGGTCCCGGTCTACTATGGTCAATGGCAGGACTCCGGAGTAGTTTTTAAATGTCACCTTGAATTTTCCTATGCTTATCATGGGAATTTTGTTCCTTTGATAGTCCTTTAATGTTAAGGTCTGTTTTTTAAGCTGATTTCTGCTTATTCTTGGAAACAATCGATTTATGGTGTCCCAGGATAGGTATGATCCTGAATCCACTTCCATCTGACAATTCTGACCTTTTATGGTAACCTGGACATGGACTTTCTGGATGTTTGTTATGTTGGAGTGGCCCACGGTCATCGTCTGGTGTGTCTCGCCTCTCCCTTTTGTTGCTTCTTTTCCTCGCTGGTTCCTGTTGGATTGGCTTCATTGGTTTTCTGATTGCTTTTCTCTGTTCCGTGGGGGTGTACCTCATCTCTGTCTGGGAGAGTAGTTCTTTGATGCTCTGCAGGCCCTTGCAATGTGTCCCCGCCGGTTGCATCATTGGCAAATGTCATTGAGGAAACGGCATTCCGATCGCGGATGGTTTCCTTTGCACCAGGTACACCAAAATTCCTTTCTTCTTCCATTTCAGTTCTTTGTGTTTCTTTCTGAGCGGAGTTGGCTTACCCCCTCATTGTCCTCATCACTTTCCGACTCAGACTCAACGTCCTCATGGTGGGTGGTAGTGTCTTTTGATGATGCCTGCGGTGCCCTATTCATCTTTCTCATGGCAGCTGCCAATTTCTGTGACACTTCCACTGCAGTGGCTTCCTCAATTGCTTCTTTGAGGGTTATTTTGGGCTTAGTCAGAAGTCAGCTCTGCAATGTCAGGTCTCGCAGCCCGAGGACTACATGGTCTCTCATCACCTCGTCCATGTTCAGGAACTCACATGCTCCGGCAATGTCTCTCAGGGTTGCAACGAAATCACTGATGCTCTTGCCTTCTTTTTGGTCCCTTCAGTAGAATTCATGTTGTTTGATGAGGCAGGACACTGGTGGTGTGTAGTGAGCCTGCAGGATCCTTTCTAGGTCTGGCCAGGCCGTCATTTTCACGTCATTTGGTGCCAACAATGCTTTGGCCATTTTAAAGATGGAGGTCCACAGTGTGTGAGGAAAACCGCTCTCTTTCTTTGCTCTGAAATGTTCATGAGATCGTTCCCTTCAAGGAACATATGGAATTGGTCGACATATGATTCCCAATCCTCAGTTGTAGGATTGAACGGTGCAGGTGGCGTGTTTGTTCCGGCCATTTTGTTCAGTTCGGTGCCACGTGCTTCTTGCTGGTTCTGTTGTTGTCTCAGTATCCCATCCTCATCACCAGTGTTAGGTCTCAGGTAATGAGACATGAGACAGAGTCAGCTCAATAATGATCTCTTTATTTCTCTAACAGAACTGTGTGCTGTTGCCGCGGCAGCTCCTTTTACATTCAGGCTGCTCGCGGCTATAGCCAGTGATGGCTGTTCAATTTCCCGCCGCTGAGGACCAACCAATGCCAAGTGAGTATGTTACTATATAACACATCCAATACATCACTGTCATTCATTCAAGGAGAAACATCCACCAGTGAGACTACTCAGTACCCAACACCTACTCACCAGTGCAAGCAATGGACTTCCCTGCTCGGGCGATACCTCCCTGGTTGTTCAGGTCTCCCCATCAGTTCCTCTTAGTGAAGAGCTCTCCTCTGGAGAAGGCAGCTGTCTTACTCCGGATGCTGAAACAGCAGTGTGGCATCTCCCAGTGCAATCAATCCACTCTCTCCAGAGAGCAAAGTCTTCGAGCCCCACATTGGGTGCCAATTGTGAGATTACAAAATCTCAGTTTTGAATCAACAGGAGAGTTCATGAACAATTTCCAGAGCTTTATTGACTTTTGTAAAAGCCACCACCTTGTCCTCTTCTGTAACATGCTCTTCTGGGTAGAGGCACAAGGGCAATGAGACAAATGATTGTACAGAGTTTTATACACTCAAGACCCCAAAACCTCCCACCTTCATCACTGCCCCATTGGTTAAAATGAGCATTGGAAGATTCTCAGATGATTTTTAGGATGATGCCTGGGTTCACAATCTAGCCATAGTAACATGCTTATCATTTGTTCAACAGTGGTTATATCCTGCTCTGTTTACATTAACTGGCTTCTCTTCTGGATCATCATGACAACTATCCTCAAATGGAGGAAGCTAATGCTGAATGGATTTCATCTCGTTAGCATTTCTGTCTGTGTTAACATTTCACCAGGGTTTTTAAGGTTATATAGAAGAGAAAGGTATAGAAGAGAAATATGTTGATCCTCTTACATTTTTCTTTTAAGGAATAATTATTTCTTCTTTTTTACTTCTCACACAGCTTTTATTTTCCTGGGTTTCAAGATCATTGCAGATGGCAACTGCAGCCATGAAATTAAAAGATGTTTGCTCATTGCAAGGAAAGCTATGGCAAGCTTAGATAGCATACTAAAAAGCAGAGACATTACCTTGCTGGCAAAGATTCATACAGTCAAAGTTATGGTTTTCCCAGTAGTAATGTATGGCTGTGATAGTTGGACCATTAGGAAGCCTGAGCACCAAAGAATCGATGCATTCAAATTGTGGTGTTGGAGAAAACTCTTGAGAGCCCCCTGGACTATAAAGGAGATTAAATAAGTCAATTCTAAAGGAAATCAACCCTGTTCTTTGGAAGGACAGATACTTTATTTGAGGAAGCTCAAATATTTTGGTGAATTTGGAAGGTGAATATGTTTAGGACTGTGGGAAAACAAAAATATAGGTTATTGATCTATCAGATTCAATAAGGTCTTTGGATGATAGCAGGCCCCAGAATAAAGAGGCATGAACCAACCAATAAAGAGACATAAACACATCTATATTGACTAGGGCTATTTAGACTAGAGGTCATAATGCTTTTCTCAGCTGTTCTTCCGGATTTAATGATGAAAAAGACCACTCATGCTGAACAAGTAGTGAGGTTTTATTCTTCTTTCATTCCAAAATATCAGGTAACAATGAAGCATAATAGTTTAAAGTCAGCTCTGGCTTCATCTGCAGCCAGAGCTGTATTTATGCATGTCATACATTAACTAATTACATAATTAAGGCATCCAGCATCCGGCCAATGCTGACAATGATTACAACCATCCGGAATATCTATCACACCAGGTTACTGTTCACTACAAAATATACAGGTTATGTTCTAACCTAAATAAAAGCTACTGAGTGGGCAGTTGAATGTGACAGTTGGAAGGAGTTGTTGTTGTTAGTTGCGAAGCCATGTCCGACCCATTGTGACCCCATGGACAATGTTCCTCCAAGCCTTCCTGTCCTCTACCATCTTCTGGAAGGAGCTGAGCAGATGCCAAAAATAGGCAGCATAATTTGGGGTCCTTAGAAGGCAGAGTTATGGAATTCAATCATCTCTGTTAGATTAACAATAATTAATAATAAATCACATGGAGGAAATCCCCTAAAATGCAGGGAGAACTTCAAAACTATCCAGTAAGGAATATGCATGGTTTTAGGGCATAAAATCCTAGCTACTGCCTGGGATGAGGAATAGGTATTCTGGGCAAGAAGAGACTGTTTGGTTGTTATGGACTCTATGGGAAGTTTCCTTTACACCTTGGAGTAGATGCTTCTTGGTCTGAGCTAATGATGAAGTCTGATATACTTTCCTGTCAGGAGTTAATTGTCAGGTTAGCCATGCTGGGAAGGAAATATAAGAAAACACCCCAAGAGATGGAACAAAGAAGATGAGTATTACACAATCATCCAACACACACAGCCCTAAGTATTTAGTTTGGACTTCCTTGATCTATCACCCTCCAGAGACAGTGGATTAAAACTCCTATCACTTCCATCAACAAAAGGGGATGGGAATGTGTGTGAGATACTTGGAGAACTCTAAATTAGCTTATTTCATGAGTCAAACAGAATGGAACCTTCCAGAATTACAAACACTCTGTTACATTTACTTAACCCTGTAAAAATAAAAAGGGCTTTCAATATAGCCAAGAGAGACAAGTAATTGAATAGAATAGAATAACACAGTTGGAAGGGTTCTTGGTGGTCTTCTAGTCCAGTGGTCGCCAACCAATGGGCTGGGGACCACTGGTGGTCCATGAGAAAATTTTGGTAGTTCATAGAGAAATGTCACCCCCAAAGCACCCCCCCCCAAAGCAATTAATCCTGGCTGCATGGGAACACAAGGCTTCACCGCCCACATGGCCCATGGGAACACAAGGCTTGCATCGCTTGCATTGTGAACAATACGAGGTAGTGAGGGGAGGGAGGAAAGGGCGGAGGGCAGGAACTTGCCCCACTCACCCCATGCACCTCGCCTGGCCACTGGGCTGCTTCTTTCCGTTTCTTTCATCTTCTGCTTTTGGATGCACACAAGGAAAGCAGCAAAAGTCTTTCTTTCTCTCCCCCAAACTCCACCAGAAATGAGTCTTTGGGACCCTGCAAGGCATCCTGCTCCAAGAGGCTGCGCTGGTGAAACAAGTCTCACAAAGACTCATTTTTGGTGGAGTTTTGGGGAGAGAAAAAAAGACTTCTGCTGCTTTCCTGGCATGAAGCCAAAAGTCTCTCTCTCTCTCTCTCTCTCTCTCTCTCTCTCTCCCCCTGAGAATGGAGCTGGAGACGGTATCCTGTGATCCCAAATAAAGAATGCTCGATCAGTAGGAAAACAGGGTGGGGAATTTTCCTGCAGACTTTTTTGGGGGGATTTCCCCAGGGTCTCTGGTCCACGGGATTTAAAATTATGAGTTTGGTGGTCCCTGAGGTCCAAAAGGTTGGTGATCCCTTTTCTAGTCCAACCCCCTGTTTAGTCAGGAAACCCTACACCACTTCAAACAAATGGTTATTCAATCTCTTCTTTAAAACTTCCAGTATTGGAGCATTTACAACTTCTGGAGGCAACTTGTTCCACTGATTAATTGTTCTACTGTCAGGAAATTTCTCCTTAGTTCTAAGTTGCTTCTCTCCTTGATTAGTTTCTACCCATTGCTTCTTGCCCTGCCCTCAAGGAGAATAGCTTGACTCCCTTTTCTTTGTAGCAGCCCCTGAGATATTGGAACACTGCTATCATGTCACCTCTAGTCCTTCTTTTCATCAGGCTAGACCAGGGGTTGCCAACCTTTTGGACCTAAGGAACCAGCAAACTCATAATTTTAGATCCCAGGGACCACTAACTGGTTCTGTGGGTGTGGCCTAATTTGTGGGTGTGGCTTGGTGGTCATGTGACTGGCTGGGCATGGCTTGTATGTAAATATTATATATATTTATATAAATATTGGAATTTTTTATAAAAAAGAACAACTTTTACCCAAAATCAGGCAAAACAGGCAGGCAGATTGAGTTGCTCACAGAATCACAGATTCATTCAGAGATCTATCTATCTGCCATCGGCTAGCTCAGTCTGTCACATAAAATTTGCTTGCAAGCAAACTCATAAAATTTGCTTGCAAGCAAACTCACAAAATTAACTCACAACACACCATGTATGTAAATATTGATTTTTTTTATTAAAAAAGAGTAACTTTTACCCAAAATCAGGCAAAGCAGGCAGATTGAGTTGCTCACAGAATCATTCAGTGATCTATCTGCCATCGGCTAGCTCAGTCTCTCAAATTTGCTTGCCGTGAGTCTGCAATGAATTTGCTTGCAAGCAAACCTTCAGTCCTAAGGGAGGTTCGGCTATCCTTAAAAGCAGAGCCGAAGATCTAAAGACTAGCTAGAAAGCAAGAAGTCCAACCATTTCCTGCTTCCTATCTAATCTAAATCTCCCGGAACAGCAAAATAGCTGGTGGTTGGAAAAACAAAAGGAAAAATAGCAACTTAGCAGGCAAGTTTGCCAGATAAGGAGTGAGTGGGCAGGGAGGGTTCCTGCAGACCATGTGGGTGGCTCAGCCTTGTGTTTCTGCGCAGCCTGGATTAATTGTTTTGGGGGGGGGTGCTCTGGGAGTGAGATTTCTCTGCGGCCCACCAAAATTTTCTCACGGCCCACCAGTGGACTGCGGCCCACCGGTTGGCAACCGCTGGGCTAGACAAACCCAGTTCCTGCAACTGCTCTTTATATGTTTTAGCCTCCAGTCCCCAGCACGCAATGGATATAGAATATGTCTTAAATGCCATGCAGAAATTTAAATTAAAGTCAACCAATTTCAAAATAAGTATATTTGACACAGGTGTCTGCTTAATAAATAAGGCAAATGGAATTAAAAGGGAACAAGTTGCCCCTTGGAATCAATACAGTTCAACAAAGTTGCTCCAGGCAGAAATGTTACACAATACCCTTTGGAGAACCGACTTCAGTAACAAAAAAAAAGGGGTGGGGGGGTTTGGTAGTAAGTAAAAGGAATTTATACAACCCTCCTTCAGCCAATAAAGAGAATCTGGGTGGTGCCAGTTCTGGAAGGTCTTTGATTGCGCAGTGCATAAGTCATCTAACTTGCTATGAAAGATAAAGGAAGCTATGATAATCAGAGGAGGATCAGGGGGTCTAGTCCCTAGCTGAGTGACCATACTATTCAGCTGAATCATCCCTTCCCTCAGAACTGCTGTGCAGTAAAAAAAAAATGAATAGAAAACTGCATAAAATAATGAGCCTTTCTGGAGGAAGAAGACTGGATAAAAATAATATTTATTATTTTTAAAAGGTAGCAAGCCTCATCATTGTTCCATCTAGTCCCTATGGTGTTGCTAAACTAGATCGCAGTAACCATCTCACATGATGGGACTAGGGGTTCAAAATGTATCAAGGACCTTATTTGGGACAAAAATAATCCAAAAAGAGGGAGGGTAGAACAAGGAAGAAAGGGTTAGCTTCATTTTATACTCTGAAAATAAGGTTTTAATGAAAGGCACCGAGGGTGGGGGATAAGAAAATATGGGGCATTAGTTCCTTAGATGATAATGCATACACTGTTTTGCTTTTTTCAAAATCTGATAATAAACCAGACTTGCTACATTTGGGGATCCTTCTTTCTAAATCTTGCCCCAAGGAGCTCTGACTCCGTTGTCACTCCTTTGTATTTGTTTTAATTATACTACAAACAATAGGTTTGTTTAGTTGATGTTCAACATGAGTGCAACTAGAGGAATCATTGCACCCACTAGACTTCACTAGTCCCACCCAAAAAACCCTTACATCCGATCCTTACTATGACCAATCCTGTTGAAGATTCATTTGTGAAGGAAGCAGTCTACATAGGAAACGGGTTTAAAGCCTTAAAAATCTCTTATCTCGATGCCCCAGATCTCTCTCTCCCTCTCCCTCCCCCCCCCCCTCTCTCCCTCTCTTCCTCCTCTCCCATTCTCTCTGTCACACACACACACATACACTCTCACACACAGAGATTCAGAAAAAAATACCCTGCGCAACGGCAGCACCTAGCCCATCAGGATAAGCAGGTTTGGAGCTGATCAGTAATTGGATAAGGAATCCATGCTTCTGTACTAATTGGGAACCTACCAAGACGTCCTGGAACGGGAAGTGGCAAAGCAGTCCCTCCTGGATGCTGAGGAAATTATTAAGTCTCCTCACAGGCACCAGAAGACAAAGTCGACTACAGACTTTGCAAGGGGAGGGTGGGTGCGGCGAGTGGAAAGAACAAGAAGCAACGGGAGGGGGAAATCCAGCCGCGCTCCTATGCCATCCCAAGTGATCGAACCGACCACCAACTGGGAATAAACGGCAACTCTTTGCGTTTGAGAGGGGAAAGAAAGGTGGACCAGCGCCTCCACCTCGCCAGAAGCATCGCCCTTTTTTCAAAATGTCTCAATCCTAACTTACCCAAAATCTCCTTCCTCCGTTGCGTATGGGGCTGTTCAGTGTAAACCCACTCGAAATCCCCGCGGGTGACCCGGTTACCCATTCCTACTATCGCACTAAGCAGGCTCGCCTCCGGTGCTGTACAGAAAAGCGCGCTCCAGAGACGCACCTTATATTAGCCTGGAGAAGCCTGGAGACAAACTCCGCCCCACGCTCGCCCGCTTCAGCCACCGAGCTCCCAGAGCCGTCCAGCGAACTTTGGCTTTGTGAATAGAATAGAATAGAATAGAATAGAATAGCATAGCATAGAATAGAATAGAATAGAATAGAATAGAATAGAATAGAATAGAATAGAATAGAATAGAATAGAATTCTTTATTGGCCAAGTGTGATTGGACACACAAGGAATTTGTCTTTGATGCAAATGCTCTCAGTATACATAAAAGAAAAGATACGTCAAGAATCATCAGGTACAACACTTAATGATAGTCATAGGGTACAATAAGCAATCAAATCATACTAGGAAACAGTCAGTTAAAATCTTTAGAATACAAGTGACAAAGTTACAGTCCTACAATCACAAGTGGGAGGGGATGGGTGATAAGGAGTGATGAGAAGATTAACAGTAATAGTAGTGCAGACTTTGTAAATAGTTGAACAGTGTCGAGGGAATTATTTGTTTAGCAGAGTAATGGCTTTAGGGGGAAACTGTTCTTGTGTCTAGTTGTTCTGGTGTGCAGTGCTCTATAGTGTCGTTTTGAGGGAAGGAGTTGAAACAGTATATGTCCGGGATGTGAGGGGTCTGTAAATATTTTCACGGTCCTCTTTTTGACTCGTGCAGTATACAGGTCCTCAATGGAAGGTAGGTTGGTAGTAATTGTTTTTTTCTGCAGTCGTAATTAATCTCTGGAGTCTGTGCCTGTCCTGTTGGGTTGCAGAACCAAACCAGACAAGTTATAGAGGTGCAGATGACAGACTCAATAATTCCTTTGTAGAACAGAATGGAGTGAAGCTCCCCTTTTGCATTCAGGAGGGCCGGCGGGGCACCCTCCTTTGCTGGCTGGTTGGAGCCCGCTGGCTTCCTTTGGCGGAGGGTGGTGAACATTCATCGTTTAGAGCCACTGCTCCCTTGTCCCCACCAAGCAGAAGGCTCTTGGCTTGGGCTGGGCAATTCTGGAGGACCGTGAGGGAGGGGTGGTTGTGGTGCAGAATCCCAAGAGGGGATTTGTCCCAAAGGTGCTTTTTTACAAGCAACTGGATTTTCTTTGAAGACATTTTGCTTCAAAGAAGCATCCAAGAAGCTTCTTCAATTCTTTCAAGATGAAAGGTCTTCAAAGAAAAACCAGAAAGTCCAGTTGCCTGTTGAAAAAAAAGCACCTTTGGGGAAACCATGACCTGAATGACTGAGAATCTCCATAGGCAAGAGGAGCTTTCTAACTGTGGAGTGAGATAACTGAGGGGTCTCCAAACTTGGCAACTTTAAGATTTGTGGACTTCAACTCCCAGAATTCTCCAGCCAGCTGTGGGGACCTCTGAGTTAGTGAGAGGCGACCAGGGAGTGAGCAAGAAATGGCTGGGCTGACAGACAACACAAAAGCTTGGAAGGAGTAGGACCCCCGGAAGGATAGAGAGAATGTTGTCCTGCTTGATCAGGGGTGAGACCCAGTGGGTTGTGGAATGCCTTACAGTGGGTATGGCTTTAAGTGATTTGTCTAGAACTCAAAATATGAAGCAAATATGATTGCATTCTGATGAAAGAAGAATGCAGAAGTGTGCTACAATTAAAACAACTTCTGCAAAACCTTCAGATTAGCACGGTTTATAAATCATAGCAACAATCTTATGAAAAGTCCAGAACAGGAGAGGAAGTTCATATGGGATCTAGATATATGATCTTGCAGGAATCCTCCTGAGGAAGATGTCAAAGATAACCTCAAAGGGGATAGAAGCTTCGTTTAGCAGACTGGCTCAGATCCAAGCATGGTACTTAGCTTCTTGATCCACCACTGGCCGGAGCTGCAGGAATATCATTGATCATTCAGATCTGATTAGCCTGAAGAGTCAGAAAATTACATGCCTAACTTTAAATTCTTGTTAGGAAAATAACATTAATAACAATAGATTGTGGCAGTGCTTGGAGACAGCAGAAGAGAAGGGAAACAATTGGAGATGATAGCAAAACACAAAGACCTGCAAATAAAAATAAACCAACTCTGGCAAAAGAAATCAAGTAATGTCTATGGACATTCTCAGTCAGCCTCAAGATATTTTCACCCCTCTCTATTCTTTATTTGCTGCTATCTATTCTTTATTTTGCTGTTATGCCATTTTCTCTTTCGGCTGCCATGAAACGGTGGGAGGGGGGAAACTTGGAAGGGAAGAAGGCAGGAGGTGTTTTGCATTCCTTTGCTGGGTTAAGAAGGGGAGGGGGGATTCTTTTCTTTAACTTTCCATTTCTTCGCTAGCCTCTGTTCTTTTCTGCGCAACTGCAAACTTTTATCAAAATATGTCAAGGTCACTGACAGTAGCCTCATCATCACCTGGAGATGACCACATGATCCTATTCAGAAGTTTTAATTGGAAGAATCATTTGATCTTTGGAGGGGGGGAGCAATTCTATCCTTTTGTATATGTGTTTTGCCCGCCAGTTTTTAGTTTCGGAATTGATTCTGTTGCTACCATATCATCTTCCAGTAAAAGAATAATTCTGCTCTACACCATGGAGTCTGAGTATTTCTTTCTTGGGATTTAGAGGGAGCACAGTCTGACATTTATTTATTTATTTATTTATTTATTTATTTATTTATTTGATTTGCCAATTGTTTACAAGATAATAAGTATAAGTGTATACATAGTTGTGAATACATGAAATGGGTACATATAAGAAAAATAAAAGAAGAATAAGAGAAACAATAGGACAGGGACGGTAGGCACGTTGGTGCGCTTATGCACGCCCCCTACATTATTCTGAAACTCAAAAGTATCAACCCACCCGGAGAAAACAGCAACTTTTCTTCCGAGGGGGTTTCATCTCATGTCGTCCCCAGCCGGCGATGAAGAGGACCAGGGAGCTGTGGGGGGGGCAGCCGATGCTGCTACCAGAGATACCGGCTGCTGACCTACTGGCCGACCTGACTCTGGAAGAAACCCCAGCTGAGATGCCCAGGTGGTCGTTGGGGGTTGGTTGGAGAGATCGGGAAGAAAAAACCCCTCCCAGGATCCCTCCCAGGATCACTGTAAGATGAAGAGGTGCGAGGGAACGGCTGTGGCAGGAGGGGGAGGAGATGGAATGCAGGCTGGATCAAGGTGGCAGATTCCTTATGGACGTCTCTGAAAAGCCCGGCACGGCTCCAAGGTATGAGAGGGAAGAGGGAGCAAGGTCAACCCGGGGAAGTCGAGCTAATTCCCCCCCCCAAGCCCAGCCTACGCCGGCGCTGCCGCCTGGGGAGCCCCAGCAATAGGTGTGCTTCCTGGAAGACGGCCCCTGCCTCCCTTAGATGTGAAATTTGGAGGAAATCCCAGAGACTTGGGGTTTTTCCTGGTACAAGTTGGGAGTTATATGGCAGAATTTGAAAGGGATTTCATTTCTGAAGCAGCCAAAGTGAGATTTGTTACCAGAACCCTGGAAGGGATGGCAGCAGACTGGGTGGTGACTTTGTTCAATGATAACTCCCCCCAACTGCGAAATCTTGATGTTTTCATGACTGCATTGAGGAGAAGATTTGAGGACCCCCTGGCAGAGAGAAGGGCTAGAATCAAAATGAAAACTTTAACCCAAGGGGGGAGATCGGTTGCAGACTACACCCAGGAGTTCAGGCAGTTGGTTTCCTGTCTCCGGGGCTGGCCCCAAGAGGCCCTGGTGGAAACCTACAAAGACGGCTTAAATGAAGATGTATACCACATGTGCATCTCCCGGAGGGACCCACGTGATTTGCAGTCGTGGTACTTGCTGGCGGAAGAGGTGGATATTGATCTAGCTCGAAGCAGACGCGGAGGAGGTCCCGGCTGGAGAAGACCACTCCCCCACGTCTCCGAGAGACCTCCACCCCCCAAAAGGGGAGGGATGGCGGCAAGAGCCAAGACCACAGCCTGTTTCCGCTGTGGGAAGGAAGGCCATCGGATGGCGGATTGCCGAGTCAGGTTGGATCCACCGAAAACGCGAGGTCCAGGGAGGAAGCCCGAAACCCCCTCAACCAAGCCCCGCGAGACCGGACTGAAGGCGAGGGAGATTGTAGAGGTCGCCCTTACGGCGGGAGAGGAGCTGGGACCTCCAACCCTACTCGACGAGAACGAGACCGATTCGGAGGATGACGCCCTGGTAAGTCCTACCCAAGGGCCCATGACCATCCCAATAAAGTTAAGGGAGCCTACCTCTGTGACCGAGGGAGAGATGTTGCCTTATTGGACTCGGGGTGCACGAGGTGTGTAATTAACATGAAAGTAGTTAAGGATATGGGCATTGGACTGAGAACTTTAAGAACGCCCATAGCTTTCTGTCAATTGGATGGATCTGTGGCGGGAGGTTGCCCAGCATGCTTTATAACGGAACCCCTAGAGATGACCATGGGAACTCACCGCGAGGTCTTATGTTTTATTGTGGCCCCTGGGATGGAACAGCCCCTAATATTGGGATTACCCTGGCTTCGGAAGTGGAATCCTCAGGTGAACTGGAGAGAAGGGTGGATACGCATCCGCACCGATCGGCCACCGGAAGGGGAGGAGCCCCACTATCCAGAAGGGGGGGAGAAATCCCATCTGAAACCCCAAGTTCCGGCCGAGGCAGCTTCCGCAGGTGTCGAACGAATGGAAGGGGAGGAGAAAATCCTGAAGGAGTACTGGAACTTAAGAGAGGTGTTTAGTGAAGAGGCCTCCGACGAGCTCCCTCCCCATCGATCAACCGATTGCAGCATTGAATTTCTATCGGGGGTAACGCTCCCGAAACCGAAGCTGTATTCGATGACACCGGGGGAGCTGGAAGAACTGAGAGCATTCATCGATAAGAACCTGAAACGTGGTTTCATCTCACCTGCCAGACCTCGAGTGGCGGCCCCTGTAATGTTCCGCGAGAAGAAAGATGGCTCCAAACATCTGGTGGTGGACTATCGAAATTTAAATGCAGTGTCGGTGGAGAACGTGTACCCCCTCCCCCTGATGAAGGACATGTTAGCCCACTTGGCAAAGGGGAAGATTTTCACAAAGCTGGACTTGAGGGAGGCGTACTACAGAATCCGAATTAAGGAAGACGACGAATGGAAGACTGCGTTCAACTGCCCGATGGGTTGTTTCCAATTCAATGTTCTTCCTTTCGGCCTACAGGGGGCGCCCGCTGTTTTCATGCAAATGATAAATCAAGTGCTTCACGAACATCTGTACAAGGGGGTTCTGGTCTACCTTGATGATATTCTCATCTACATGGAGAATAGAGACGAACATGTGAAACTGGTGCGCTCTGTGTTGCACAAATTGAGGGCAGCTAAACTGTACGCCAAACTGTCCAAGTGTGAGTTCCATCAAGAAAAAATCGACTACTTGGGATATCGTATCTCTCCCAAAGGCATTGAGATGGATCCAGAGAAAGTGCGAGCTGTATTGGATTGGGCCCCACCAAGAACCCATAAACAACTTCAAAGTTTTCTTGGGTTCGCCAACTTCTATCGGCAATTCATCCCGTCTTTTGCAAAGATAGCCATGCCCATCACCAACCTCCTGAAAACAAAGGGGGAATTAAAACCAAAGCCCAGCCAACCGTTGAACTGGACCATGGAGTGCCAAGCTGCATTTGAAAAGCTTAAAAGACTTTTTGCTGCAGAACCCGTACTGAAACACCCCGATATGGATGCCCCATTTGTGATTCAAGCTGATGCAAGCGATGTAGCGGTGGGGGCGGTCTTACTTCAGTTAAACGAGAAGGGGGCACTACAGCCGTGCGCTTATACTTCTCGAAAATTGACTGACACTGAGAGGAGATGGGCCGTTTGGGAGAAGGAAGCGTTTGCAGTCCGTTGGGCTTTATTAGCCTGGAGACATTTTTTGGAAGGAGCAAAACATCCATTTGAAGTATAGACGGACCATAAAAATCTGGAAGCTTTAAAAACTCCTCGAAAGCTGTCTCCTAAGCAAGTTAGGTGGGCTCAGTTTTTCAAGTGATTCAATTTCTCGTTGAAATATATCCCAGGGGGAAAAATTTTTATGGCAGATGCTTTGTCTAGAATGCCTCAATACAACAGCATTCGTGAAGAAGTGATCAGACTCATCGTGCCCACTACACAGCTGGCTGCCCCCGTAGTCACCCGCGCACAGAAGAGAAACCAGGAGAGAGAATTGCCCACTGACCTGATGGAGAAATTTAAGGAGGGTTTGAAAACGGATGACTGGTTCCTGGCAAATGCGAATAACTGCACCGTTCGGGATGGTCTAGCTTGGATAGATGCGAAATTGTATGTACCCCAAAACTTGAGAAGCCAAGTGCTACAGCAAACCCATGATTCAAAAGTGGCTGGTCACTTTGGGTTTGTGAAGACTCTACATTTGGTCAAACGGCAATTCTGGTGGCCTTCGTTGAAAAAGGACATTGAAACTTATGTAGCGAGCTGTCCAGTTTGTGCTTCAGCAAAAAGACCTGGAAAACCACCAGGTTTGCTGCAAAATGTGGCTCGACCAACTGCCCCTTGGAAGGAAATTTCCATGGACTTTATAGTAGACCTACTCGAGAGCAGTGGGCACACCGTCATTTGGGTAGTGACTGACTTGTTCTCCAAACAAGCCCATTTCATCCCTTGCTCAAAAATTCCTTCGGCAAAGACATTGGCCAGACTGTTCATTGTTCATGTTTACAGGTTGCATGGTGTACCTGAGCGTGTAGTTTCTGACCGAGGGGTCCAATTTACCTCGAACTTTTGGAGGGAATTTTTGAAGTTAATAGGCTCCACCCAGAGCTTAAGCTCCGCCCACCACCCTCAAACTAATGGAGCCTGCGAGAGAACTAATGGCGTGCTAGAGCAATACCTCCGATGTTACCTAAATTATCAGCAGGACAACTGGGTGGAGTTACTGCCTTTTGCGGAGGTGGCATACAATAACTCTGTTCACAGCAGTACGGGATTTACCCCTTTCAAAATAGCAACCGGGCAAGATTTTGTGCCCATACCTGAACTGCCTGGCGAAAATCCCAATGTTCAGTCATTGAGCGATTGGATATCTCAACTTCAACTTAATTGGCCGGTTGCACGTAAAGCTTTAGATGAAGCGCATCAGTCTCATAAAAAATTTGCTGACAGAAAGAGAGCCCCCCCAGGTGGTGTATAAAGTGGGTGATAAAGTATTTCTCTCGACCAAATATTTGCAGACTACCCAGAAATCGAAGAAGTTGGGGCCTAAGTATGTGGGACCTTTTCCCATTGAGAGGATTGTAAATCCGGTGACTGTTCAACTAACTTTACCAAAGACTCTTCGTCGTATTCATCCGGTTTTCCACGTCAGTTTGTTGAAACCCGAACATACATGTATTTTGAAACCGGCCCAGTCTGATCCCCCCGTACCACTGTTAATTGAAGGGGAACAACATTTTGAGATTAAAGAAATTTTAGACTCTAGGAAATGGAGGGGTCGGATCCAATATCTTGTAGCTTGGAAACATTTTCCTCCGTCCTATGCTGAGTGGGTTAATGAGAAAGACATTAGAGCTCCTGAACTGATTAAGAACTTTTATGCTAAATACCCTGATAAACCATAGAAATGTATGCCAATGTTAATTTATGATTATTTTTTCTTACAGGGACTAATGTCCTTCTTCTAGGGGGTCCGAATGTCAGCCTCAAGATATTTTCACCCCTCTCTATTCTTTATTTGCTGCTATCTATTCTTTATTTTGCTGTTATGCCATTTTCTCTTTCGGCTGCCATGAAACGGTGGGAGGGGGGAAACTTGGAAGGGAAGAAGGCAGGAGGTGTTTTGCATTCCTTTGCTGGGTTAAGAAGGGGAGGGGGATTCTTTTCTTTAACTTTCCATTTCTTCGCTAGCCTCTGTTCTTTTCTGCGCAACTGCAAACTTTTATCAAAATATGTCAAGGTCACTGACAGTAGCCTCATCATCACCTGGAGATGACCACATGATCCTATTCAGAAGTTTTAATTGGAAGAATCATTTGATCTTTGGAGGGGGGGAGCAATTCTATCCTTTTGTATATGTGTTTTGCCCGCCAGTTTTTAGTTTCGGAATTGATTCTGTTGCTACCATATCATCTTCCAGTAAAAGAATAATTCTGCTCTACACCATGGAGTCTGAGTATTTCTTTCTTGGGATTTAGAGGGAGCACAGTCTGACATCCAGGTCATTTCAAGAAGCAACTGGGCTTCTGGTTTGGGTTTCTTTAGCGACAGACTGAAATTGTGCGCGGTTTCAATCTGTGCTCACCACTGGAGCACCCCGATCCTTCGGATTTGGGGCTGAAGCCACCCATAGAGGTGGTGAAGAGGGGGGGGAGATTGCTAGCCGAGTGGAGGGGAACCGCATCTCTCCTCCTTGGCTGGTCTAAACTCCCTTTCCTGAAGGCAGTTGTAGCTGTGGAGAGAATTGGCCACCTCAAAGAAGAACCCAACTGGATAAGATTGTGTAGGAGGAAGACAAAGAGGAAAGCGGGACGGACCAGGCTAAACAACAGAGAACATTTAATCAAGGTACTCTGAATCTAAAAGTACTTAGAGGGATACTTCTGAAAGAAGATTTTTAAGTGGCAAAGGAGAGAGAAAAGGAGGTTAAAAACCCTTTTTTTACCTTTATATTGACAATTACAAATGGTATGGAAAGAAATTTATGTTAATCTATTTTGACACCAATAGGCAACTTTAAGCTGAAATCTAAGTGTCAAAAGGAGAATAAAGATTTTTCTTTGGTCATTTTAAAGCCCTAAAAAGGAGAAGAGTGGAGGCAAAAGGGTGGGACTTGGAATAATGGAAAAATGGAGTGCCACCTGGAAAAATAAAGAGGATTAACAGTGAAACTTCGAAAAGACTCCTGAGGATACATTGTAACTGAAATCTTATTAAAAGATATAGTAACCCATGGAAAGGGAAAGGAAAGGAAAGAAACAAGAAGGAACAGTCTGGGATCATTTGGTGATTTAAAAAAAAATAGTTTTTGGCATTGGTTCTTTTTTTTTCTTTTTCTGTCTTAAAATCAGTTGGGTGGTTGTTCAAAAGTGTTTAAAATGGCATCACTCCTGGAGGAATTGAAGATGAGTCTTAAAAAACAGAAAGAAGATGCAGAAAGGGGAGGAAGATCCTTTGGCTTCGTGTTTGAATTTTTTGAAATGGAGATCCTGAATTATGAAAAGCAAAAGGAAAAGCTTCAAGAGCAAGAAGAAGGGCAGGACAAAGAAGAAGCTATTTTCAATGATCAAATAGTGCAAAGTGTGGTAAAAAGGGGAAAAGGAGTTAAAAGTTTGAGATCAAAGGGAACAGCCAAAAAGAAAAATAGTCTGAAAAAAAAGTATAATAGCAAGGAGAAGCAGAAAAGAAAACTACAGAAGGGAAAATTAGAGAGAGAAGGGTATAAAAAAGGGATGAGAAAAAGGGGGGAAGATAGAAAGGGAAAGAACTTATGAGGGACAAAAGCAGGAAATAAAGAAAAAGGGGAAATGTACTAGGACAGTGATCCCCAACCTTTTTGACGCCGCGGCCCGGTACCGGCATCAGCTGGGCGCCGCGGCCTGGTACCGGCATCAGCTGGGCGCCGCCATCTTTTTGATGAAAAAGTGCTTCCGGTGACCTCACCGGAAGCACTTTTCGTCAAGAAAGATGGCGAGGCTTGCGCTCGGTGAGCTTTTTCGGGTAGAAATGGCTTTCTACCCAGAAAAGCTCACCGGAAGCACTTTTTCATCAAAAAAAGATGGCGGCGCCCAGCAAGCCGCAGCCCGGTAGGAGTTGTTCCGCGGACTGGTACCGGTCCGCGGACTGGTGGTTGGGGACCCCTGTACTAGGATTAAAGGTATTTGCTCTGTTTCCTTTTGACAGTTGAAACAAATGTGTTAAAATCAAGTGAACTGGGGGGGGAAAAACGATCTGATAAGAACCTAAATGGAAAGAAGAGTGACTGCAATTCTTAAAGACAGCCATTGAGAAATCTAAACTCTGGTAAACCGTTTCATTGTGAATGAAGAGACTTATAAACTTGTAACTGGAAAAATATTGTTTTGAACTACAAGAACGTTGGTATATATTTAATTAGTTTATTGTTATATTATGGATAGAAGGAACATTGTATCAGATAACTTATATAATTCTATTTACTGATTTACTTAGTAGCTGATTACTTTAGATTTCCTATTTTTCTTATATAGACTCTTTTCTTTGGTACCCTCATAATTCACAATTCTTATTTTAAGTATTGAAGTGCCGGTATAATTAAGAGTTATATATTGAAGATATCACATAGTAATGTGTTTAGATATCCCTAATTGATTTTGATAAAAGGAAGGTGATAATTAATTGTCCTACTTAACCCTTTTCCCAGTGATTTATTGTGATGGAATGAAATTTTATACTATTTATTATAACAACACCATAGGTATTTTTTCTCTAACATAGATTGCTAAGAGTTAAACATTGATAAAGTGTATACTGATTGTGATGGAATTTGGTGAGTAGTTAATCAAAGGTGATATTGTCTGATATGTGTTTGTATTGAAAAATAGTGGTTGATATTGATTAGGAAAACTTCAGCATTAATAATTAAGAGACTCTGTTTATTAGAAAATCATAGAATTGATGGTAATTCTAGTATATACAGGATAATAGATGAACAGGCCAAAATTATAAAAGATATGACAAGTATCACCACTACTAAGACAGGGAAAAAACCTGTGCCAATGGTGGCACCATCCAGTCCAGAAGTTTCAGCCCAACAAACAATTGAAGGAATGTTGGCTCCTGAGAAATCGACTACCACAACCAGAGCCCATCAGTGCAAACCTCCCTATTAGCAATCCAGAATACGACGCTAATGCTACAAGAATCTATGGCCAAAAATCACACTGAAAGTAAAGCAGACTGGGAAGCAATGAAAGCTGAGCTGAAATCAGAAATAGGGGAAATGAAAACTGAAATCAGAAACTTGGATGAAAAAATAGGCTTGATCCAGGAATCAACTAAGAAAAATCAAGAAAAAATCAAGATAATTGAACAACAATCCGAACAAAATGAGAAAAAGCTAGAACTTATGAACCATAAAATTACGATTCACAACAAGGAAACTGTAGAGGCTTTAATCCACCTTGAGATGGATAGAGCCTCTTATTATTTGAGATTTCAGAACGTAAAGGAAACTAGAGAGGAGGACTTAACATTGGTGATGGCTAAACTTCTAGCAGATTTCCTTCAAAGAGATAAAGATGAGATGATAAATGAATTTGATGATATCTACAGAGTCTATACCAGTTATGTGAGATGGCACAGACTCCCTCGAGAGGTCTATATTAGATTTGCCAGAAGGAAAGTCAGAGATATTATTTACAAGATTTCTAGAGAAGAGACAATAAAATATAAAGATAAAGAAATAATAGTACTGAAACAAATACCAAGAAGAGTCCGAGAACAGAGGAATGACTATCGATTCCTCACTAATTATTTAAATAAAAAAATATTTCTTTTAGAACAATTACCCCGGAAGGTATTCTGACATCCTGGAATGAAAAGAGTGAAAATTGATAACCTAAATAAAGCACAAGAGTTCTTTGAACAGCTGGGCGGATCAGAGGAGGAAACAAGCAACTATTGCATTATATTCTTAATTTCACATGCTAGCAAAATAGTACCCTAACACATTAGGAACATTAGATGTTACTGCTGGTATACGGTGGATAGTTGAGAAACCGAAAGAATACCCCTCCCTAAAAAAGAAGTCAATATGTTTCATTGATTATAGAAAGGCCTTTGTGTCAATCACATCAAGCTGCAGAATTGCTTAGAAAATTGGGTATCCCAGAACATCTCATTGTCCTCCTGAGTAACCTATTGTCAGAACTGCCATCATATGCTCAGGTTTCGCATTCACTAGCTACCGATGTTACTACTGGTTTGGTGACTACATTTTGCATGCGTGTTAAAAAAACATCAGCTGTGCCGCCCAGACAGCTGAAAAGCACTGCACACGGGTGCTCAGTGTTTGAAAAGCCTCTTTTTTCCTGCTATTTCAACCTCAGCTGTGCCGTACAAAGCAGCTGAGGTTGAAAAAGCGGGAAATAAAGGACAGATAAGAGCCCAGGCGAGCAGGTGGGCCAAACAGCAGCAAACACAGAACCGGTTCGGTGTCTGCTGCTCTTCAGAGCTACCAGTTCTACAGAACTGGGCAGAACCGGTAGCATCCAACCCCTGGCCTAGCTGCTGCTTCATTACTTCTATTGCTCTCACAACCTTTATGGAATCCAATGGCCTTTTAAATTTGACAAGGAAAAAACATAGTAAATATTTCTCACAAATATTTTCCCTCTTCCACTTTTTCTTCTCTGATGTTCCTATCCAGCACTTCCAGTGTTAACACAAACAACAGAGGCGACAGTGGACAGTCTTGTCTAGTCCCTTTTCTTATATCTATAAAGTCTCCTAACTCTCCATTTATCATAACATTTGCAGTTTGTTTATGATATATCGTTTCTATGGCTTGAGTAGATTTTTTACCAAAGCCCATTTGGTCCAATTGTAACAGCATAAAATGCCAATTCACATTATCAAAAGCTTTTTGTGCATCTGAGCCATTTGTTTTTCGGGATGTGCCTCATAGTATTCCAGTGTATCTAAAACTATTCTCATATTATCTTTAATCTGTCTCTTCGGCAGAAATCCATTTTGATCAGGGTGAATAAAGTTGTTTAAATATCTTTTCAGTCTTTCTGCCAGAATTGAAGCAAAAAATTTATAATCTGAATTTAATAGTTATATTGGTCTGTAGTTTTTAACTTGCAGTGGGTCTGTGTCCTCCTTCAGTACAAGTGTGATATATGCTTCTGACCATGTTTTGGGTATTCTCTTCTTTGTCATAACTTCATTTTGTGTGAGTTTGTTGTCAGCACATTCAACTATGTAATGAACAAAGTATTTAATAAGAATATTTCATTCATTCAGATCTAGGATGCCTTATTTTTGTGTTCCCTTTATTTTTTTGAGCAGTGTAGGACATGACCATTACAGCAAAACTGCAAGACCACCTGTTTGCCTGTTGCATGGATTGCTTAACTTCCTAATGACTTTTGGAGAACTTTGAAAGAAAATCGTTATTGGTACATAATGTCTAGTTAGCATGAATTTGTAAATTGTATATTCTCTGACTGATATGAATGCTGTCAAACAGATGCATGAGGTAATAGATATTACTAAGAACTTGAAGTGCTAGAAAGACCAGGAAACTCTGATCTTGCCTTAAGCATAAAAACTAGCTAGGTGACCTTAGTCATTCCGTTCTGAAAAGAAAAGATCCTTCTAATCAGAGCATATTCAAATAAGTATATATAATAGTTAATATTCATGTTCACCATTCAATTCTGATGAACTTTGATAATGAACTCACAATACTATCATTGGCTTTTTTGCATCCAGTAACTGTTAAATAATTATAATTAAGTATCTTTAGGTCTTATTGCAATGTATATTGTTTGAAAGGGTATATATGTCACATATGTTACTAATTCAGAATGATGGGGGAGGGGCTTTGATCTGAAAGATTATTTCTCCCTTTTCTTCTAAAATGGAAATTTCAAGGCAAAAGTTAGAGGCTATCTTATCCATTCCCTTACAGAAACGTCTTGAATGAAAAATGCTAACATCTATTTCTAACAATCAAAGTCTGGTTCTTTTTTCACATCCATGATTAACTCTGCAACTCTTAAGGTACTGATTCATAATTAAGTCTTGTGTACATCAGTGGACCTTAAATATGCAAATGTATGCAATGAAAAAAACCTCACCCCATTTGGACTCAATAAATATATGTGGGCCTTCGCATGTAGAAAAGCCAAATGTGTAAGACCATAATTTTGTATGGCCAGTTACAGATACACAAAAGTGTAAGCTTAAAATTTGTGTTTTCTTTATCATCATGATCACTTCCTATCAATATGCCCCCAAACACCCAGGATTCTGTCATTCACAAAAGGTTAGGTCTTTTAATAAAATGTATTAAACAGTTATACACAATGCCAAATTTGTACAGTATTTGTACAGTAACTTGCTTTGAGGTCTTTTGGTCATAAACAAAATTGAATTGTATAAAATGTGTTTGTTGGAAAAAGATGCTACCAGATTTTTGGCCATCACCAATATGTTTATCAATAGAAAATTTTGTAAGTCAGGAATTTCTCAACTTTGGGATTAAGGTGTCAGGTTCCATCACATACTAAAAAGAAAGAACAACAGCCACAACAGGGTTTGATTGATGTAAGCAGTTTATCTTCCTCTGGAATGTGTGCCAGTATTTAACTGACCAGCTGCTAGACAATGAAAGCGAACAGAGATTAAAGTCATGTGGCTCCTCTACCACAAAGTGGCATCTGCAGACCGGGAAATACAGGAAGAAACATTAATAACATAGTCAACCCCTCCTGGCTTATGCGGGTTCCTCCTGTGGTATTTTGCAATTGGGGTGCCCTCATAGCCGTACTGTTTACCCAGGAGGCCTCAGCCAATGGGCATCCCTTCCATAGCACTAGATACTGTAATCAGCCCCTATGTATTGGGAAGTTCAACACTTCATGGACTTCATAATGCTTTTTGCCTCCTACCATAATAGGACCAGGACTTGGGAGTGAAGGGCCTCGTATGGGAGCTGACCTTACTGATCGTAAAAGACTACAATGGAATACGGGATGAGTTCTTTCCAGAAACTTTGGTAGTTACCCTCATTACTCATGTTTTTTGAAACTACATACTTTGCAAAATCACATTCCACAACAACAGCTCAGCAGGATTACAAATAGTTCTGGTACATTTTGAAATCATCCCGACTAAAACTTTGGTTCATGTCTCTTTTATTCTGGAGTCTGCTATCATCCAAAGGCCTTATTGAATCTGATAGATAAATAGCCTATTTTTTCTTTCCACACCATGCAGACGATATGTATGCTGAATGAATAATTTGACTGGTTTCCTGGTGGACAGCAAGCCAGGTTAGGCAACAAAATGGGCTTGTTTGGAAAATAAGTCTATAATGGTCCAAATGACTGTGTTGCCATGGCTTTTGGGGAGGTCAACTATAAAATCCATGGCAATCTCTTCCCATGGTCTGGTTAGCATAGCGACTGGTTGTAGTAACCCAGGTGGTTTTCCTATTCTTTTCTTCATGGTGGCACACACCACACAGCTTTGCACATAACTTTCCAAGTCTTTTTTCATACCTGGCCACCAGAACTGCTGATTTGTCGGGTGAAGAGTTTTCACAAACCCGAAATGTCCAGTGGCTTTATCGTCATGGCATCTATGCAATACCTCTAGTCGTAATGAACTGGGGACATATATTTTCAATCCCTTCCAAGCAAGTCCATCTCTCATGGTAAGTATTTGCCTATGCTCTTTGAACCAAGAATCTGTCTCCAGTGCTCCTTTAATAGCCTGTGGTATATTGATTCTAGGAATGGGTTTCCCCCCAAAAAATTTCTGCCTTCTGAATTTGTCCTTCGCATTCCATGGTGGGGATTATTGCTTGCACCACCTCATCCTGTGCCCCCAC
The DNA here is from genome assembly GCF_049901735.1 of Notechis scutatus. Taxonomy (NCBI): domain Eukaryota; kingdom Metazoa; phylum Chordata; class Lepidosauria; order Squamata; family Elapidae; genus Notechis; species Notechis scutatus. Next base: position 306,022,842 of record NC_142009.1, read on the forward strand.
ATATTGTGGTTTACGCGACAAAGTATCAGCTAAGAAGTTTTTTCCAGCTGGGATGTACCGCAATGTAAAATTGAACCGGCAGAAATACAAAGCTCACCGGACCTGTTTGGACGATAGCTTACAGGGTGTCTGTAAAGCTTCCAGGTTCTTAAGATCGGTCCAAACCTCAAAATGCAGTTGTCCACCTTCTAAAAGGTATCCCCAAGTCATTAGAGCCCATTTGACTGCAAAAGCCTCCTTCTCCCAAATGGCCCATTTGTGGTCTGTCTTGGTCAACTTTCGGGAGGCATAGGCGCATGGTTGTAAGATACCGAATTCATTCAATTGCAACAACAATGCTTCAACTGCCACATCATTGGCATCTGCCTGTACTATAAAAGGGAGGTTTGGGTTGGGATGTTTTAATACCAGTTCCTTAGAAAACAACGCTTTCAATTTCTCAAATACTTATTGGCATGGCACTGTCTATTGTAATGGTTGCCCTGGACATGGTTTTCCAACTAGGTGTTTTGTCCATAATAGTTCAGTCAAAGGTAGAGCTACACTCTCAAAAGATGGAATAAACTGATGGTAAAAATTAGCAAACCCCAAGAAGCTGTTTACAAGTCCACAGGGCCTGCCAATCTAGTACTGCTTGCACCTTTGATGGGTCCATTTCTATACCTGCAGGTGAGATGCGAAATCCTAGATAGTCCAATTGAGTTTTGTGAAACTCACACTTGGAAAGTTTCGCGTATAAATGTGCATCCAACAATTTCCGGGGCACCTTCCGCACCAACTGCACATGTTCTTCTAGGATCTTTGTGTATATGAGTATATCAACCAGATACACCAAAACGCCCTTGTACAAATGTTCTTGTAGTACCTCATTTATGAGCTGCATAAACACAGCCAGTGCACCTTGTAACCCAAAGGGCATGACCCTGAACTGAAAACTCCCTAATGGACAATTGAAAGCAGTCTTCCACTCATCCCCAGCCTTTATCCTAACTCAGTAATATGCTTCCCGAAGGTCTAGCTTGGTAAAAAATGTGACCTTCTGCTAAATGGGCGAGCGTGTCCATCATCAATGGTAGGGGGTACATATGTTACACCCACACAGCATTTATCTCCCAGAAATCCACACAGAGATGCAGACCGCCATCCTTCTTTTCCCTAAACAGAATAGTGCAGCTATCTGTGATCTGGCTAGTTGGATGAATCCCCATAGTAAATTCTTTTCAATGTATTGTCGCATTTCAGCTAGCACTTGAGGCATCATAGAGTACGTCTTGGGCTTCGGAAATTTTGCCCCTGGCACAATTTCGATACCGCAATCCATTGAGAGATGAGGTGGCAAAACATCACACTCTCATCGAACACTGCTGCTAGATCCAAGTACTCCACTGGATAGGATTGGTACCCTGTTGACTCCTCTACCCTAAGGTTTGCCACAACATTCTCCACAGAAGCCCCATGGATCTGAGGTTGATTATCTGTCTCATGCATAGGAGGTTTTGGCCCAGGTCCTATTTGTAAGTGCCTACAACCACCACCCCACCAAATAGTGGGGCCCCACTTATCAAGCCAGGTGAGACCCAGCACTATTTCCTCCTGAACCATTGGGACAACAATGAAATGAATGAGTTCCTTATGTGGACCTATTTCCAAGAGGACATGCTCAGTAATATGCAGCCACCCAATAAAGAACCATCCATCTGTAAAAAGATATGGTAATGTAACAGAATAGATAATTTTCTTATAGAAGTTTAGTAGATTGATATAAAATATAATGTAGACATATATAACCATTGGATGAAAGCACAATATAAATTTTAAAATAAAATTTGGGATATCTCGTATAAAATGATGGAATAAATAGTTTAGTCATGGATGATTAATAATTGATAAATATATAAGCATATGTTAGTTTGACAATGTGAAATTTATATAAACTGTGAGTAACGACTATGAAAGGATTGCACATAAGATTTGTAACCAACTGACACACTACTGTGTGTATATAAAATGGAAGATGGTTTTAGGTTTTTATGTATTGTTTGTATATGTTTGTCTTAAAAAATAAAAACTTTTTTTTAAAAAGAACCATCCATCTGTTTGAGCCACATGGGATGTGAAAGCCTGTGATAGGACGTGAAAGCCAGTGAGTGTTCACCCCTATCCTGTTTGCAGTGCCAAGACTCATAAGACAATGCGTTCAACTGGTATCTATCAGTGCCTTGCAGTCGTAGGATTTACGAGTCATCACCTGAACTGGGATCCAGAAGGGTTGGACCATCAGACTCACCATGGGATCCGCCTCCCCTTCACCTTCGCCCTCACTCATGTCGAGATCCACACCAGGGCCAGGCTTCACTGGCCCGGATTCAGCAACCGGGCTTGACGGACGTAGCTGTAGCGCACTCCATACATTTTCTGGAGGTTTGTTGTGCGAGTGTTTACCTAGATTAGCTGCTAATGAGCCCACAGCAGCTATTGTCATTGCTTCTGAGCAGTCCACTGCCTGATGACCAGGTCCTCCACACCTGAAACACAGCATTGGGGAATGACCAGCCTGCTGCTTGAAGTGGGTGGTAGGTGGATGTACAGGTTGACCCGAAGGCCCGGCAGGAGCTGGTCTTTCAGGGGATCTACGAGGTCTGGGAATCCACTCCCCCCTCACCTTATCCTCTTTCACTTCGGGTTTCAGCTCCATGGACACCTGAAACCATGCTACCAGGGTTGGTGGAAGGCCATGATATAAGCATGCCCGCCTCAATGCCCAGACCAGACCAGCCTTGAATTGACGCACCAGGAGCCTCTCTTGCCTGTCACTTAATTTGCCTGATAGCCTCCCAAATTCTCTTATATAGTCAACTACAGGCCTGCCCCTTTGCCCGACCTCAAATATTTCCCCTTCAACTCACTGGGCTCGGGTATGGTCTTCAAATCTCACTCTAAGAGCATCCAGGAATAAGCCCACATCCTCCAATTTTCGGCAGTGTTCCACATACAAGTCAGCCACCCAATGAGCAGCTTCACCTTCCATAACGGCTGCCACTGCCATCACAATTGCCCACTGTGCTATGTAGAGATGACCATACCAGTCAATACGGTTAAGCACTTGTTCCAAAAATAATGCCATTTTGTCTGGGTTACCATCAAACCCCACCCGGAGGCATGGAGGATCCCAAGGCCCCACAGGTCTAGGTCCGAGACCAGCCATTCCCCACGAAGATGTTGGCATTCTACTATCATAGACCCTTCTCAAATCCCTCTGTGCGTCGCCTGAGTGCCATGCAGGATCATCTTGGGAATGTCCTTGTCCTGGATACGGCAGGCTTGGGCTACTTGTCTGGACACTGCCAGCCCTCCCCAAAAATGATGTTTCCAAGAATTGCCTTTCCAACTGCTCCAAATCCCTTATAAACCATGGTCCTCTTTCTCTGAAACTGACTTCTCCAAACTGTGCCCTCAAAATATCCAAGGTCTGGCTGCCAACAGCAGTGGAAGATCTTCTGGCATCCCCAGTAATTCGTTGGCCATATCTGCTACCATAGGGAGTGAGCATAGGAGGGGGAGTAAGCTCCAAGTCCTGCCTCCTCTGAAAAATGCTGGCCCCACTCCTTACCCCCCACAGCCATCTGACCTGTATCCAATGTTTGTTCAGCTTGAGATGCTATGGCTGGCTTGGAAGTCACTTTCTCCTTGGCTCAAACTACCCTCTCCACTGCAGGCTGCACGTCCAGAACAGGAGGGATAACCTCAGCCACTTCCAACTCCGCAGCCTCTAACTCGGTGTCTATTCCTTCTGCCATAGTCTTGGTTTAATGTAAAGAGCCCTGACTTCCTGTCAGGTTCAGTCACGTGCTGAAAAGAAAGAACAACAGCCACAACAGGGTTTGATTGATGTAACCAATTTATCTTCCTCTGGAATGTGTGCCGGTACTTAACTGACCAGCTGCTTGACAATGAAAACTAACAGAGATTAAGGTCAGGGCTAATCACTAGCCCATCCCACCACACGGGATGTGCCCTGCCCCAATTATCCTGACATGCCCCAACCAATTATCCAGGCACGCCCTGATTGGCAGGCTCAGTTAGTCTTCTCAAGGGGAACTCGCTCCTAGCGGTCGGTCCTATGCGATTTACACCTGCAGGCTTGCAGTAGCTTAATGTCGACATCAGCAGCCCACGGATGACATCAGGCTGACATAAGGTTCTTTGAATTTGATTGTTTGCTTGCAGATATTTCATTACCAGACTAGATAAAATCTTAGAAATAAGCGGGGTTTGCTTTCTGTTTGTGCAAAGTAGCTTGCCCTCTCAATGTTGGTGAGGGGTGTTGTTTTCTTCTAGGCCAGGGCTGTTAAACTTTCGGTCTGTGGGCTGGATAAGTCACAAGCTGGCCATGCCAACACCCGGTTCAGCAAAGGGGAAAAATGTCCTAATACATCATGTGACGCCGCCATGACGATGTGAGTTTAACGCCCCTGTCCTAGGCAGTTCCTTGATTAAGCTCTTGTTTACTGCTTGATTACTTGTCCGAGTTGCTGGTTCCTTGATTGGGGTATTGTTTACTGATTGATTGTATATCTCATGGTAAATCCTGGCGCTAATCCCTGCTTGCCTGGATGTTGTTTGCTGATGAACACAAGCCTATTAAAAAAATCACCCATACTAAGAAAGTGCTCCATTATCGAAGTAACAACCCAACTTCCCACAAGAGGAGCTGTGTAAGAACAGGACTGAGATGAGTACAAATGCATTGCAGCAACCAGAAAAACCAGAACACCAGGAAAAGAAAGTACACCGCCTATACATCTTCCAACAACATGGATTTCTATACAATTTTATCTAAAAGCCTGATCATTCAATCCACTACACACAAACCAACACAAGCTACGAAAAGCTACAATGCTGACATACTTCAAAAACATTTCAGAAACAACCAACAGACTATTACAACCATGTAGTATCACCATAACACACAAACTAACCAAAGGCCTCTAAAACATCTTAATGTAAAACAAAAGACCAGGTAGCCCAAAATGAAAAAACAGGAGTAACCTACAACAGAATATAACAATTCTAATAGCCATTATGTAAGAGAAGCAAAGTAAAGGGACGCGGTGGCTCAGTGGCTAAGATGCTGAACTTGTCAATCAGAAAGGTTGGCAGTTCAGCGATTCAAATCCCTAGCACTATGTAACGGAGTGAGCTCCCGTTACTTGTCCCAGCTTCTGCCAACCTAGTAGTTCAAAAGCATGTAAAATGCAAGAAGAAAATAGGGACCACTTTGATGGGAAGATAACAGCATTCCATGTGCCTTCGGCATTTAGTCATACTGACCACATGACCATGGAGACATCTTCAGACAGTGCTGGCTCTTCGGCTTTGTAACGGAGATGAGCACTGTCCCCTAGCTCAGGGGTCGCCAACCTTTTGGACCTCAGGGACCACCAAACTCATAATTTTAAATCCCAGGGACCACCGAAAATTAGGCCAAGCAGGCAGGCAGATTGAGTTGCTCACAGAATCATTCAGTGATCTATCTATGTGCCATCGGCTAGCTCAATCTGTCACATAAAATTTGCTTGCCGTGAGTCTGCACTGAATAATAGAACCTTCAGTCCTAATCAGAGCCGAGGATCCAAAGCAGTGGTTCCCAAAGTGGGTGGTACTGCCCCCTGGGGGGGTGATGGGATGCCTTAGGGGGGGTGCTAAGAGGCAATGGGGCTGGCAGGGGGGTGCTAAGAGGCAGCAGTGGGTGTTCAAGGCACTGGCCCCATAGGGTCACCACATTGACTATTGCACCGCTTCGGAGCTGGCGCCTCGAATGCGGCAGCTCTGATGCACTGCTCCGGTGAAACAGTCAATGGCATCCATGGATCACCTAGGAGGAGGCAGAGGAAGGGGGGCTTTAACCACATGCCCAATATTCAGGATCCCGCTCAGCCAAGCCTGCCCCTCTTTGTAATTGCCGTGCCTGGCAGCAAGTTCACAGGCTGTCCCTCCCACCAGGGATCAGCCTCCCAAGCTGCCCCCCTCCCGGGGCACTCAGGTTGTAGAGGGCGATGCTGTTCCCTCTTTCCTGGATCAGGGCAGGGTTGAGGAAGCCCAGGGCAGGCAGCTTTGCTCTACTTTCGCAACGTGCCACTGCTACGTTTGACGTGCCGGCTCCGCAGGCTCACCTCATTGAGCCCCTTGCACTGCTCTGGTGCAACAGTCAATGGGGTGAGCTTGTGGTACCGGTGCCTCGAACATGCCCCTGCCATCTCTTAGCGCCCCAAGGGGGCCGGCAGAGGGGCACTAAAAGGCGGCAGGGGAGTGTTCGAGGCTCCATTGATTGTTGCACCGCTGCGGAGCCGGCGCCTCGAATGCAGTGGCAGCTTTGCTTTACTTTCCCAAAGTGCCGCCGCTATCGCATGTCTGTCTGTCTGTCTATCTATCTATCCATCCATACATCTATCCAAAAGGTTTGTCTGTCTGTCTGTCTGCCTTCCTGCCTACTTACCTGTCTGCCTGTCTTTCTGTCTACCTACCTACCTATCTACCAATATAGATCTATCTATCTATCTATCTATCTATCTATCTATCTATCTATCTATCTATCTATCTATCTACCTACCTACCTACATATCCATCCATCCATCCAAAAGGTCTGTCTGTCTGTCTTCCTGCCTCCTTGCCTGTCTGCCTACCTACCTACCTATCTACTAATATATCTACCTACCTGTTAGGGATAACATTGTTTTACCCTAACTGTTTTGGGTAAAGATAATAAAATGATGAATCATGGTTTGTCAGATAAAGTGTATGTGACTTTAAGCTAAAGGAATGTAATTAAGGGTGCAGCTGTAAAAGTACTATATAAGCAGCAAGGCACTCTCTGACTCTTACTGGCTGGCTTATTGAAGACTGCGTTCTTGCTGAAACGGGGAGTGAAGAAGTGTGTTGATATTTCTCAACGGAGAGAAGATTGGACTGATTTATTGTAAGTGTACTGACATTGGCTATTCAACACGGACTTTGCAAATAGAGTATCCCTGACAAGACTTGACTGAAATTGATATATGACTACTGGACTGTTTACATGACTATGCTATAATTCTTAAATGGAATAAACTATAATTTTGATAGCACAAGCGTATCTGTATTTTTACTGCGTGTTAACGAGAAGGCTTATCTCACACATTTACCTGTCTTCCTATCTGACTTCGCTGCACGTTCTGTTTAGTTTGTTTTCCTTAACACCTGTTGGGGAATCCAGACTTAACACTGGTTATGGGCCCAGAGAGACTGCAAAGTCAGTTTAACTAGGATAAAAACAGGTTTATGTAAAAAGTGAGATTTTGTGTTGTTACACGTTACAGTAAACAGACAGCTGTGTTTTATCAATTATAGTTTTATATCTATTTATTTATTTTATTTATTTATTTATTTATTATTTATTTGATTTGCCAATTGTTTACAAGATAATAAGTATAAGTGTATACATAGTTGTGAATACATGAAATGGGTACATATAAGAAAAATAAAAGAATAAGAGAAACAATAGGACAGGGACGGTAGGCACGATGGTGCGCTTATGCACGCCCCCTACAGACCTCTTAGGAAAGGGGTGAGGTCAATAGTAGACAGTCTAAGGTTAAAGTTTTTGGGGTTTGGGGAAGAGACTACAGAGTCGGGTAGAGTATTCCAGACATTGACCACTCTATTGCTGAAGTCGTATTTCCTGCAATCAAGTTTGGTGCGGTTTACTTTGAGTTTGTATCTATTGTGTGCTCTTGTGTTGTTATGGTTGAAGCTGAAGTATTCATTGACAGGTAGGACATTGCAATGTATGATTTTATATACCATGCTTAAGTCAGACCGAAGACGGCGTAATTCAAGGTTTTCTAGTTTTAGAATTTCAAGTCTGGTGGCATAAGGTATTCTACAACGAGTAGAAGAGTGGAGAACTCTTCTTGTGAAATATTTCTGGACTTTCTCAATTGTGCTAATATCAGATACGTAATGAGGGTTCCAGACTGATGAACTGTATTCGAGTATTGGTCTAGCAAATGTTTTGTATGCTCTGGTTAGTAGTGTGATATTACCAGAGAAAAACTACGTAGGATTAGGTTAACAACTCTTAATGCCTTTTTGGCTATGTAGTTGCAGTGGGCTCTAGCACTTAGATCATTAGAGGTGAGTATTCCAAGGTCCTTTACAGAGCTTGGGTCATCAACAAGATCTTGATTATTCAGCTTGTATTTTATTTTCTGATTTTTTTGCCAATATGTAAGACAGAGCATTTATTTGTTGAGATTTGAAGTTGCCATTTGTTTGACCATTCAGATACATAGTCAAGATCTTTTTGTAGGGTAGCAGTATTGTCTGTGGTATTGAACAGCTTTACATCATCAGCGAAGAGAACGCAATTGCTCTTAATATGATCACAGAGGTCGTTTATGTAGAGTATGAAGAGAGTTGGTCCTAGAACACTGCCCTGGGGGACACCACTATTGACAGGTACTGGATTTGATAGGACGCTCCCGATTTTGACCATTTGTTGTCTGTTTGACAGGAATGCTTCTATCCAGTTATTCAGTTGTCCAGAGATACCATAGGATTTTATTTCTAGGAGTAGTTTGTCGTGTACCACTGAATCAAAGGCTTTACAGAAGTCTATGTAGATTGCGTCTATTGCTTTGCCCTGGTCGAGTTGTGTCGTCCATATGTTTTTGCAGTGTAAGAGTTGCAGATTACAGGATAGTTTTTTTCTGAAACCAAATTGTTTATTGGAGAGTAGGTTGTTTGTCTCTAAGTGGAGGATGATGGATTGGTTAATAATTGATTCCATGACTTTACAGGTGACGCAGCATAAGGAGATTGGCCTGTAATTTTCAACTAGGCTTGGGTCTCCCTTTTTGAAGATGGGGATGACTGTGGCTTGTGACCATAGGTTAGGCAAGGAGCCGGTCCTGAAAGATTTTTCAAAGATTATGCTTAGAGGTTTGGCTATGGCAGTGGATAGCTTTCTTAAGAAGTAGGCACATATTCCATCCGGTCCAATAGATAGAGATGGTTTTAGATTGCGTAGTGATTTTTCAACATTGTCTTCTGTGAAATCGATATGTATTAGATCATTGTTGTTATCTGTGGTACGGCTAGGAAATACTGGGCATGATCCATTGCTGTTTACAAATACTGAGCCGAAGAATGTGTTAAAGATGTTGGCTTTAATGGTGTCATCGTTGCAGTCTTTACCATCAGGTCCTATCAAGGGAGGGATGGACCTTGAGTCTTTTAGTTTGTTGTTTACAAAATTGTAAAAAGCACGGGTGGAATTGGTGCTTAGAAGGTTTTCCTCTTGTTTAATGTGATAATTGGTGCATTCGGTCTTTATCTGGTGGCATAAATTTTTTGTATCGGTTTTTGAAATTGGCAACGTGACCAGATTTGTTTTTCCGCCAGAGTGATCTCTTTTTGGATTGAAGTTTCCTTATTGATATGGGTAATCTGCTTTTTGTTTTGTTTTGGGAGTTGTTGTTGGAACATATAGTTTGATGACTCTTTTGACTTCAAGTAAAAATATGTTGTAATGGTCTTCAACGGTATTGCATCCAGTAAATAGAGATTGCCAATCAAGGGATGAGAGATCGTTGTCTATAAGATCATAGTTGCCTTTTTTGAAGTTACAATAGGGGATTACATCATTGTGGTGATTTTTGTGTGGACGTATGTTGAGACAAAAGTCAATCATATTGTGGTCACTACTGGAAAAGGATTCTTTAGTTTGTATTCCGTAAATTAAGTTCAAACTGTTGCAGAAGATGAGATCGAGGCAGTTGTTTAGTCTAGTGTTGTTGATTACTAGTTGTTCCAGTCCCAGATTTGTAATAGCATTGTAGAAGGTTGTGTGTATGATTTCAGTTGTACAATCATTTAGGGTCCAGTCAATATGAGGTAGATTGAAATCACCAAGAAGGATAAAAGGGTATGGGCAGGATGCAGCCCATGTTAGTAATGTATTTAGCTTGTTTACATGTTCGATGTCATAATCAGGTGCTCTGTAACATAGTAAGAATCGAATTGTGATATTTGAGGATAGTTCACAGATGATGGTTTCAGGAAGGGCAAGCTCCTGGGTAACTTGGATATTTTTTAGATGTAAGGATTTTTTATAGAATATAGCAACACCACCTCCTCGACGATTTTCACGATCTGATCGGTAAACATGATAGTCTCTTACTGTGGTAATGGAGTCGGGGAGAGATGCATTGAGCCATGTTTCACAGACAAATATAATGTCGAAGTTAGCCATATTTAGGAGGAAGAGAAATTCAGGTATTTTATTCACGAGGCTTCTTGCATTGAGTAGTTTGCATTTAAGGCCGGCAGTAGTTGGAATTGAGGTAGTTGGGGGCGTGCGTGCCTAGTCTTGGGTGATGGTGGATCGGTTGAGGTAGGGTTGTGGTTGAGGGTAAAAGCTGAGTATTGGGTTGCGTGGCTTACTTTTGATACAGTCAGCATGGTAGTCAATGTACAGGTCCTTCTCTCCATTGTCTAGACGGTTTTTGAGTTCGATGCGGAGTACACGGGAGCGGGCACGTTGCTGTATGGTTAGGTCAGGCGGCAATGGAGGTTCTTATGGTTGGTGTTGGTTTTGGCGAGTGAGTTTATAGTATAAATGAATTTACGTTTGCTTGATTCATTTTTGCAAATGACCCTGCACAAGCGTGGGGCCACAGAGCCATCTCTATTTTTGAGCTCTCGGTCAATGCGGGAAATGTCAAGTATTTCATCAGCGGAGATGGTTGATGCTTGATAATCTCTGATGATGTTTCGGACAGTTGTGATGTCATCATTGACATTGATGTCTTCTAGACCAAATAAGATGGCGTTTGGACGTTTCCGTTCACGCTCAACGGCTTCTCTGATGAGGATTGGGATATCAATATTTGTCTGGGTTGTGTTTATTTGTGGATTGGGTTTTGGATTGGATTGTGGTTGTTTGGTAGAGATGTGGTTTGTAGCTATTGGATGTTCAGGTTTTTGCATTGTGTCTTTTTTTTCAAGGTTGGATATTCTTTCTTTTACGGCGTCCAGGGATGCTACTATGATGTTGAGGGATGTTTTAATGGTTTCGATGGTAGGGGATGTTTCAATGGTTTCGATGGTATCAACTCTTTCAGACAGATCCAGTTTGGGTCTGCATGATTTGCAGAAATATGGAAACTCATTGGATGATTTTAGGTATTGAATCATCTGCTCAGGTAATCCCAAGCAGTCATGATGAGTGTATTTTTTACACAGAGAACATTTGATGGAGTTTTCATTATCCTTTAGATTTTTGTAGCATTTAAGGCATGTGCAGGAGTCTTGTGGTTCATTGGTGGGGATCATCTTCTCTTTAGGTTGTGGTTTGACGTAGGATTTTCTTTTTGGCATGGTAGGATTGTTAAAATAGTACGTTGATTGAATTAATTAAAGGAACAATTTTGGGTAATCTATATAGCCAATATTACATCAAACAATCAATTGCAGTAATCTCTCAAGTCAGATAATATTCCTGAGCAACAATCAGCCTGATCAATTAATTACTCTAATCACTAATCAATTAATTACACTAATCATTAATCACACTGTTCATTTAAATTCACTAAATCAATGATTTTGCTATTCAATTAAATTACATGAATTTTGATCTTTTAGTGTCAGTAATCACACTATTTGCACTAAACACTCTAATCACACTAATCAATTAAAAACAATAAATCAGTTAAACCATTAATAAATATTTTATAGAAATTGATTATCTAATCGTTGATATAGGTGATGAGGTAGAAAAGTTGTAAGATTTGAGGTAATGAGGTAGTATTAAGAGTCTGCAAGGAACGGGTTAATTGTTTAACTGGCAGCTGAATGGGAGGAATTTATCGCTGTTTGAATAGCAGATCGCTATTACTCTGTAAACAGGAAGTTGTAACACAATGTTCCAAGGGTTTTTATCTGAGTGAAGGAAAGATTGAACAGCTCACAGGAAACTATTTGTTTTTGTTTTCCCTTGATGAATGAGATTTCTGGGCCCCTCCTAGTTAACTGAATACTCTTTCAAAGTTTGTTGCTTTTAAGAGAGAGAGGCACGTCTTGCACTGGTAAATTCAAACAGTTTATATTTTTACTGTGTAGACTCAGATTTGTATTGAGCATTCACTCCTGGCTTTAATATACCTCTGCTTCTATCACTCTTGGAGTCCGGATTAGCAATTTGGCGAGGAGAAGAGGGAAGAGGGAAATGGGGGCGGCAGGGTAGCAGCGGCAGGGTAGCAGCGGCAGCGGCAGCGGTGTCACCTCCGACTTTTTCCCTCCCTCGCTGCTCGTCGTCTCCCCAACCAACTTTGGGACAGAAAATCCTAACTCCTAAGACGCCAAGTTCCTGGGATCTTGGATTCCCAGCGGATCCCTTGCAAGATCAAGCCCTGCTTTTCTGCGGATCCGCCGCTCGGATTCTTCTTTGCCTGCGAGGCTCGTCCCGGTTAAAAAGGCATCCCCCCTCTACTCCCGGCCCTCGCCCGCTTGCCTTTGCGCCTCCGGGCTGTCTGTTTGCGCTCTTACGCGGGTCGTGAGAACGCTCGCTCCGCCCTGAACGAATCTTTGTATCTTTGTCTTCTCTTACTTTTCCCTTCTCTCGTGATGATCGAGGATGCTCTATCCGCCGCCCCGTTTATCTCTAATTACTTCTTAGTCCAGGTTTCTTCAGCTTTCACGTGGGCCGATATTGTTTTGAAAGGCCAGCAAACCGCCAAACGTTTACTCTAAACTAGTTCTATTCGAGTCTAAGTCCCGAGAGTGCCAAGCAAGAGGCCCCGTCGGGCTATCTAGGCGAAGTTCGCCTGATGCCGCCGTTTCCCTCACCGTCTTCCTGCCCCGCCGATCACGGGCGCCGCCATCCGATCAAGCAGCGGCTGGGGCTCCGGACGCCTGAGACAGGTTCGTCTTCCTCCCGATCGTTCCTCGGCCATTCACCGGAGCATTTCTTGCTGGGAGATTTGGCCAGCCCGAGGAGCGCACATTTCATGCCCGCCGTGGCTACGGCTGCGAGACCCGAGTATAGTGAAACATGGCACAAGTCAGTCTACAGAGTTTGTCCCTTATATCCAAGCTGGATGGAACAAACTATGTTTCATGGTCTATGAAATGTAGTCTACTTCTACGAAGAGAAGGTTTGTGGAACATAATTGAAAATCCACCAAACGTAGAAGAATGGGATCCTGAAGATGAGGAAGATAGTAAAAAGATAGAAGAATTTAAACAGAAAAATGAACAAGCACTTTGCATCATAGGACTATCATTAACTGATCAGCAGCTTGTTCATATACGCGGAGAGCAAACTGCTGTTGGGTGTTGGCAAAAACTGAGGAGGATTTATGTCCGAGATAACGTTGGTGCTCATATAAATCTAACACGGAAGCTTTTCCGCACGTATCTCCAAAAGAATGGTGATATGCTGAGTCATTTGAATACTATGAAAAGAATTTTCCAAGAATTTCATGAGAAGGAGTTAATTTTCTCTGAGCTACACCAGGTCTACATAATTCTATCTTCATTAGACGAAAGTTTTGATGACTACGTAACTTCCCTTGAAATATTGCCTAAAGAAAGCCTAACTTTAACTGATATCACTGGCAGATTGATTGAAGAGGCCAGAAGAAGGCTTGAAAAAGATCAGTTAAGGAAGGAGCAACCTCAAAAGGAAAACAATGAATCTCCTACTGCATTTGCAATTAAAAAGTGTTTTAATTGTGGGGGGAGAGGACATTTAGCAAGATTTTGTAAGAAACCAAAGCGCCAGAATGCAAGCCAGAATGCTGTAAGCCATCAAAGAAGAAATAAGAATTATGAGTTAGCAATGTATAGTAATGGAGTTGTAAAGAATAATTTATGGGTGGTTGACAGTGGTGCGTCCCACTGTATTACAAATGATAACAAAAAATTTGTAAAAATGTCCATGAGTTCACAACATATCTCATTAGCAAATGGATGGAAAATGAAGGCAAAAGGTCAAGGTATAGCTCATTGTTCTAGTATAAATGAGAACATAAAAATGTTATATGTACCTCAACTTAAATTTAATTTGCTTTCAGTTAGAATGTTGGTTAGATTAGGATACATAGTTACCTTTAAGGGAGATACTTGTTTAATTGAAAAAGAAGGTAAGAAAATTACTGCAACGTTAAGAGGTGAATTATATGTGTTAAATGATAATGGTTTAGAAGTGGCTAACACAGTTTATGAAAATAAGAAACCTCATAATGAATGTATTCACTTGTTACACCGAAGGTTAGGTCATTTAAATTTTAAAATGATTAAGAGAACTGTTCAACTATCTAAAGGAATAAGTTTAAAACCTTGTAATAAGTATTTGCAATGTTCTGCTTGTAATCAAAACAAAAGCAAAGTTATACCGGCAAATAGAGTTGATGGATTTACTACCAAAGAGCCTTTAGAGGTAGTATTTGCCGATATAATAGGTCCTAAAAAGCCAAGTGTAGGTGGTGCTAGATACATATTAAGCATAATGGACCACTATTCTAGGTATGGTTTCTGTTTTTTAATGAAGAGAAAAACTGAAACGTATACAAATTTCTTTAATTGGTTAAAATTTGCAGAGAGGAAAACTAAAAAGAAATTAGTAACTCTTATAACAGATAATGGTACGGAATTTACAAATAATAAATTCCAGAATAGACTTAGAATGGCAGGTATTCAACATAAGAAGTCTGCACCATATAGGCCTCAACATAATGCATTTATAGAGAGAAGAGGCCAAACACTGCAATCAATGGGAAGGACAATGTTATCTGATTCTGGATTATCTGACAATTTGTGGGGAGAAGCTATAATGTGTGGGAATCACATATTAAACAATGTTGTTAATTCAACAACAGGTGAATTACCATTCACTCTGTGGCATGGTAGGAAACCTGATTTGAGTTATATTCACACATTTGGTGCACCAGCATGGGTGCATATCCCTACACAACTCAGGCACAAAGGACAACATAGAGCTAAAAGATTAATTTTTGTTGGATATCAAGCAAACCATAGATCTTATAGATTCTGGGAACCAGGTACATCTAGAGTATACTGCAGTGCTAGTGCACAATTCCTAGAACATATAGGATGGAATAGATTAGAGCAGGATTCAGATAATGATGTTATTATAGAACACTACAAGAGGCAGAAAGAAAATAATAGTTATAAGAAAAGTCCAATTAAAGAAGAAGTCCATGAAGAGCAAATAGAATCAGATCAAGAGGAAATAATTGATCAAGAAGTGATAGATAGTCAAGAACAGGAAATAAAGGAAAGTCCACCTGTAAGTCCTGTTATACCTAGACGCACAACGCGTATAACTAAACCACCTGAAAGATATCAGGCAAGTATTGTTTGCCAAGTAAATAAAGTTCCTACTAGCATAGATGAACTTAAGATGTATCCTGCTAAGGATCAGGAGAATTGGCAAAAGGCAATGGAAAAAGAGTTAAATTCATTAAAGGAAATGAAGGTTTATGAAGAAACAAAATTACCTCCAGGAGAAAAACCCATTGGGTGCAAATGGATATTCAAAGTAAAGAATGGAAATAATGGGAAAGTAATTTATAAGGCTAGGTTAGTAGCACAAGGATTTAACCAAAATACATATAATTATGATGAGGTATTTGCACCAAATCTTAAGGCTACAACTTTAAGAGCCGCTTTAGTATGGGCAGCTAAGAAGAATTATATAATTAACCATTTAGACGTAGAAACTGCATATCTGCATGCACCATTGCAACATACAATATATTTGAAAAAACCAGTTGGTATAAAAGATAATAAAGTAAATAGCAATGATTGTTGGAAACTCAAGAAGAGTTTATATGGATTGAAACAATCTGGCTATGAATGGAACCAATATATTGTGAAAGAATTAAACAATATAGGGTTTAAATCTGGTTTAGCAGATCCATGTATGTTTAAAAGAGAAAATAATGGAACGGTGTCATTATTGTTATTATTTACAGATGATATTGCTTTGATTACTAAGACCAATAATGAAGCTACTGAGATTATTTCATTATTAGCCAAAAGGATAAAATTAAAGCATTTAGGTGAAATTAAAAAGTATCTAGGATTGACAATTAATAAAACCACAAAAGGATTTAAGATATCACAAGAGGATAAAATTTGCCAATTAATTAAATTGTATAAAATGGAACTTTGTAAGCCTGCAAAGACTCCAATGAGTCAGGAAATTTGCAAAATGGATGCTCAAAGTCCCAAATTTGATAAGACCATATATCAATCTTTGATTGGTAGCTTATCATATATAAGCAATTGGTCAAGGCCAGATATAGCTTATAGTATTAATCAGCTGGCACGATATAATAATGATCCACATCAATGTCATTGGCAAGCATTAAAGAGAATTTTAAGATATCTTAAAGGAACAATGCACCATGCATTGTATCTAGAGCCAAAAGGTGATTTGAATCTTAGTGCCTATGCAGATGCAAGTTTTGCAACTGACATAAACACTAGAAAATCAACATCTGGGATGGCTATATTATTTGGTAAGACTTTAATAGGGTGGAGGATAATCAGGCAACAGCATATTAGCTTGTCAACGATGGAAGCAGAATTTTCATGTCTGTCATTACTATGCACTGACTTAATTCTGTACAAACAGTTATTATTAGACATGGGTATAACTGTTAAAGATTCTATTATTGTATACGAGGACAACCAGGCAGCTATACAATTAGCTACTAATATTGCTGTAAAGACTAGATCAAAGCATACTGATTTAAGATACTTAAATGTTAGAGAATCTGTAAAAAATGGTCTAATTAAACTTGAGTACTGCATGACGGAAGAAAATATTGCAGACCAGTTTACAAAAGCTCAAGGTGTTGTAAAATTTAAAGAGAGTTGTGACAATTATGATTTGAAAGTGTAAATGGATATATTATTGTAATATTTATTATTATTACCCAAAAGGGGAGAATGTTAGGGATAACATTGTTTTACCCTAACTGTTTTGGGTAAAGATAATAAAATGATGAATCATGGTTTGTCAGATAAAGTGTATGTGACTTTAAGCTAAAGGAATGTAATTAAGGGTGCAGCTGTAAAAGTACTATATAAGCAGCAAGGCACTCTCTGGCTCTTACTGGCTGGCTTATTGAAGACTGCATTCTTGCTGAAACGGGGAGTGAAGAAGTGTGTTGATATTTCTCAACGGAGAGAAGATTGGACTGATTTATTGTAAGTGTACTGACATTGGCTATTCAACACGGACTTTGCAAATAGAGTATCCCTGACAAGACTTGACTGAAATTGATATATGACTACTGGACTGTTTACATGACTATGCTATAATTCTTAAATGGAATAAACTATAATTTTGATAGCACAAGCGTATCTGTATTTTTACTGCGTGTTAACGAGAAGGCTTATCTCACACATTTACCTGTCTTCCTATCTGACTTCGCTGCACGTTCTGTTTAGTTTGTTTTCCTTAACACCTGTTGGGGAATCCAGGCTTTACTATCCCAAAGTGCCGCCGCTATCGCATGTCTGTCTGTCTGTCTGTCTATCTATCTATCCATACATACATCTATCCAAAAGGTCTGTCTGTCTGTCTGTCTGTCTGCCTTCCTGCCTACCTACCTGTCTGCCTGTCTTTCTGTCTACCTACCTACCTATCTACCAATATAGATCTATCTATCTATCTATCTATCTATCTATCTATCTATCTATCTATCTATCTATCTATCTATCTACTTATCTACCAACCTACCTACCTACATATCCATCCATCCATCCAAAAGGTCTGTCTGTCTGTCTTCCTGCCTCCTTGCCTGTCTGCCTACCTACCTACCTATCTACTAATATATCTACCTACCTACCTACCTGTCTCTCTCTATATATATTCATCCATCCATCCATGTTCGAAGCGTCGGCCCCACAGGCACATCGGGAAAGTAGAGCAAAGCCAGTCTGGGAGAGAGGGAGGGAGAGAGAGAGAGAGAGAAAGAGAGAGAGAGAGAGAGAGAGAGACCTGATGCATCAGATTGAAATGAGGTCTAGTTTAGACTGAGACCCTTTTCCACATTGAAACATCTTTGGCTTCTATTAAAGGTTTTGTGGACGAAACATGGTCAAGACTATCAGGAAGCTCTCACATTTTGTTGAGGCTTTAAACAGGATCCATTGGACCAGATCTCCACCCTAAAAATTACTTTTCCCCCAATGTATTACAGTGCCAATTCTGAAGAAAGCAAAACCAAAATGTACTGGTAAATTACAAGGAGAATACACACACACACACTTCCGTCTAACCCTGCTGGAGCAGGTGATTGGACTAGAATAGATCTCTCATTATCTTTCTCCTCCCTCCCTCCCTCCTTCTTTATTTCTTTTTCTTTCTGTCCCTTCCTTCCATTCCCCCCTTTCTTTGTCTGTCCCTTTTTCTTTCTTTCCCATTTCTCTTTCTTTTCTTCCTTCTCTCTTTCTCTATCTCTTTCTTTTCTCTCTCTCTCTTTCCCTCTCTCAGCCTCACCCCATTGACTTGGTGCACTGCTTCGCTTGGACTTGCTTGAGCAGGTCCCTCCGGTGCAGCAGGCTCAATGGGGTGGACCTGCGGGGCTGGCACCTAAAACACGGCAGTGGCGGCACATTTGAACAGTCAAGCAAAGCCAGAGGTCAGTAATTTTTACTGCAAAGAATCACAAAAGCTTCTGGGTTGTGCACAAGAAGGGACACACATGTTAATGCAATTCAGCAACATAAAATAAAGAAATAAAAATAAAACAAATCAACAAGAATCAGCAAAGCATCTCTGATTAGATTTTATTCACTACTAGAATCTAATCAGAGATGCTTTGCCGATTCTAGTGCAATGACCTGCTCCAGCAGGGTTAGAAGGGAGTGTGTGTGTATGTGTATGCATGGCTGTCAAAACTCAAAAAAACAGGTCAAGTAGCTCTGGGGAGGCCAGTCATAAATTAGAACACTTGCTAAACAACCGGCCATTAAGTGAGGACCACTTGTATTTGGTTTGCCAGTCATCTCGCCATGCCCACCCAGTCACATGACCACCAAACCACACCTACCCGGTCATGTGACCAGCAAGCCATGCCCAGCCAGCAAGCCACGCCAGCCTGTCACATGACCAGCAAGCCACGCCCTCAAATTAGGCCATGCCCACAGAAATTTGAATCCCATCCCTGGGTGGGAGGCACTGAGAATGAGTTTGTAGCACCAAGGGGGCGGTGGACTGAAAAAGTTTGGGAACCACTGATCTAAAGACTAGCTAGAAAGCAAGAAATCCAACCATTTCCTGCTTCCTAGCTAATCTAAATCTCCCGGCACAGTAGAACAGCTGATGGTCAGGAAAAGGAAAAATAGCAATTTAGCAGGAAAGGGGTGAGTGGGCGGGGAGGGTTCCCGCAGGCCATGTGGGCCTTGTGTTTCTGCACAGCCTGGATTAATTGCTTTGGGGGGGTGCTCTGGGGGTGAGATTTCTCTGCGGCCCATCAAAATTTTCTCACAGCCCACCAGTGGACCGCAGCCCACCGGATGGTGACTGCTGCCCTAGTCTGTATGGGCGAGGGGAACCTTTACCTTTAAGAGAGACAGGTAAAAGACTAGCAAAGCACATCTATGAAAACTGGGATGGACTCTTCTGGTGGCATTTCCGTTGATGACAGATCAGAGGTCACAATTGCGCACGGCTTTGATCCATGTTTCCCTTGTTGGAAGGGTCCCCACGGGACTGGAGTCATCTCACCCACCTTAGAGGGGTGGGAGAAGAGGGGGAGACCACCAGCTGGGTCGAGTGGAGCCACATCTCCCCTCCCTAGCTAGGTATTACTCCCCTGGAAGACAGGGAGAAACAGCAGTCTAAAATGGCTGCCCTGAAGACGGAAAGCTGCTGGGAGCATAAGTTTTGTGCTGGAGCGATGAAGTGGTGAGCGACGTGTAACCAGATAAAAGAACTGATTTTTTTCTTAACAACCCTGAGAAGTAGAAAGAAAGTACCCTTGCACAAGAGTATCACAGCGGCGAACAGAAAATAAGAGGAAAATACAAGTAAACAAAATTGGAGTATAAAAAGTTACTCTTAGCCATGTTTCTGTGAATCCTAGGTAAGAAATTGCAACAGATAGGTTTGTATTCTTTTTTTATTGTTCCTAGTACAGTAACCGGCAAGCACAGTTAAACTGAACAAGGTTAGCACTGAAACCAATCATCTTTCAGTGTAATTTATCCCTTCACCCACCCACCTAATCTCTGTCTATCTCTGCCCTGCACTCATGTCCCAATTACCCTATTAACACTATAAGTCTATGGTGCTAACTAAGCCACGATTCCCAACTACCCCTTACTCCTCCCGTTCCTGCAGTTGCTCTCTCTTGATTTACTTACCCACCCTGCCAAAAGCTGTCTTTATGAATTTATTAGTATGATGTTCCTCGTCGTTAATGCTGCATTGCCGATTGGGGTATGTAATGAAGTGTTTGTATTCCCCTCTCATCAATGTAAACTAGTCGGCATGAAGACGTCATCTGGTAGCAATGTTTGTTTTCATTTCATCTCCCTCAAGCCCTTAATCTTCCAATGCTGTCGAGTGAGTCGTTTCATGAAGCCCAACAGTTACAATGAAATTAGAGACTAAATTTTGAATAATATAAATTGGCATTAATCAGGCATTGGATAAAATGCTGGACTTGCCTGGAATTGGTTATTATTAAGAAAATTAATTGTGGAAATGGTTGGAAATTAATGTTTAATATAATTAAAGGAGAAAATAACTTTGAAAAATGGAAAGTGATACAGAGTGCCATCTGATAGTCAAAGATTCTTTTTCCTACAAAATCTTATGGAAATTTACTGGACTCATAACTGTTATGAATCAAAAGATAAATAAAATAAAAAGAACCCCAGAACAAAAGGATCAAACAAAAGAAGAAAAAATTATACAAGAAGAAACTTCAAAAAAGAGAACAGGAAAGTGGGGGGAGAAGATGGGTGAAATGTTAGAAGGAAAGAAGGAAGATCAGGGAAATTTAGAAAAGGGAAAGTTGGCTAAAATTAAAAGAAATAATAAAACCAAAAAATTCAGAGATAAGGGTTAGGGATTCTATAAGGGGGATACCACATGGAATATATATTGGTATTGAGTTTAAAACTTGTTGGGAAATACTTTAGGAATGTATAATTACATATATATATATATATATATATATATATATATATATATAATGTTTTCTTACGTTTTCGCGGGTATTGGTATTCAAAGCTGTATGGTATTCAGCTTTGTTTGGGTATTTTCCCACGTCATTATAGTTGTGCTTTAAAAGTTGTAGCAACGCCTGATGATGGCAGATATTCTCCCGCGTAAGATTGGAAGTATCTAGGCAACGTTTCGATGAAGTCTCATTCATCATCTTCAGGCTTCTGTCTTCAGCTCTGTGCTTTTCACCAATCAGAACACAGCCAAACCCCCAACCAATGAGAACACACCCCCACCCAATCAGAACACAGCCAAGCCCCCAACCAATCAAGTCACACCCCCACTAGCAGTTAAAAGGAAGAAGCAGCTGCAAGCTCACATCACTCTGAGAAGCACAGAGCTGAAGACAGAAGCCTGAAGATGATGAATGAGACTTCATCGAAACGTTGCCTAGATACTTCCAATCTTACGCGGGAGAAAACCCGAATAACCAAAGATCCACATACACACACACACACACACACACACACACAGTATATAAAATGTATTGTTATGAACCCTTTTCTTTCTTCGAGGATTAAAATAAGGGAATGGAAATGAATTAAAAATGATTATTAATGATTATAAGTAAAGTGAAGATAAAATGAGAGATATTAAGAAGTTATGTTAGTGATTTACTGGCGGGGATATATACAGTTGACTATATATACAGTTGATTATTTAATGGATATTAGAATTGTACAATGATAATATTTTATTATTATTAAAGTAGGGGAATGGAAAATACCATGTGGATCCAAAATATATTGGTTTTATTATATTTTTACTCTTTTTAGATTGCTTATTATATATCGGCTTAGAGAAAATTAAGGACAATAATGATGTGTAATATAAAATAAAATAGGTGGTAAGCTGAAAATGGAAATAATAGGGGATAAAGAATTGAAAACTTATTTATGGATGATATGATATTGATATTGAACTAATGAATTGAAATATGAATTGCAAATTTATTTAAAGATGAGTGAAATGCATAATGAGTTAATATTAGATAAGATTAATGGAAATGAAAATATGACTGTGTACAAGTGTTATAATCTGGAAACATGTTGCTCTCATTAAAAGATGTATAAAACTTTAAAAAAAATACAAAAAGAAAACTGGGATGCATTATCTTGGATTCATGCACTAAGCAGGAGGCTGGATTGAGACATATTTTCCAATTCTATGCTACAAAACAGCAAGAAAAAGAAAGATTTTCTTTTGCCAAGTACAACAGATTGCTCCAGGCTGTATATTTAATTAGTGAAAGTCTGACATCTAGTGGTAAGTGACATAAATACCAACTTATTTCATTATTGTTGGTCGAGAGCCAGGTTTGTCCATGATGCTAAAAGTATCAGGAGTCTGATAGCATCTTTCCTTTTAGAAAATTTGCTAGTTGAAAAAGTACTAGTAGACTCCTCCTGTGTTTTTTTTTTTAACTAACATTTCAACAGGAATTCTCCTTTCTTCCCTAACAATTTACAGCGTTACCACAAGAGCCTGGCTACCCTCTCTTTCTTGTCTTTCCCCATTAGACTGGCATGGTCTTAGATAGCAAAAGCACTTAGACTTGTATATCACTTCACAGTGCTTTACAGCCCTCGGTAAGCTGTTTACAGAGTCAGCATATTGCCCCCAACAATCTGGTCCTCATTTTGTCCACCTTGGAAGGATGGAAGGGCTGAGTCAACCTTGAGCCGGTGAGAATCAAACTGTTAGCAGTTGGCAGAATTAGCCTGCAATACTGCATTCTAACCCCTGTGCTACCACAGTCTAGATAAGACCATGACTAATGTAGCTTTATCCTGCTGTTTTCTATAGTACAAAATATTAGCCAGGGACAATGAATGAAAGATGTATGATGAAAATGATAATGCATCTTTATGCTGGCAGCTTTTATTATGACAGAAGGACTGTGTTCTGTGAAGTGTCACATATAAGAAAAAGTTCTATGCTATGTAAAGCACCACCATTGAGTAATCTGGGGCCAATTAATACCATTATATGTATCTCTTATTTTAACCTGATTTACTTGCCATTACTAAAATTTATCTTTACATAATTTATTTTGGGGATTTATATTTAGGATTGGACAGGAGTGGGATTCAATTTTTTTAACAACCGGTTCTGTGGGCTTAGCTTAGTTGGTGGGCATGGCTTGGTGGTCATGTGACTGACTGTGCGTGGCTAACTCAACATCACTCACATCGAGGCACGCATCTCCTCGCCTGGCCTCTCATGATTGTGGGGATGCTGCAACAGTCGTAAGTGTGAAAAATGGTCATATGTCACTTTTTTCAGTGCCATTGTAATTTTAAATGGTCACTCCACACAAGCAAAGTACCAGCAAAAGAGGGGGGGGGAACTCCAGAGAAGTTCCTGAGACAGGAAGTCTAGTCCTGCCAAGAATGTAATAAGGGTTAATGGAGAGGCAGTTTCTGTAAGCAACACCAGAATGTTTCCTTCCTGCCTTCCTTACAGGATTAGGCCAGTAATTTCTTCCAACAACCAGTTCTCCAAATTGCTTAGAATGTTAACAACCTGTTCTACCGAATAGGTGCGAACCTGTAGTATCCCACCCCTGGGATTGGAGAGACAATTTAGTGTATAGGTGATCCTCAGCTTATAACTGGTCATTTAACAACTGTTTGCAGTCACAATGGCCCTGCAATTGGTGCTTTAAAGCCCGTAAAAGCACCTCCAGTCATTTTATAATGACCTTGTCATTATAAAACATCATCCTGAGGACTAGGGGCAGGCTGGTTAAACGATTGAATTTCTAGTATTTGGCAACCTGTTCGCATTTATGACCAGTTGCCAAATTATCTGCCATTTGCAATCTTTTCTACTGGCTTTCCCAGAAATCAAGGGGGAAGCCAGCAGGAAAAGTTGCCAGTGGATGTTGTAGTTAGCCGGCAGCAATGAGGAGGACGTTCCCCAGCAGCCCGTGCTAGGTGTGAGTGAGAGCAGGATGATTCATGGAAGACCAGCACAGGCTACTCTAGAATGCTAATTAATGGCCCCTCCCTCCAGGGAATATAAGCCTGGTTTCAAACGGTTTTTGCCTTTGCAAAAAGGCAAAAACTATTGGAAGGACTCAGTGTGTGATTACAGACTCTGATTTATGTGAAGACTTCTGCCAAGGTTTTTTCTAATTGGACTAATTGGCTTCAAGCCATCTGTTATCTACAAAGAGGTTTATTTGTAGATTAAAGCCAGTTATTGAGTTATTGAGTTCATCTGTGTTTGCTCTCAGAGACTTCGGCTGGGTCAGAAAAGTGGAAAGGGTGCTGGATTGAAGGTGTATTATCTCCCAGTGTACCCAGGAATTTCTCCTCCCCTCCAAGGAGAAGAAGTCCTTCCACACACTGAAATAATGGACCTCAAATCTGGCAAAAATGCTAGTGAATATCAAAATTTCAGAGTGCTGGCATTTGCTAGCATTTTCCCCTTTCCACCAAAAGGCCAGAAAGGCTCTAGAGGAAATTGCCACTGAACATCCGCATTTTGAGTTTTTATGCCAGAACACTGGCATTTGCTAGTATTTTGCCATCTGGGGGTGAGGGGGAAATGCTGGTGACCTCCTGTGTTCTTACAGTCATTCTCCCTAGTGAAGTGGAGAGAGAGCCCCAGGCTTCCTAAATGTGGTGGGAAGCCTGAACCCTCTCTATTATGGTTTACTTGTGTGGTAGCTTAATGACTGCAAGTGGAGAACGAGGATTGCAGTTCTTGAGTGCAATGGTCATGTGGAATCTAATTTAATGACCATTTCACTAAATGACCAAGATTCTGTTCCCAATTGTGGTCATAAATGGAGGACCACATGCAGTGGTTAAATATATCAGGCTATAAAGCAGGTGACCATGATTTCTTGTCCTGTCTGGACAAGTCACGCTGGCCTAGGAAGCAGACAATGTCAAAATACTTTGTACACTTTGCCAAGAAATTGCAAGGGATTAGTTACCAGAAGTGAACACTGACTCAAAGCAATAAAAAAAATTAAAAGTGCAAAGTTAAAAAAAGCATATTTGCAAAAATATTACTCCAGATTTTCATTATTAAAAGCTTATATCCATCAGTCACACACTTTTTGTTACAAATTGCTTACCTTTTTAATTGCACTGCTGTTTTACAGCTTAGTCAGATAATTACAGATAATTACACATCTTTACATAATACTTGTCAGTCATTTTGAGAATTGTACCTCAGACTGCAGATATTTAATTTACTGATTGCAGTTCTCTGAAAGAGGAGCACAGGAATACATAAAACAATAGAACAATACAGATTTTATACATAATAATAGTTAAGGCAACCAACCATAGGATAAAAATACTTCTAAAATAAATTTGATATGTAGCCTATTTTGGAACACCTTAGTAGTGGTTCTCAGAAACTTCCAAAAATAGTTACCAACTGCAATTTTAATGTGACAAAAATCTACTATGATTACTTTTGTCATGTAATCCTTTTTTCCTTTTAGTCATTAAAAATCTACTAATTTCTTGAGTCCTCCTGGCATGCCAATTCAAAATTAGATCAATCTTTTACTTGGAAAAGTTAGGAAAGCTTACACTGAGCTATAGTTTGCTTTAGCCATTGTTGAATAAACAATCTTAGCTGGATTTAGCACAGTATTCTAAGTCATATGCCGTGATTTACAAAACACATTGGGCAGCACTCATCTAAAAGATCATGTTATGATTTGTGGAATCATAGATTCAAAAATCTAACTGCAACAAGTGCAAATAAGCAAAATGACAAAAAAAAAAATCTCCCCCGCTCCCCCCAAAAAAGCTTAATTTTGCCTAACTCTGCAAATGTAGTCAACTTTTCAGTTTATGCATATATTCATAGCAGCTACAGTACATTTTAAACTCACCTGGATCCATGATAGACACATAAAATCACGGCTGGTCATTAAAATCCCATGAAAGCTACAATTCCAAACTGATGGTACTTCTAACAAATGTGTGTAATACCTGCTTTGATCTCCAGAAAGTACTTTGGAGGGAATGAGAGTGCAAATATTCAAAGTGCTGATTATATCCTATAAAGCAGTGATCCCCAACCTTTTTTATGCCGCGGCCCGGTACCGGCATTAGCTGGGCGCCGCGGCCCGGTACCGGCATCAGCTGGGCGCCGCCATCTTTTTTTGATGAAAAAGTGCTTCCGGTGACCTCACCGGAAGCACTTTTTCATCAAAAAGATGGCGCGCAGCGCTTCGTGAGCTTTTCCGGTAGAAATGGCTTTCTACCCGGAAAAGCTCACCGAAGCGCTGCGCCGCCATCTTTTGATGAAAAAGTGCTTCCAGTGAGCTTTCTACCCGGAAAAGCTCACCGGAAGCACTTTTTCATCAAAAAAAGATGGCGGCGCCCAGCAAGCCAGCGGCCCGGTAGGACTTGTTCCGCGGACCGGTACCGGTCCGTGGACCGGTGGTTGGGGACCCCTGCTATAAAGCTATAAGTGACATAGGGCCAACCTACTTGCAAAGCCACCTCTCTCCCATTGATCCTGCTTGTCTCACCAGATTTCACAGAGGGGCATATTCCAGATCCCCTTCTATCATGTCATCTGGATGAACACAGGCGATAGGTCTCTTGAATAGCAGCACCTGCCTTACAGAACAGTATTCCTCTGTTCTGTTCTCTGACCCTGACCCTCTTAGCCTGCAGTCAAGCTTTGAAGACCCGGCTGTTTCCTTAGGCATTTGGCCCAAGGCTTACTGTTGGTATGTTTTTTCTGATTGGGATATATTACTTACCTAGGATGCTATAATAAGTCATTGCTTGTAACTGTTGTTTTAATCCTTGTATATCACTCACAAACACTAATATGAAATTAGTGGCCATATAAATAATATAATTACCTAGGGCCTGCAACACCTTTTCATAGTCACATCTTTAACAGATTTGCATGGCTAGTATAAACAGAAATTCAGAAATAATTTAATGGCGTTCTTTTCAAGTTAATGCATTTTGTTTAAGACTGCAGTTTCACTCTTGCTGGTAATCAAGTCAATCTATCACACTGTATTTCTTTAAAATCTGTTTTATCTTCATTCTAAACCTATTTCTTTTATTTCATATTGAACTTCATATCATCCAGTTTTGTGAGATAATGTGGTAGGAAACAAAATATGAGAGATCATGATTATAACAATACATGCTGGTCAGTTCAAATTTGATGAGACCTTCTAGTGTAGGGCTAATAAGTACACTGCTCAAAAAAATAAAGGGAACACAAAAATAAGACATCCTAGATCTGAATGAATAAAATATTCTTAGTAAATACTTTGTTCATTACATAGTTGAATGCAGTGACAACAAAATCACACAAAAATTATCAATGGAAATCAAATTTAGCATGGAGGTCTGCATTTGGAGTTACTCTCAAAATTAAAGTGGAAAAAAACACTACAGGCTGATCCAACTTTGATGTAATGTCCTTAAAACACGTCAAAATGAGGCTCAGTAGTGTGTGTGTGGCCTCCACGTGCCTGTATGACCTCCCTACAATGCCTGGGCATGCTCCTGATGAGGTGGCATATGGTCTCCTGAGGGATCTCCTCCCACATCTGGACTAAAGCATCCCCCAACTCCTGGACAGTCTGTGGTCCAACGTGGCATTGCTGGATGGAGCGAGACATGATGTCCCAGATGTGCTCAATTGGATTCAGGTCTGGGGAACGGGTGGGCCAGTCCATAGCATCAATGCCTTCATCTTGCAGGAACTGCTGACACACTCCAGCCACATGAGGTCTAGCATTGTCTCACATTAGGAGGAACCCAGGGCCAACCGCACCAGCATATGGTCTCACAAGGGGTCTGAGGATCTCATCTCGGTACCTAATGGCAGTCAGGCTACCTCTGGCGAGCACATGGAGGGCTGTGCGGCCCCCTAAAGAAATGCCACCCCACACCATTACTGACCCACTGCCAAACCGGTCATGCTGGAGGATGTTGCAGGCAGAACATTCTCCATGGCATATCCAGACCCTGTCACGTCTGTCACATGTGCTTAGTGTGAACCTGCTTTCATCTGTGAAGAGCACAGGGTGCCACTGGCAAATTTGCCAATCTTGGTGTTCTCTGGCAAATGCCAAACGTCCTGCACGGTGTTGGGCTGTAAGCACAACCCCCACCTGTGGATGTCGGGCCCTCATACCACCCTCATGGAGTCTGTTTCTGACCGTTTGAGCAGCCACATGCACATTTGTGGCCTGCTGGAGGTCATTTTGCAGAGCTCTGGAAGTGCTCCTCCTGTCCCTCCTTGCACAAAGGCAGAGGTAGCAGTCCTGATGCTGGGTTGTTGCCCTCCTACAGCCTCCTCCACCTCTCCTGATGTACTGGCCTGTCTCCTGGTAGCGCCTCCATGCTCTGGACACTACACTGACAGACACAGCAAACCTTCTTGCCACAGCTCGCATTGATGTGCCATCCTGGATAAGCTGCACTACCTGAGCCACTTGTGTGGGTTGTAGACTCCGTTTCATGCTACCACTAGAATGACAGCACCGCCAGCATTCAAAAGTGACCAAACCATCAGCCAGAAAGCATAGGAACTGAGAAGTGGTCTGTGGTCACCACCTGCAGAACCATTCCTTTATTGGGGATGTCTTGCTAACTGCCTATGCTTTCCACCTGTTGTCTATTCCATTTGCACAACAGCATGTGAAATTGATTGTCAATCAGTGTTGCTACCTAAGTGGACAGTTTGATTTCACAGAAGTGTGATTGACTTGGAGTTACATTGTGTTGTTTAAGTGTTCCCTTTATTTTTTTGAGCAGTGTATATTGCCATGAAATACCTAAAAGAAATAGAACTCAAGAATAACTTGTAATTTTGTCTGCAATCCAACTCTACAATTTAGTTATAATGCAGGGTTGTCAAACTCCTAGCCTGCGGGCCAGATGCGTCATGTGCTGGCCACACCAACACCCATTTTACTGAAGGGGAAAAAAGTCCTGATACATCACGTGATGCCACCATGACAATGTGAGTTTGATTTATAATGGAACTGCAATGGTTGATATAGATTCCACTTACTCAAACAACTTTTAAATTATAAATAGATATATATTATATGGTACTTTTTCTAACTTGAACAGCTTTTCAGCATTGCAAAAATTTCTATCAATCCCTATGGTGGACATTTAAAAAAAACTGCTAAAAAGATACTTTTAACAGATGCCTTACTTTTGATTTAATCAAAAGAATCTAAGTGGCTTGAGGATGCTGTTTTCAGTGTTCTAGAATCAAATTAATATGTAATTTCTGAATGTAGATATAAGGGCAACATAACAAATTAAAAAGGAGATATTTAAATATGCTTTTGTTTCCATTGTAGTAAACCTTTTTAAAGAAAGAAGGAAAATAATATAAAGGAAGAGCGAAAAATATAAAAATAAATAAATAGTTTCCTTAAGTATTCATCCACTGAAATTGAAGAGGATCTCCAATTATTGATCACTTTGCTAATTCAGAGGAAGGTCATTATGCTGATGCAACAGTATAAAGGATGGGTTTTATATCATATCATTTTTTAGATATATTTATTGTTTACATATAAATATTGAATGCAATGTAATTGTCCTGGCATTCCAATTACCATAAAACAAAAGTGGAAACAGAATAACATATATACCATTTTAAACAGTGCTAGTGTTGTACAATAATTTCTGACCATCATATTCTAATATGTCAATTTATTTATCATTCTAATACTTACATTCCTATATCAATATTAAAAATAATTTTTTCCAATAAATTTTTATTGTTTTCCACCAGTACAAATCTTAGTTACTTTTTCAACAGTATTGACATCCACATATATTATCTTATACTTTAACGTCTATTTGTACCTATCTTAATCTATATTATCTTTGTTTATCATTAATCATCAATACATATTGCCTTTATATTAGTTATTATTATACATCCTTAATATTGTCTTCTTTTAACATCTGTTCATACTATCCTTAATACATATTATCCTTATTTGTCATTAATCATTAATACATGTTACCTTTACAGTACACTTATTATTGTACATCTTTGATCCTTCTGTCTATCCTATTATATCTTGTGTATCACTTTCTTGAGAATTCTTATTTAATCATCTTTTCTAATTCTTATCTCTCTTTTTCTAGCCACATGTACCAGCTATGCCAAATTGGGTAGTATTCTGATTCTTCTTTCTCTCTCATTTTAAGTGTGAGCATGTCCATTTCAGCACAGTCTGCTATTTTTTGTATAATTAACTCTTCAGTTGGGGTCCTCTGCTCTTTCCATATTTGCGCATAAGCTATTCTGGCCACTGTCAATATGTGTAAAATTAAATATTTTATCTTCTTCGGATATTGTTTTTGAATAATCCCAAGTAGATAGATTTCCAGTTTGAATTTAATTTGGCATCCAATAGTTTCTTGTGTCCAATTCCTAATTTTATTCCAATAGGTCCTGGCCTGAGGGCATAGCCATCACATGTGATAGTAGGTACCATTAACTTGTTGGCATTTCCAACATTTTGGATTGGCATTCAGATATATCTTGGCTAATCTTGTCAGGGCTAAATGCCACCGATAGAACATTTTATATAAATTTTCCTTGTATGTTGCAGCCATTGTTAATTTATAATTTATGCTCCATAATTTTTCCCATTCACCTAAATTTATATTGTAACTGAAATTCCATGCCCATGCTATCATCATATTTTTTACTTTCTTCTTCCATTCTGAAATCGGGGCAAGTATCTATAAGCTTTGGATATAAATTTTTGTTCTGGTCCAATTAATATCTTATTCAATTGATTTTGTTCAATATCAAACTCAAATTCTTCTGAATCTGTTTTGTATCTGTTTTGAATTTGGAGATATGGCCACTAATCAATTGTAATTCCTTGTTCTTTAATTCTTGATTTGATTTTAGTCTCCCTTGGGCATCTAATAGATCCTTGTATTTTATCATTTTACCTAAATCTAATCTGTTTGAATGTATCATGGCCTCCATGGTTGACAACCAGCACAGTATTCTTGTGTAGTGTTTCTTTTTTATTTTTCTCCATGTTTCTAGTAACGAATCTCTTATTTGATGTCTATTAAAATAAGCTTGTTTTGCCCTTTTTCTCCCATAGATAGGCATGCCAATCTTCATGGAGGTCATGACCTTCTATCGTTTTTTGTTTTTTTTTAAAAAAACAATTTTATTGATTTTCTACGAACAAAATAAACAAAACATAAAAACATCAACTCTCTTATATACATACAGTGTGTCGGTTGGTTCATCAGTTTTGTGCATTCATTTCGTAGTCTCAATTACAGTTACATTACATAATAGCTCATATTGTCAATCCAAACTTATATATCCTAATATCGCTATTAGAAAATCATTTGACTATACTTTTAATCATTCATACTTATGAGATAACAATACTTTAAACAGTTTATTCTATGACAAATCATATAATCATACCAGATCTATCCTAAAAACACTTCATAGATATGATATCAAATATCAAAAGAGAAAGAAAAAACAAAGATATTCCTTGCTGTCTAACATTCTAAATATTCTATTATTGTACTTTGTCATCCAACCATTGATAGAAAAGATCCCAAATTTCATAAAATTGTTTATCCTCTTGCTCTCTAATTTCAAATGTCAATCTACTCATCTCAGCACATTCCAATATTTTCTTAATAATTTCTTCCTGCGATGGTATTTTCTCATTTTTCCAATTTTTAGCAAATACAATCCTAGCCGCTGTTAATACATTTACAATCAAATATTTCAAGTCTTTACTGTATGTATCTGGTAAGATTCCCAATAAAAAGAACTCCGGTTTCAAATCTATACGTTTCTTTGTCATTTTTTCCAACCACATGCGAATTTTAGTCCAATATTTTCTAGCATCCTCACAAGTCCACCACATATGGTAATATGAGCCAGGTATCTGATGACATTTCCAACATTTTTCAGATTTATTCTTGAACATTCTTGCTATTCTTGTCGGGGGAAAGTGCCACCTGTAAAACATCTTATACAAATTTTCTTTATATGCTGTTGACATTGTCATTTTATAATTTTGAGACCACAATTTTTGCCATTTCTCTAGATCAATCCCATATCCAAAATTCTTCCCCCAAACAATCATAGTTTCTTTAACTTGTTCTTCCTCTAGCTTAATTCCCAATAAATAACCGTATAATTTTTTAATCACCTTCTCATCAGTACCTGTCAAAATCTTATCTAGATCAGTCTGTTTATCATAAAATCCCTGTTTTAGAATCTTCATCATACCTTAAATGTATTTGCGCATAAGAAAACCAATTCATCTTTATACCTTGTTCCTCTAAATTTTGTATCGATTTAAGTTCACCCTTTTCATCCAATAGTTCCCCATATCTAACTGTTTGTTCCTTCTTATAAATTATAGGATAGGAAAATGCTTCAATAGTCGATAACCAAACTGGAATTTTCAAATAACATTGTCTTTTTATCTTCTCCCAGTTTAACCACAAAGACTCCCGTATATAATGTCTTCTAAAATAACCCTGTGTTTTAGTTCCCTTATACCATAAAAAAGCGTGCCAACCCAACAGCAAATCATGACCTTCTAGTGTCAACAATCTAGTCTTTCTTAATGTTATCCATTCCTTGACCCACATCAAATTTGCAGCTTGGTAGTACAATTCCCAATTGGGCAGGCCAAAACCTCCTCTAATTCTAGCATCTTGCAAAAGCTTTAGCTTTATTCTCGCTTTCTTACCTTGCCATATATACTTCAGCATAATTTTATTTAAATCTTCAAAATAGTCTTTTCCGAGCCTAATTGGTATTGTTTGAAACAAAAATAGGATTCTGGGTAGAATATTCATCTTGATTGTTGAAATTCTCCCTATTAATGACAATTGTAAATTTTCCCATTTCTTCAAATCTAAAGCTATCTGTTGTTTAAGTTTAATATAATTATTCTCTTTTAATGTGCTACATCTTGCTGTCAAGTATATCCCCAGATACTTGACCTTATTCGTAACTTGGATTTTCAACAGGTCTGCCAGTTCTTCTCTTTGTCTTAGTAGCATGTTCTTTGTCAAAATCTTTGTTTTGTCTTTATTTATTTTCAAACCAGCCACCTCACCATATATCTCTATCTTTTCCAATAACTTTGGAGCTGTTTCTAACGGATCTTCCAAAATAAAAGCTAAGTCATCAGCAAAGGCTTGCAGTTTAAATTCTTCCTTTTTAATTTTCATTCCTTTTATGCTTTTATCATCTCTAATATTTCTATTCAACACTTCCAAAGTCAATACAAATAGCAAAGGAGATAGGGGACATCCTTGTCTTGTGCCTTTTCTTATATTAATAAAGTCTGTAAGTTCTCCCTCCATCATTACCTTTGCTGTCTGCTTATTGTATATGGCTTCTATTGCTTGAATAAATTTTCTGGCAAAACCCATCTGTTCCAATAATAATAACATAAATCTCCAGTTCACATTATCAAATGCCTTTTGAGCATCTAGGAATATCAAAGCCATTTGCTTTTCAGGGTGTGCCTCATAGTATTCCAAAGTATCCAGGATTACTCTCATATTGTCTCTAATTTGTCTCTTTGGCAGAAATCCATTTTGGTCTGGATGAATGAAATTATTTAAGTATTTTTAAGTCTTTCTGCTAAAATTGAAGCAAAGATTTTATAGTCTGCATTTAATAAAGAAATAGGTCTATAGTTCTTAATTTGCAGTGGATCAGCCTCTTCTTTTGGAATAAGTGTGATATAAGCCTCTGACCATGTTTTGGGTATCATCTTCTTTGACATAGCTTCATTCATAACTTCTAGCAATGGAATGCTCAATGATTCTTGTAATGTTTTATAAAATTCTGCCGGAAGCCCATCTGGACCTGGTGCTTTCCCATTATTTTGTTTCTTGAGTGCTTCAATTAGTTCCATCATTGTTATGTTGCTTTCTAGCATTTCTTCAGTCTCTTTAGATATCTTAGATAGGTTAGCATTCTGTAGATACTGTTTGACTTTTTCCTCATCAATATTCTCTTGTTTATATAGTTGCCCATAGAAGTCTCGAATAATTTCCTTTTTCTCCTTATTACCAGAACAAACTTGGCCTTGGTCATCTATTAACTTCAATATTTTTCTTGATTGACCTTCTATTGTTAATATTCGTTTATCACTTAGTTTAACCCAATTTTTAATCCAATTCAATATTGCTGCTTGGTAATATAGTTCCCAGTCCAGTAGTCCAAAACCACCTCTGCTTTTACTGTCTTGCACATTTTTAATTTTATGCGTGGTTTCTTACCCAGCCAGATGAATTTTGTTATTTTATTTAATTCATTAAAGACTTTCCCTAATTTTATTGGGATCATCTGAAATAAATACATTTATTTAGGTAGGGTATTCATTTTCAATATTGCTACTCTGCCGAGTATTCATAATTGTAGTTTCACCCATGTTTCTAATTCTTTCCTAATCTGTCCGATTAATTTGGTGTAATTATCTTCTTTTAGTGATGAGCACCTGGCAGATAGCCATATTCCTAAATATTTTTTTCCCACTCTGTAGTCTTAATTTATTTTTTAACTCTATTTTTGATTTGCTGTGCAGTTTTTGATTATCAATTTGGTTTTATTTTTATTTTTAATCTTGCCACTCCCCCAAATTTTTCTATATCTTGTAATAATATTGGTCCACTATCCATTGGATCTTCTACAATGAATCCAAAGTCATCCACAAAGGCCTGGACCTTGTATTCTTCATTTCTAATTTTTATACCTTTTATTCCTGAGTTTCATCTGACTGCAGTAAGAAGTACCTCTAATGATAGGATAAAAAGCAGAGGTGATAGTGGGCATCCTTGTCTCACTCCTTTGCCTATGTCGAAATTGTCCGTATGTTCGCCATTCATTAATATACTTGCTATTTGAGTAGAATATATAGCTTGTAATGTTCTTACTATATTAGTTCCGAAATTCATTCTCATTATTTTAGCATGAATTCCCAATTAAGGGTGTCGAAAGCTTTTTGTGCATCTAGGAAAATCATTGTTGCCTGTTTTTCCAAATGTTCTTCGTAGCATTCTATTGAATTCAAAACTATTCTAATATTTTTAATTTGTCTGTTTGGTAAAAAGCCATTCTGATTGGAATAGATAATTTCACTTAGGATTGGTTTCAGTCTTTCTGCCATAATTGTCATAAATATTTTGTAATCTGTATTCAGTAAGGAGATTGTCTATAATTTGAAATTTCTTGTTGATCGGTACCCTCCTTCAGAATTAGGGTGACATATGCCTCAGACCAGTATTTTGGTAATTTTGCTTTTAGTAATGCCTCATTGTAGATCTCTAATAATATTAATTCAAATGTTTCATACATCTCTTTATATATTTCACTAGGAAACCCATCTGGTCCCAGAATTTTGTTGTTTTTTTGCTTTTCTATTGCTCTTTTAAGCTCCGTTGGTGTCATTTCTCCATTTATTATTTCTTTTTGTTCTTCTGAAATTGAATTCAAACCGTTTTCCTCTAAATAGTGTATTATCTTTTCTTCCAAAATTTCTTCTTGTTTGTATAGCTCACCAAAACAGCTTAACGCGATGTGTTTTTTTCCCCTTCATTTGGCAACAGTTATTTCCTTCTTTGTCTTTCAGTTGTTGGATTTTTTTTCCTTTTCTACTTTTAGTTTATGGGCTAGCCATCTATCTGGTTTGCTAACTGATTCAAAAAAGTTTTGTCTTATAGATTTTAGGTTTCGTGCTCTTTCTTCTAGGAATGTTAAGTTTAATTTATGTCTAGTCTTCATTCTTTCTTATTTCCAATTCATTTTTCATTTCTGTATATATTCTTTTTCTTTTAGGGCTTGTGTGTTTAGTGTCCATCTCATTTTCTGTTTTCTTTGTCTTTTCCAGGTGATTTTTAATGGATTGTGGTCTGCCCACATATTGGGCATTATTTCTACTTTGGATATTACATTTCTAATTGTCTTATTTGTCCACACCATATTGATTCGGGACCATGATTGGTGGGGGTTTGAATAGAATGTATACTCTTTTTCATTTGGGTGTCTTTTCTGCCATATATCCTCTAGATTAGTTTCTTGTACAAAGTCAAAGAATGGTTTTGGTAGACAGTTCTTTTTTCTTTTTCGTTCTTTGCCAATATAATCTTTTTCACTATCCACTATGTCATTAAAATCCCCGACCAAGCATATATTAGCCTGTCCTGTCTCCACTATTTTATCATATAATTTTTGGTAGAACGTTTTTTTGATTCACATTCAGTGCATATATTCCCACTAACAATACTTGTTTTTGCAATATCTCCAATTGTACCATTAGGATTCTGCCCCGTTCTTCTGCGTAAATTTGTTTTGCATCCATTCCTTTTTTATATACATAGCTATCCCTCTTTTCTTTTGATTTGCCAATGCTACATACAATTCTCCTAATTGGGGAATTCCAAATATTTACTCTGATTTTTTTGGATATCCACTTCTTGAAGGCATATAATATCAACATTCTGTTTTGTTAATGTTAACATTTGCCTTCGCTTGGTCGGGGAATTCAATCTATTGATATTTAGTGAAAGTAATCTAATTTCTTCTTCCATCTTATTAATAATGTCTGTCTTGGTCTTCTATTGGTCCTTGCTTCTCTCTATTCACAGTCCTTCTCTTCTTGGTCCATCTCTTTCTTCTTTATCTCCTCTTACTTTCCAGTTCTTCCTTACTGCTTGTTTCTTCTTCTACTCCTGCTAGCTGTTCATACAATTCCTATGCTTTATCGATGGTATCGATTAATATTCTTCTCTCCTGCCAGGTCACAAGCATTCCATCCAGCACCAACCATCTGAACCAAATACACTGTTTGTTTAGGAGTGATGCTAAAAATTTATACTTTTTTCTAAGTTCCCTCACACGTCTTGGAATTTGTTTTAAAGTCACTATTTCTTTGTCCTTAAATGCCATCAGTTTGTCTTTTGTCATCTTGTAGACAATATCTCTCATGTTTTTCTGTGCAAATCTTACATGCACCTCCCTTGGCAACTTGTTCCTTATGTACCCTGTAGACCTCATCTAATTCTCTTTTAATTTCTTGCTGGTCTCGCTCTAATGCTTCTGTGATTACTTGTGCCATCGTGGCTCCTAGATCTTCTTCTTTGGTTTCTTGCATGTTTTGGAATCGCAAATAGAATGCTGCGTGCTCCAACTCAAGTTGAATTATTGAGTCTTCTAGGTCTCTGTTCATTTCCATCACTCTCCTGTCCATTGCTTCCATTTCCTTTTCTGTTTGTTCCACTTTTACCTCTATGCTCTTAATTTTCTGTTCGTTCTTTTCCAGTGTTTGTTGTATTGTTTCTATTTTTCCAACAAGTTTCTGGATGTTGCCCTTCATCTCCCCAATTTCTGTCTTCAAATCAATGTGATTTGCTGACATTTTCTCTTGCACTTTCAACATCGTTTCCTGGATAGATATCAGAGTCGGTTGCATTGTTTGCACACTTGCAGTTACTCACTTTATCCACAGCCAGCATTTCTTCTATTGTTTTCTGTCCCAGGGATGTGATGGATATCAATGAATTTGAAATTGGTTTCTTTCCTTTTAAGGTGGTTGTTATGGTTGTCATATTTCTTACTTTATTATATAATTCTTCCCAATTTACCATCCACAATTTCTATCCACTTTATCATTGTTTCTGTGTGTACTATTTCAGGTTGTTGGACTAGTTTTTCTCTAGCAAATGGTCTGAGGTTTTACGTTATTAATACTGCAAAGCAATAGTGGAATATTAAATTCCAAGGAAGAATCTACTAAAAAAGTTATTCTAAAAGTTTTCTATGATTCTTAAATATTCTTCAATTCCTTATTAATACTTAGTTCATTAGTTCTGATATTCACAATTAATCAGTTCCTTCTACTAAACGTGTTAAACATGAATCATTCTTGTTCCAAATTCCCAAAATTAATTAACTAGTTAATCAGATAATATATTATACACTTAGATCTCAAACAATTCATTAATCTAAATCAACAATTCATTTAACATTCAACAGTAGCACTTATTCAACTTTTTCTTTTCTTTCTTTCTACAGATCTAGTGCTGCGTTCCTAGTAATGAGTCTTTTGCTTTGTCACCCACTATTGCATCAGCTGCTTTCTGAAATCAAGATGATCGTCTCATTATTCAGTCCAACTTAGTCCAACTTTTAGCTGTATCTTCTTTCTTCTGATCATCTTATATCCTCTATCGTTAGTCCCATTCTCTCCGTCTTTCAGTCTCTCTCTCTGATACTCAAAGTCCAATGCAACGCTACTAGGTAACACAATCCCTTCGGCTTTAGCGTCTTATTTTAAATCCAATGCTCTCCCTGCCGGATCACTGTTTCTCCGCTGGGCTTCCACCCACACTCCGAGACTTACAGTTCTGCCGATCTGCTCTCAGTTCGCTCCTCACCAAAAATCACTCTTTGCCTCTACACTATCGTTTTTAGTTTAGTTGAATGTCAGTACTGCTGTCGCTATTTTTCCTTCCTTATACGAAGTGCTCACTGTGGCTTCAGTCAGCTTCTAATGGTCGATCACTCACTCGAGCTTTCCGAGCTTTCCCTACAGCGCAGCAGTCACTTTCCGTCCGCTTCCACCTTAGGCTTCCTCGGATTTTGACTGATCCCTCCAAGATCTGTGTGCCCCTTGAGAGGCCACCAGACGCGCAGATTGGGGCTGAAAAGCCGGAGACCGCTTTTTCCTCATCACACCACCGCAGCGCCGCAACCGGAAGTCCTCTTTTATAAAATGGAAGAAGAAGTTAAAGAGACAATGACAGTATGGGCCAAAAAATTTGGATATAATATAGATTTGGATAAATGTCTAAAGCTTTAGGATAGAAACCGGAAACTGACAATGGCCACATCATATAAGGAATATCTCGTCTTACCCGCTTATCTTAGAACCACCGCAGCTAAGCCTCTCATGCTCCATCACTTGCTACTGACTTCTTCTGCAGCTGCTTGCTGTCCACGTGGCCAGATGCCACATTGCACTGGTGCCACCACTCACAGGATACCACGTGACCTATCACATCATTGCATGCACGAGCGGTGGCATCGGCACAGCATGTGGTGTCCTGCCGCAAGCAATAGCACTGGTGTGATGCACCATATGTCCTGTTGCAAGTGACACACAACATGGCATCCGTCTGTGAGCAGTGGCACTGGCTCGATGTGCCATGTGGCATCCAGCCAGAAGCGGCTGCAAAAGTAGAGTAGTGGTGCAACAGGTGTTGGGGTGTGGAAGGCCTGACTTGCAATGATCCTAAGGTAAGCAAATGTGGGGCGCCCCAGACAGCTCCTGACTTCTTCTAGCTTTTTATGCTAGGGTACAACCAGAGAATGGGACAGAGTGGGCGTGATCTTAACTAGGGATTATTTGGGGGAGGGGCTTATATTAGGTGCACATGTAAAAAATTCAAGCTAGGGCTTATTTTTGGCATGTCTTATTTTGGGGGGAAACATGGTATTTCTTGCTGCTCACAAGAAATGAGTACTACCACATCTCTTTATGTACAGTTGTTTGCCAGGTTGACAGTTGAATGAATCATAGGTATGCTGAGGGAATCAGTTTACCTTTTTAGTTAACATGTGCTGGAAAACTAATCTCTGTATAAATATTAAGAACTAGAATCAATTTCATCTAAAATAGTCTGCTATCTTGGATAAATATTATCATGTAATAATTGTAGTCAGAAATTGAGAGGATTGATCCTTGCAAAACTTAATAGTTAGAACAACATAACAGGGGAGGTTGATAGTTTATAAAGCATAATCAGATAACGTGATTGAGGGATCTTGGAGTCTTAGTGAACAACCAGCTAACTATGAGCCAGCAGTGTGCAGCAGCAGCCCGAAAAACTAATGCAATCCTAAATGGCATTAATAGAGGGATACAATCGAGATCAAGTGAGGTACTAATACCACTCTATAAAGCCTTAGTAAGACCACACCTAGAGTATGCATCCAGTTTTGGTCACCACATTATAAAAAAGATGTTGAGACTCTTGAAAAAGTACAGAGAAGAGCAACCAGGATGATTAGGGGACTGGAGACTAAGGCATATGAAGAACGGTTACAGGAACTGGGCTTGGCTAGTCTAATGAAGAGGACCAGGGGAGACATCATAGCAGTCTTCCAATATTTGAGGGGCTGCCACAGAGAGGAAGGGGTCAATCTATTTTCTAAAGCGCCTGTAGGCCAGACAAGGAATAATGGATGGAAACTGAACAAGGAGAGATTTAACCAGGAAATAAGGAGAAACTTTCTGACAGTGAGAACAATCAACCAATGGAACAGCTTGCCCTCGGAAGTTGTGGGAGCACCATCACTTGAGACCTTCAAGAAGAGGTTGGACTGCCATTTGTCAGAAATGGTGTAGGGTCTCCCGCTTGGGTGGGGGTTGGACTAGTTGACCTACAAGGTCCCTTCCAACTCTGATTATCTGTTAACGTATACTAAGGATAATGAAATTAAGGCAGTGTTCATGCCTCTTGAAACATAGTTCCAATGGACTTTCCCAGTGATCACTCAATAATTACTGCTAAAGTATGAAACGTCATAGTTGGAGGAGTTACACAATGCATGTTAGAGCTATGTGTTCTAAGCTGTAGAACTACTTACAAAGAAATATTTGTGTGATACAAAGTGTCTTGTGTAAACAATTCAATTCAACATTCTGACTCCAGAATGTCTCTGGACATTCACACTAGCTCTTATACAATAAAACAAGAGATCCCTTTTCCATACTGGAAGTTCCTGAGCCCATTTTAGGTAAATAGTGTCTCTAACATGAGCTCAATATTGCATTATCTCAAATCCAGTGACCTTCATCATCTAGCCACTCCATGTTCAAGGATATCTACCCTCACATCCCTTGCTCAAACATTGTGGGAGTGCTTGAACAAACAGGCCAGTGACTACTTCTGAAATTCATGAGATCACCATTTCCTGCACTTTTACCCTGTTAACTAACAGGCTGCCCCTGGCACAACCTTGCATCTAAATCTTCACTCTTATTTCGCTAGCTAGTACAAGAATAGATTTGAAAGATTCCTCTTTTGAGATTAGAGTCCAATCACACTTGGCCAATAAATAATTCTATTCTATTCTATTTCTAATGGTTGACATGCTCAAAGGCACTTAAATATTGCTTATAACACAGAACATAAAGAAAAACAGAGCTGTTCCATTGTCTCTGTTCAGGAATCTCTGCTATTCACTCTGTTCTCCTTAATAATCATGCATTCCACTATTTACCAATATTTTATCCAAGTAAGAGGTGGTAAGAACTGGAATTTAAGCTTTCTTGTTCTCACCTTTGTCTTATTATGTGTTTTGATTATTGAGTTGGAAATTTGAGCTAAGAATTAGAATTACGTGATATTACTGTTTATAACATACTCTGGAAGAAGATTGCGATTGAAATAACATATATTTCTATTTCAAAATTATGGAAGATAACTAAAAAGTTAGAATCTTCCTGAAGTCAAATTCAGCTCCTGGGGGACTTTGCCCATTCAGTTTGCTTTCTTGCTAATATAAGGAATTATTTGCCATTGCCTTCTTCTGATATTTTTTTTAAATTTACATTCTAGCTTGCAGTTGTGGAATCACTGTGGGTGAGTTGTTCAACTATATAAATTTAATAAGTAAACATTTCCTAGCGATTTGCCATCCTATTCGTAAACAGGTATGATCCTTTGCTTTCACTTAAGATCTCTTTAAGTCTTAACATATATTCATATTCATCCAGTTACCTTAATATTTGCAGGAAAGATTCAGATTTCAAACAAAAAATTGACATATACATTGCACTGAGTTTTTATTGGAAATTAAACGCACACAGTAAAATGGGCCAAATTAATTTGTTAGATTTTTTAAAATCTCATCTTTCTTATTTTATAACTAACTCAAGTCAGTCAACATTCAGATTACTATTCCTATTTTCCCTCACAACAACAATCCTGCCAAGTGAATTGGGCTGAGTGAGTGTGACTGGGCCAAAGTTATCCAGCTGACTTTCATTCCCAAGGCAGGACTAAAACTCAAGTCTCCTGGTGTCTAGCCAAATGCCTTAACCACTAGGCCAAATTGTTTCTATTAAGGTTTCAACAACAACAAAAAGTAAAGGTGAACAAAGGAATTCTTGCTGTAAACATTTAATGAGTTGCACTCAGCAAGATGGGATGCTCACTGCATTAACCACCCAGGTTGCAACATTGCACTATACCCAAAAGAGAAAATGACATTCTGTATGAAAAGCTTACAAGAGGCATGGCCCTACCATACCGCAATACATCGAGTAACAGAGTGGGAACTCCGTCAGCTCAGAGGAAAACGAAGAGCCCGAATAAAGAGCAAAATAGGAAGCTTAAGGAAACCCTGCGTCGGTTCTGCGGGTGGTCGGAGGAGGGACGGGCTGCGGGATATCAATCCCCCTCCACTTTTTTTTTCACGGAAAAAGAAACCTCTCTGTGTAAATCGTCGTTAACTGAGCTGCAGTCCATTAAGGAACCGCGGTTTGTTCAGTACACAAAACACAAGGAGCCACAAACTAAGCCTCTGTAGAGTGTTGCGCAAGCCCGTTTGTTTGGGATCATAAAAAGTGAGATTCAACAAGACCGCTACAACTTCGGCAGAAATAAAAAATAATTTGGACGAACCAAATATAAGTTCGGGACAGAAAACCGACAGGGGCTACACTGCATTTTTCTCTCGCGCCTACCTAAAACAACCACCTGGAAGCTGAAGGCGAGTCAACTTTCACTCTTTTAAAGTTCCCAGGTAGGTCGAGGCGACCCGTCTTGTTCCCCCGAGTAAACCAACCAACCCAGCCACAAAAGCTCTCAGGACCCGAAGAGAAAACAAAAAACGTTCCCGAACCTCCCGATGCAAAAGGCAGCGGAAGAGACCGCCACCCGCCAAAGCCGACAGGAACTTTCTCTCACGGCTCGTTTACAGGAGTGGGCGTGACCACAGGAGCAACGGTTCTCTCTCACACTCTTTCTTTCTCCCTCCCTCTAAGAAGCCAACGATAAGCTAAATGGAATCGGCGGGGCAGGACCGATCTGTTCAACCTCATGGTGATAGGTCGCGCTCAGGAAGAAAAGGGGCGGTCCCGAAGTAACCGGCCCGTTTGCCAGTTGGTGAAGCCGGAGTGTTTGCTCGAGGAGAGTTGTCCTTAACTCGAGCCGAGGGTTGCGATTGGCCCAGGGCTACGAGGGGGCGTGCCTCGGCGGCTACCGCGGCCTCCGCGGGTGTGGATGGCGGGTGAGGAAGAACCAGGGTGTCTGCATCTCTCGGCGAGTCTCGCGAGGCGGCGCAAGCGGGATTTGGAGGTGGCTGAGGCTGCTGCCTGCTTGCCTCCCTCCCACCCTCCTAACGAAGAACTGGTGGTGTTTGTGTGGAAGGGGGAGGAGGCGACGGCGGAAGAGAAGGAAGGGAAGCCAGAGAAGCCTGAGTCCCACCTACGTCGGGCAGAGGAGCGGACCCGAGGGCCTGTGCTAGGCTTAGGCCCGCCGC
This sequence comes from Notechis scutatus, assembly GCF_049901735.1. Taxonomy (NCBI): domain Eukaryota; kingdom Metazoa; phylum Chordata; class Lepidosauria; order Squamata; family Elapidae; genus Notechis; species Notechis scutatus. Next base: position 306,066,724 of record NC_142009.1, read on the forward strand.
CGCCGCCGCTGGCGGCTCAGCCACCATGGCCTCAGGAGATACCCTGTACATTGCCACAGACGGCTCGGAAATGCCCGCCGAGATCGTGGAACTGCACGAGATCGAGGTCGAGACCATCCCAGTGGAGACTATTGAGACCACTGTGGTGGGCGGCGAGGAGGACGAGGACGACGACGAGGATGATGAGTGTTGCGAGGACTGCGGCCCTCATCACCCGCCCCACCGCCGTCACCATCACCACCACCACCACCATCACCACCACCCGCCCATGATCGCCTTGCAGCCGCTGGTCACCGACGGCGACCCGAGTGGCGGCGGAGTTGGGGCCGGCGGGGGCCAGCTCCACCTGCACCACCACCCGCACCATCAGGAGGTGATCCTAGTGCAGACTCGCGAGGAGGTGGTAGGAGGCGATGATTCGGACGGTTTGCGGGCCGATGACGGCTTCGAGGACCAGATTCTCATTCCAGTGCCGGCTCCGGCCGGCGAGGATGAGTACATCGAGCAAACTCTGGTCACCGTCGCGGCCGCGGGCAGTAAAGGCGGCTCGGGCGGAGGTTCCTCCTCTGGCGGTGGCCGGGTGAAGAAAGGCGGCGGGAGCGGCAAGAAGAGCAGTAAGAAGAGTTATTTGACGGGAGGCGGCGGCGGAGCCGAAGGGGGCGGCGGCGCCAGGAAATGGGAACAGAAGCAGGTGCAGATCAAGACCCTGGAGGGGGAGTTTTCGGTCACCATGTGGGCCTCGGGTAAGTAGAGCGGCTGGGACGGGTCCGGCACGTTGCGGCGGGGACTGGGGAAGGTTTGGGGAGCCCCGGACGGTGTCCGGCAGGCTTCTTCACCCCGTTTTGTTTTGAAGGGAGGCCATGTTTGGATGTGTGTGATGGGCGCCGCCATGTTCATCTCGCCAGGGCAAGTATGGCGGCTTCCCCCGAAAAGATGGCGGGGTCTGCGCTGCTCCTGCCTGATTGCCCGGCTCCCTCCGGCGGGGGGAAAAGGGAAAGAAAGATGGCGGCAGCCCTGCCAAGATGGCCGCTGGGACAGGCAGAGAGGGGGAGGGGATACAGCGCGCGCGCCCTCCCTCCCTCACTGACTGATTCCTGGACTAGGCCGCAATGGCGTAGTTTCTGCAGTAGGAGGGAGGAGAAGGAGGGAGGTTGGGGGCGGGACGGGCGGGGGCGCGCGCGCGGCAACCTCGGCAGCCCGTTCTTTCGCCTTTCCCGCTCCGTTTCTTTCTCGTTCGCCGTCGCTGGCGCTCTTTCTGCCGCCGTCGCTTTAGAACGCGCAGCCTTCGTCTCTCTGGCGGTTGCTACCCGCTTTTTCTTCTCTTCTGTCCTCACAACTGAGTCGGATTTGATTTTCTTTAACCTCTGCTTCTTCTCGACATCTCTTGGCGCCCCCTTAAGGTTTTATCCTGGCGGGCTTCACACTATATATAGTTCCTTCTAAGTATTCTCAACAGGCAGTCGTCTTCTTTCAAGTCTTCCTTTGGATGCCCCTTCTAAATGTTCTTGTTCCTATCCCATCAGCAGTCATGTCTTCGCGGCGGTTTGCTTCGCACATCCCTCCTCATTTCCTTTTCCTCCTGGCATCTTCCTTTTCTCTTTTCCCTCCCACTTTCCCTTCCTCAAACCTTTGGACAGCAACTCTGTCTCTGGTCAGAATGAGAAGTAAAGTAAGGGAACGAAGTCCATTGCACTCGGTAGGGTAGGTTATACTTTTAAAGCTCTCAGCACTAGTAGTGTTAGAACAGTGCCTGGTTTCACTATATTCTGTTTGAACTCTTCATAAGAAATAGTTTTTCTGTACTATTTACATAACATGTACTTTGTCTTTAAATAACTAGGGGCTCGAAAATATCCTAAAATAGTTATTTTGGTTATTTTTAATATGTGTTAAATACTGTCCACTTTGGGAGAAAAGAGACAAATCCTCTACCTCTAGATATCGGTTTTAGGCCTTTGTCTTGAGAACTATTAATTGGTACATGTTTTTCACACATGACACAGCAAGAATATAGAATTTAATCATTCCAGTCCTAGATTAACCCCCCCCCCCCAATGGCCTTAAAAGCTCTTTCTGACAGCTTTAGAAGGAATTGCCATCATATAATCAGATGAATATAGTTGCTGCATGACAATTGTGGAGACCTTGCAGGTTTTTAGAACTTAGATGATTTTCTGTAAAAATTCTTTTTAAGGGAATAAAATTAAGATTAATTTAAAAAATTAGTTTTATTGCAATTCTCAGCAGTGTATAAAAGGCATTGAATTTTCATACACTTAGCAGATACACAAAACAAGCAGCTTATTTAGTGCAGGAAATCTATTTTCTGAGCATACTGTGCCTGTTGGGTTGATTAGAACATCTTATGATGTTTTAAGAATTTTTTTAAGATCAGTATTTAAAAGTCAACGTTTTGTTTCAGAGACAATATATAGTTTGAAAAGTCAAAATGTAATGATTGATATGTTGATATAATCCTAGAATAAAATAATTAATGTAATAGTAAAATTTTCCTTTTTGAAATTCATGTCTTTCTGAAGAGGCCTATGTCATTACTAAATTCTACAAAGTAAATTCTTTTAATCTGTTTTTACCTTAGAAATATATTTCACCCAGGGGCCAAATTCACTTTATGCTCTAGTTTTGGGTTGTTTAGAAGCCAGTAATAGTTTCATCTAACACTAAATGAAATTGCTTACTTTTGAAAGCAAAAACTGATAATTCACAAGATATACTTGCCAATGAAAATACATCATCTGTTTTGTTTGCTTATTTTTATTTATTTGTATGGCTACCCATTTCAGCAAGTGACACTGGGTAGCAAATAATCTTAAATTAAAAACTTAAGTACAAAAAATAAAACACATAGCAGCCAAGGAAGATACTACTGTATTGTTGGTTGTTAGCACAGCCATGAGATAGGACCCTTTTTACCAGGGGTGCCAAACTCGATTTCATTGAGGGCCACATCAGGGTTGTGTTTGACCACAGGGTGCGTGGGTGGGCATGGCCAATTTGACGTCACTTGTGTTGGGGAGGCTGTGGTGGCCTGAGCACTCTGCCAGCAAAAACAGGCTCCCAAGCTCCATTTTCAATCATGATGGTTCAATCATGACTGCAGCCCTCTGCCAGTAAAAACAGCTTGGGGTGGAGGCCGCATATGCGGCCCTCCAAAGCTCAGCTTTTGCTGGCAGAGGCACTGCTGGTCCTTTGCTGTTTCCAGGGAAGTCCCATGGGCTGGATCTAAGCACCCCACAGGCTGGATCCGGCCCATGAGCCTTGAGTTTGGCATCCCTGCTTTACACCTTCAGTGCCCCAGGCTGTGGCACAGAACCAGGTCTTTAATGCTTTGCAAAAAAGGTCAGGGTCAGGGCCATTCTAATCTCTGGAGGGACAACGTTCCATAAGGTGAAGGGTCTACAGTAGAGAAAGCACATCTCCTGGGCCCTACCACCTATCAATGGGATCTGGATCCTGCCCAAGTGGATGGTTAGAAACAACTAGGAAAAGTTGGACGCTCAGGTCATGCACTTTAAGCCACGAAGGGCTTTTAAGGTGACAAGCAGCACCCTGAATTGCACTCAGAAACACACTGTCAACCAATGCAGTACACACTGTTTTATATGCTTAATAATTGATACCGTTTACTACTACTTGTGCAGTTGCATTCTGCACCGATTGAAGCTTCCAAATACTTTTCAAGGGGAATCCCTTATAGAGTGCATGGTAGTAATCCACATGGCAGGTGAAGAGGTTATGACAGCGAACAGGGCCTCCCAATCCAGAAAATAACCAGAGGTTTTGCTGAGTAAGCGTAAATAGAATTGTAAATTTATATTTTATTGCTTTTTAATTGAGAACAAGAACAAAACAATGGTAACAGTAATGGAGATATTATGTAAACATTGTCAAAAAGAAAGAAAAGTGCTCTAAGAATAAATGTGAAAAAATACAATAAAATAATTCTATAACAAAGTTATTCTATATACTTGACTAATCCTACTGTTCAAATACATTATACATTTCTTATATATTTATGTGACCATTTTTAACCTACTGTATAGATGAGTCCGATATTTTATTATACTTGTCTGTACAAAGTCTATGTCCATAAGCAATCCACTCATAAGTGGAAAATACAATCAGATTTTAAATTAAATAAACAGATCCATATATTTGTCTTTCCAATGTTTTCAGTGTTTTAGCCATAGTAAATTCACAGGGGATTAGTTTATGTTCTCCTGTTGTTAAATTTTATAGATTACTATATAGTTTAGGCGTCGCGAGCCTTTTGGACTTCAGGGACCACCAAACTCATAATTTTAAATCCCGCGGACCACTAATGTGAATTTTAACTGATGGTGGCTTGCTGACATTGGTGTCTGCAGAGACCCTGGGAAAATCCCAAAAAAGTCTGCAGGAAAATTCCCCACCCCATTTTCTAACCAATCGAGCGTTCTTTATTTGGGATCGCAGGATACCGTCTCCAGCTCCATTCTCAGGCGTGGGGGGGAGACTTTTGGCTTCATGCAAGGAAAGCAGCAGAAGTCTTTCTTCCTCTTCCCCAAACTTTGCCAGAAATTAGTCTTTGCCGGCGCAGCCTCTTGGAGCAGGATGCCTTGCAGGATCCCAAAGACTCATTTCTGGTGGAGTTTGGGGGAGAGAAAGAAAGACTTTTGCTGCTTTCTTTGCATGCAGCCAAAAGCAGAAGAAGCGGAAAGAAACAGCCCGGTGGCCAGGCCAGGCGCATGGGGGAGTGGGACAAGTTCCCCCACTCCGCTCTTTCCCCCCTCCCCTTACTGCCTCGTGTTGTGCAAACCTTGTGTTCCCGCGGGCCATGTGGGCGGTGCAGCCTTGTGTTCCCACGCAACCTGGATTAATTGCTTTGGGGGTGACATTTCTCTGCGGGCCACCAAAATTTTCTCGTGGACCACGGACCACTGGTTGGCAACCACTGATATAGTTCATATAAGAATTTTATCCTTTGAAAATATTAGCTTTTGTTAGTTATATTCATATAATCCACTGCTTTCTCCCCAAACCATGTTAAGTATAGGACATGGGTGTCAAACTCACGGTGTCACGTTTCCATATGTGACATTTCATGATGTTTTTTCCATTCGCAGGACTGTGCATGGCCTGTGCGTGATGCATCTGGCCTTGATATAGGACGTTGCAGGAAAAAAGTTTTATACTTAATACATCTCCAGCAAAGTGCTGTTTTTACACAGAGGCCTCTTTTACACAGAGAATAAATTCTGATTATCTTTTTTGTTCTATTAGTTGTAATTTTAAATCCATTTAAGTCTTAACTATAGAATTTAAGATATATTCCTGTGGTCTAAATCAGTGGCCCCCAACCTTTTTTGTGCCACGGCCCGGTACCGGCATCACAAAATGATCCGCGGCACGGTACCGGCATTAGCACGCATGGCAAGGCGAGCCGAGCGACCAGCCAGCCAGCCGTCCCCCGCTTCTCCCCGCCACCTTCAACTCCTCCTTTGTACCTTTGTCGATGGGCTTCGGGACGGTCGCTCAGCTTGCCTTGCCTTGGGTGCTGAAAGAATCCTCGTGCCTTAGTTTTGTTCGAAGTTGCCCCCCCTCCCCCTTGATGAAACTAAGGCGCGAGGATTCCTTCAGGACCCAAACGCCGCTTTCCAACCGGAAAAGCTCACCGGAAGCACTTCCTCATCAAAACAAGATGGCGGCGCCCAGCAAACCGGCGGCCCGGTAGAAAATGTTCCACGGACCGGTACCGGTCCATGGCCCGGTGGTTGGGGACCCCTGGTCTAAATAATATAGGAACCTCTAGTTCTTTATTCATTTATTGACCTCTGTGTATCAAATTGATTTATTGATAACAAATATTTATAAAACCAATAGGTTTTTTTTTAGTTTTAAAGGATTTAGATCCATTGGAAGAAAGTGTAAATGGTATAATAATTTATTATTAATTTAATTGCTGTATTGTTACATTTTCAAATAATTACATTGAGTGATTTCATAGAATTCTGTTAATATTCTGAATATTCAGTTAATATTCAGAATATATAATCATTTGCAAAATGTATGCCATCTGCCACAGATTTTGTTAAACCTCTTAAACAGGTTCAAGCAACTTTACTCAATCTTCCAAATGTTAAGTACAGTTCTCATAGCTATTAGTCAGCATAGCTAATTTGTCTGGAGAATACTTGTAGAAGTCTGGTATATAGAATTATAAAACTAGATATCATGTAGAAAATTGAGTTAGTTAAAAATCTAAAAGCAAGTACAATCTGTTATTTTTACTCTGAATTTCTGAAATTCTTCAAGTCAGTAATTTGTTTAATTCTATACCTTGCTTATTAAACTATTTGCAAATACCCATTTCACAGTTACCAAATTCTGATATCAATTAGTTGTTTGATCTGTTTCTCTAAACTGCCTTTTGCAATTATATGTTACAGACAGTTAGGTTAGCAGTATTCTGATTGAATAATTCATGCTTTTATAATGGTGGTATTAAAATAATTGTTATTTTAATGCCACCATTATATCAGCTCATGTTACCAGTTCAGGAACATTGGAATAAATTTTTACTAGTACATGAAGACTTATTTTTGATGTACCAAAACATTATATTACCTGACTATTGAATATACAGGAATCTTGCTCTGTATTGTCTATTTAGCCAAGTTTTCATCTTAATATTGTGACCTAGTTAGGAGTTTTCATGCTCTTATTTTAAGATTACCAAGATCAGAATAGGAACACTATACAGCTGTTAGAATTAGGGCAGATTGCTCTGGTTCAACCCTTGATGTTCTGGGCCTTCCAAAATTTGCTGGTTTTGTATGTACAGTTATGATTTTAAAATGATCATTTGTTGAATATGCTGAAATGACATGTAGTCCTCACTAAACAACCACAATTGGGGTTGGCAACTCCATTGCTAGGTGACATTAAGTGGAAGATGGTTGCACACACCTGTGATGCAAGTTCTGCCATGGCCATTAAGTGAATCACCCACAGTCATTAAATGTAGTGTCATGCAACCACAGCTTGTGATTTCTGCTGGCTTCCTGACTGACTGCTTGTTGGAAACTAACTTTGAAGGTTGCAAATAGTGATCATGTAATAGAGCAAGGGTCTTCAAACTTGGCAGGTTTAAGACTTATGGACTTCAACTCCCAGAATTCCTGAGCTAACATGATTCAAGGAGGAATTCTGGGGATTGAAGTCCACAAGTCTTAAAGCTGTCAAGTTTGAAGACCCCTGTGATAGACGGATGCTGCAATCATCATAGGTTCAAGGACTATTCATAAAATTACTTTTTTCAATGCTAATTGTAAATTTGAATGGCCATTAAATAGGACAGGCATTAACTGAGGACTGGCTGTTTCAGATGAAATCACAATTGTCAGACCAGCATAGATAATATATACCGTGTTTCTCCAACAATACGGCCTCCACCAATAGGAAGGCCCAGCATGTTTTTTGGGCATAAAATCAAATTAAGCCCCTCCCCCCCAAATTTAGGCCTATCTTAAAATATGCAAAATAAGGGGGAAGGGCGGGAGACTTGCCGTTAGGAGCGTCCGGCGGGCAGGAATTCCTCACCACCAGCCGCTCCTAACGGCGATCATGGCGAAGCGCGGAGAGCTCCCTACTCCCAAACCAACTCCAAACGCGAACGTGTTCCAAACGCGAAGCCAGTTGCTAAAGAGCCACAAAGCAGCAAGGGCGCCAGGTGGAAAGGACAGGGTCACGATCACACGGAGATGCCCAGAGAGCGGAGCGCACATAACTAAAGGCGGCGCACGCAGTTGGTTTGGGGACTACAAGGCAGCATCTGCGCCTCTTCCCGCGCGCGTCTCTAGGCTGCTTCCGGAGCTACGGGACGCTCTCCGTTGCCTACCGGCCTTTCTTCCTTGGGCTCCCTGCCGTGGGGTACACCCACTTCATCCTGCAAATTACGCCTCGCAACTCTTCTCTCCCTTTCCTCTCGCTCCAAAAAGATTGCCATCGTATCCCGTCGATTCGGGCTTCCAGCCACGTTGTGATCCACTAGTGAGGTTGCCATCTCGGATGGAGGCATCGCAGTCTCCCTCACTTGCTTGCTCTGAACTTCGCGCGGACCAAAATAAAAAGATCGCCCGCCGTCATGTTTGGAGCTGCCACTTCCGCGTTTGGAGCTCCAAATGGCGGCGGCACTCCAAACACAGAAGCGGCAGCTCCAAACGTGGTGGTGGAATGGGCAGAAGGGAAAGCAACAGCGGTGGGTGCCAAAGGTGTCTGCAGCAAAGGTGGGAGTAGGGAGCTCTCTGCGCTTCGCTATGATCACCCGTTAGGAGCGGCTGTTGGCGAGGATGCAAGGGGGGGAATTAAGTCACCCCCCGAAAAGACAGCCTAGCCGTTTTTTCGGGGCTCAAAAAAAAATAAGGCCCGGCCTTATTATGTGAGAAACACGGTATGTCTATGTATGTAAAAGATGTATGTGTCACACTATGTACATATAAACATGTTAGGCTTGGTATTATATATTACATTATATTATAATCTTCCCATTGTGTAGAGATTCATAAGTAGAGATCAGCTCTGAACCTGAAGATTGAGGATAGCTGAGATATTTGAGCTTGTTTGGTATTTTGTTGGATTTTGCTAGAATATATTAACTACTCTGCAGTAAATATTGCAGCTTTTGGATACCCAAATAGTCAAATTAGTTATAATATATGAACCTGTCAGATGCCATAACTGTTTTCTGACTTTCCATACATATATTTCATAGACTCCAGGCATTATAATTTGGATGCCAGTAGATTACAATATTGTTGGTAACTAGTTAGACTTCCTGTACCATTTGCATTTATGTTACCTTACACAAGGTCATGGCACTGAAGGTCCTACAGCCAAATTTCTTCACTCCAATCATGCATGTAGAACAATACATAGACAATTAAATGGAAATAAAAGTTACTTGAAAACTGCATGAAAAAGAGTGGTTAGCAATGTAGCCGTCATTTGCACAGAGGTATGAAGAAGGCCATGAATTCAATCTTAGGTTCTGTATTTTTTCATCATTATATTAATAACATTAATGGAAAAAGAAGGAAATATTGGTAGAAGAATAGATGACAATAAAATAGGTGTGATAGTTTTATGTATTCAGTCATTATGTATTTGAAACATTTTTAATGAAGGGCTTATAATTATTTTTTAACTATTATGCTTCATACTTTTAGAAAGTATTCAGAAAATCTATACAAATTCAGAAAAAGATAATGAGGGTTATTGGGGAACTGAATTTTAAGTCCTTGAAGAGATATTTGAAGTAGCTGAAAAGGTTTAGTTTTGTGAAAAGACTGAGAATATGGGAACATGATACTACTCTTCACATATCTCTGAGGATATCATGCAGAGGAAGGCCTGGACTTGTTCTTTTATCATTACAGAGTGTAGAACATGAAATAATAGATTTAAGTTACGAGAAGGCAGATAGATTTTAAAAAAATTTAAAATCCTCCTAAAAGCAAGAATAGTTGAGTAGTTAGCCAGGGGATTGGGTTCCATTTATTGGATATATTCTAACAGAAGTGTGATAGCCATCTGCCAAAAATTATTTCATTTGAATTCCTGTACTTGGTATGGTTGGACAAAGCACAACATAAAGGAAATTTATACCACCATCTGCCTATTTGACTTTTACTTCACAACTTCAGCTTCCACATGGCATAAAGTTAAACTTAACATCTTTCTTCCAATTTAAATATGTATTTACTTGCTGTAGATTCTCTATTTCTATCTCTACCTCTATTCCTCTCCCTATCTTCTCGTCACAGTGCAGGAATAATTCTTGACCAGTGAGTTTGATATGTCCTATAAAACCAAAATGTGGTGTCAAAAATGATTAATTCCTGCAGCTCTGCTTCAGGCTCTTTCACAATGCCCACACTTTCAAGCTCCAATTAAAAAGTGCAAAGATGTAGGGTTATTGAGATTGGTAGAAGCTTTAGTATGCATTCTCCAAGTCTGGGAACTATTGATAAAAGAAAGTTGGCTTATGTTTTCTTTTTGTGGGCAAAGTTCAAATCTACATAGGAGGATGCAATCTCTGGCAATGATTGTCAATGACTTGACACATAGGCCTCATTTCTCAAGGATTGTGAACTATGATTTCCCAGGGAGAAACTGATTATCTCCCCTGGGTTGAGAACAAGGGAAAGGATGGGTGTGAATGGTAGGGATCCCTGAGGACTCTGAGGAGTACAGCTGGACGAGGGATTACTATATATCTTGATGGCACTGAGAGCTAGGACTATAGTTCCTCAGGGGACTTAGCCTTCCCTCTTTGGACAAGATGAGAAGACCTCTCTGGCCTTGGGCATCAGAAGGGTTGGATTGGGCAATGTTTCGGCTTTCACGAGACTGGGTAGGTCAGAATATTATGGTGGAAATGGTCATCGGAAGGTACAGTGACAAATGGAAAATGACCCAGGCTCAGGAAACATGAACCCACAGGTCATCCTCAGCTTAACATTGCTAAGCAATTCAGTTGTTAAGCAAAGTATGTTGTGCTCCAGTTGCTCTTGTTTCTTGATGGGAAAGCTCTATTCACGGTTAGTTATTTCCCAGTAATTTTCTGTGTGGACTGTTGTAATGCATTCTACATACGGCTACCCTTGAAGTGTATCTGGAAGCTTCAGGTGGCAGAGAATCAGTGGTGCAAGTAGTTGTGTATGCTCCTAGAATGGCCCACATTGCACCTCTGCTCTGCAAGCTGTATTGGTTGCCAGTTTCTGGATCTGATTTAAGGTGGATTTAAAACACTAGTAATAGGCAAGGTTATTTGAGAGATTGCCTCTTCCCGATGCATCTATCCATCCCATTAGATCCAGCAGAAGAGATATGTTGTGGGTCCCATCTGACAGGAGCCAGGTGATGCGCCTTCTCTACTGTGGCATCCTCCCTGTGGAATATCATCCCCTCCCCAGGTGAGATTGGCCCTTTCTCTGCCATCCTTCCACAAAATCCCCCAAAATGTGGCTGTCAACAAGCCCGAGTCTTAAAGAAATAGTGATCTGCTGAGGTGGCTTCACTGTTCATAATATCCAATGCTCTCAGCCTTTTTAATAATAACTTCAATGTTTTTAATTGTTATATTTTAATATTGTTATGATTTTATGATACACTGCCCAGAATCACATTCTATCAGGTGGGCAGCCATGTAAATATAATTTGTAAATATTTCATAAGAACTATTCTGACACATTTGCATTAGTATGGGTTCTGTATCTCAATTGGGTAATAAATTTGCCTAGAAAGCAGATTTGAACTAGGAACAAAGTTTAGTCTCTTCATCCATATGGAAATAAAAGAAATGGTTTATTTGCACATTCATAATAGAGGGGAAATGGCTGTTTAAAATTAGTGACCTAAGTGAGTGTATCCTGACTAATTCAAAACCAAAGGGAATAATGAAATCATAATGGCAGAAAACAAAGCTGGAAATGAAAGTCATAATATGTTCTTTGTTGGGTTCTACACTGTGTTCCATTAAAATCTTTATCCATCCATCCTACTGCAAACTGTTTTTCTTCTTGAACTATGAAAGGCATAGGATTGTATTAAATTTATTGGTGGAATTATTATTTAAATTTGTTTATTAGAAAAAATAAACAATAAACTTGCAGTATTGATAGCTAAAATAAAAGGAAGAGAAATTGCCAGAGAAATTTTGCTCAAATATATTTGTAAAAGTTGCTGCAATGGATATTAATTTGGCCTAATTATAGTAAGTACGTATGTGTTGTTTTATTCATATCTTGCCAGACTGGGGGTTTTCTTGTTAATTACATAGCAAGTATTCAGACATTTTTCAAGTTAAGAGGGAAAATGCTTTATAAATGTATGTTTGAATTAAGATAAATAGAGATTATAATATACAGATTATTGTGCTATCTTACAAAAGCTTTTCTGCAAAAGATGTCTCGCTTTAGTTACAGTGCATATGGAAGAATTATGTGTCAAATGTTATGTGTAATAATTCATAATGCATGTTTTTAAGAAAATTAGTTTTTAAAAATGAATAAATAATATACTTATATATGATTAATTATACTTATTAAGTGTAAATTCTGCATTTTTATCTAAAAAATAACTGAATTTGTTTCTTAATACAAACTTTGTCTAAGAAACATTTTTCACGTTATCAATGTCGTCCTTCGTGGATGTTAAATCAAAATTCAGTTTTCTCTAATCATTGCAGATGACAAAAAAGACATTGACCATGAGACTGTGGTGGAAGAACAGATCATTGGCGAGAACTCCCCTCCTGACTACTCTGAATACATGACGGGAAAGAAGCTACCACCTGGAGGAATACCTGGGATTGACCTTTCTGATCCTAAACAATTGGCTGAATTTGCAAGGTTGGTATTATAAAACTCCTAGATTTTATTCTTTTTCACAAATGATTATTCCTATTTCTGGCTATATGATTTTTCTGTTCTCAATTAAAATAACTGAATTGGATAAATGCAGATATATAATTTCAATACAGGGATAATCACCTTAATATTCACAGAAGGTTCAGAATAGTTCACGGATGTTAAAAATTAATGTTTGCTGGCTGGATTTTGAAAGAGTAGCTGACACTACTTGCCTTTCAAAAATAAATTGAAACCATATCTACTTTCAAAAATAATGATGTTTTATAGATTGTAGCCCAAGAATGAGCTGGTTGGTACAAATTAGTATGTATACTTCAGCCCTCTGTGTCATGGTGCTGTTTTCTGGCTCTTATTTTCTCCTTCACAATCCTGAGATTTACTATGAGCTCTATATTTGGTAGAAATCTTGTTGGCTAGATATAGTCTGTATTAATTAGTGGCTAAAGAGACTAATCATGCCTTTCCCAAATCCCTTTCTCTAAAAACATCCACTGGTCAGAACTCAAATATATGGAATATATTGAATCTATACTAAAAATATTGTCATTTCGTTTGTGGGGAAAACTACAATGGACTGTTTGGGCTTGTTCACATTATTGAAGAAAATGTATATTTTTATACAATTCCAGTCTCATTGGGATCCACCTGGAGAGTTTGCTGGCAATAATTTCACAGCATAATTTTACAGTATCGCAACTTGGGTTTAAATCCCTTCTAGCTGCCCCAGTCTCTAGATTACACTTCTGGTTAGGAGACACTTTGTTGTTGGTCTTTGAAAGGTCTCAAATTCTCAGGCTTTTAATTATTTCCAATAATATATCTGATATTAATGTCCACCAAGAGATGTTGGTGGTTAGTATTAAAACAAGCACAACAAATTAGAAACTGCTGCCTAGTTTTTCAATCACTTGCTAAGTAATCCTTTCTGCAGTTAATTCTATGTCGGTCCTACTGTCCTCAAATCATATATTGTTCCTCTGTGTATACTTCTGAGTTTTTAAGTGAACCAAACTTGGCAGCTTTTTCTTCTTTAATAGAATCTGAATTGTAAATTGTTAAATTCATTAATTAAAGCAGTTAAAGGCAGTTCATCAAGAAGCAATAGCATTATAGTATAGTAATTTATAACAAGGGTACTTCTATAGTAACTTGTCTGCTATTCAACAATCGATGCTTTTTTTTCTTGTAAGAATGAAGCCAAGAAAAATCAAAGAAGATGATGCACCAAGAACGATAGCATGTCCTCATAAAGTGAGTGAAGCCATTTTGAGCAATTTATTTCAGTAAGAACCCTTTTAATATAGGAGTTTTATAAATGTTTTGCAGTGTGGTTTAAATTTATCTTATGGCATGTTACAGTCATGATGAACCTATGACATGTCAAAGGTGAACACAATGTTTTGGGTGACATGCCCTGATACCTGGCTACCATTTTCAAAAGCATGCTCCATTCTTTCCACATCCCTCCCCCAATTGTGTTTGTCTTACTTGCATTTCATTTTTGTGTTATTTAATGTTTCTTTGTATAATACATAGCACCATACATGATTTGACTGTATTTTTTAAAATAAATGAATATTTAAAGAATTGTTTCTCTTTGGGGGGCACTGACACATTATCACACTTATGTAAGGCATTTTCTAAATTTTTGAAATGCCTAACCCAAAAGGTTAACCATCACTGCTGTAGTATATAAAAAATTCTAATTCCTATCTTCAAGAAAGAAGAGATTTTTCCTAACAATCTCCCTTCATATAGCATTAGGTCCAATAGGCAGCAATGGCCGTGCTTGGGCTTTGCAGTATACCAAAATCAAACCATATTTTGGTTCTGTATAATTGTAAGTCTGGTCAGTATGTATAGATTAAGATGATGATAATTCTGATATTTGGACCTGCCTTAACAATTAAAAAGTTTACTTGTGTTGTTTTGAAGGGCTGCACAAAGATGTTCAGGGATAATTCGGCCATGAGAAAGCATCTACACACTCATGGGCCTCGGGTACACGTCTGTGCAGAATGTGGAAAGGCCTTTGTTGAGAGCTCAAAGCTAAAGAGGCATCAATTAGTTCATACTGGAGAAAAACCCTTTCAGGTAACCATTTCAACTATTGTAGATGAGACAATCATGACATTGTAATGAGAATCTAGTTGGTTTCTATTTGGTTTATATTCTGAATTTGCTTTATTTCTGAAGCTAGATAATTTTTGGGATAGATAATATCAGTTGAAGTACTGGAAGGAATTTGTTCAGAAACTAAATTGGGTATTTAGAAGATAATTGGAGAAATATTAAAAGTATATTGTAGTCAGTATGTTCTGGCACATGACTATTTCTCCTATTAAAGTATGCTTTTTTAAAAAAAGTAATATTTAAATACAAAGAAGCTACTTGAACAACATTTACTTTTGTACATAGATGATCGCTGTATGATTATAGTAAGATGTTAAAATGCTCGTGATAATCTTCATTGGTAATTTAAGTTAGTATTTTGCTTCGTATGGTTTAAATATATCAAATTCCAGTTAATGTTTTCTAAATAATATCTACTTCCGCCACTTAAATATGGGCTATACCACCCATCGTTTCGGCAGAATCTCATCTGCCATCATCAGGCTTCTGTATTGTGTTCATCTGTGAGTCAGACTTTCACAGCCGTTTCAGTTTTAAATTTGGGGCTAGCCTACTGCTATGCCAGAATGGTTTTTTCTTCATCCTGATTGGTTGGGAGTCTTGGTTTGTGTTTATTGGTCTTGGAGTTTGCTGTGTTCTGCTTGATTGGTGTTTCTAATATCTTGTCTGTTTTGTGGCTTTTTTTGTCTTGATTGGCTGGCAACATTGTGTTTCCTGTATTGGAGGCTTTTAGTGGACAGACCTATGGAACAGCTGTCCTGCCCTACATAAGAGGTACTACCGACAAAATCAGTAAGATACTACACAGGCATCACATCAAGACTGCCTTCAAAACAGACAGAAAAATAGCAGCCATCCTAAGAAACCCCAAAGATAAAATTGACCTGGAAAACCAAGGCATATGCGAAGTCCCCTGTGCATCATGACCTGCCACATACATTGGACAGACCAATAGAAGAATAAGTACCCGCCTGGATGAACACAAAAATGCAGTAAAAAAGCTGGAACACACTTCCTCATTAGTCCAACACATGAAAGCCACAGGTCATAGCATCGACTTCAATGGCACCAAAACCCTAGCCACTATAGAAAACCCCAGCCACAGAATTATCAGAGAAGCCATAGAGATTGAAAAAAGACCTGAAAGCATGAATAGAAGAGATGACTCCACCAGACTGTCAATTATTTGGAAGCCTGCACTCACAAACAAAAAAATCTCCACACCACAAGCCAGGCAAACACCTGGGCACAAACAGATCCTCCAATACCTCCAGCTCAAACACAACCCAACCAGGCACCCAGATGAAACCTAGCTTCCTAATAAATGATAGCCGTCCGTTTACTCGGAGCCGAGCCGCACTAAAAGCCTCCAATACAGGAAACAATGTTGCCAGCCAATCAAGACAAAAAAAGCCACAAAACAGACAGAAGATATTAGAAACACCAATCAAGCAGAACACAGCAAACTCCAAGACCAATAAACACAGACCAAGACTCCCAACCAATCAGGATGAAGAAAAAAACAACCATTCTGGCACAGCAGTAGGCTAGCCCCAAATTTAAAACAGAAACGGCTGTGAAAGTCTGACTCACAGACGAACCCAATCCAGAAGCCTGATGATGGCAGATGAGATTCTGCTGAAACGTTGCTACAACTTTAAAAGCACAATTATAATGACGTGGGAAAATACCCGAACAAAGCTGAATACCGTGTGTGTGTGTGTGTGTATATTTTGACAAATGGAAGTATAAATAGACCATCTTCAGAATCTTTTAAAACATTGGACTGTAGAAAAGTCTTGTACACATGTTCTGATTTAAATGAAATATATCTATCTTGGGAGTGAATTCTACAAAGTAGTACCATCTCAGAGAACATCTTGTAATCTCTCAGCAAAGAGGATATGGTTATATAATTCTTTACTGTTCAACAACACATGTGAACATTTCCAATTTCATGGAACTCACTTATTAATAACCTAATTTGGAATTGTACAGAATAGAATCTTTATTTCATGTAAATCTAATATTGCAAATGAAGATCTGTAGACAAGTTGCTAATTTTTTGTGTTTTCTTTTCACCAGTGCACATTTGAAGGCTGTGGCAAACGCTTTTCACTGGACTTCAATTTACGCACGCATGTGCGAATTCATACTGGAGATAGGCCCTATGTGTGCCCTTTTGATGGCTGTAATAAGAAGTTTGCTCAGTCAACTAATCTGAAATCTCATATCTTAACACATGCTAAGGCCAAAAACAACCAGTGAAACTGCAAGAACAAAGCTCTTGAACTCAAAACATCTTTTACCTTACAGGAGAATGGTTGAAAATAAATAAGCTTCCCCCTTTGTATATTGTTTCTAGGAAAGAATTTTAAAAAACACACAAAAAATGAACCTTACATGCCTATGGGACTTGTTTTTGATAAAGTAGCAAAATAAACTTTAAGGCAGCATTGCTCCAATGCTCCATTTTGCTCTGTAATTTGGTTTCAAGAGCATGGTGTTTTTGTAAAGTGTGATCCTACCTGGAAGAGACAGACAATTCATGGACTTGCATCAAAGACAGTTCTTTCTACAAACAGTGCTAAAATTGGACTTTTCACATTGTTATAAATATGATGCTCACCTGTTGCTTACAATTTTTTAATTTTGTATTTTCAAAGTGTGCATATTGTACACTTTTTGGGGATATGCTTAGTAATGCTATGTGTGATTTTTTTCTGGAGGTTGATAACTTTGCTTGCAGTAGATTTTCTTTAAAAGAATGGGCAGTTACATGCATACTTCAAAAGTATTTTCCTGTAAAGATTAAAAAAAGTTATATAGGTTTTGTTTGCTATCATAAATTTTTTTTGGTTGTATTCTTTGATGTTAACACATTTTGTATAATTGTATCGTATAGCTGTAATGAAATCATGTAGTAACAAATATTAGATGTGATTTAATAGTGTTAATCAACTTAAACCCATTTTAGTCTCTTTTTTTGGGAAAAATACTGCCAGATGCTGATGTTCTGTGTACTTTCTCTTTGCCTGTTCAGTTAAGGAAAGTGGTGCTCGGTTGTAGAATGTATTGTACAGGCACTGACCTTTTAACAACACCTGATATGTACATCCCGTGTAATAGAGTGGGCAACAATAAAACAGTGGTCCTGAAGAATATGGCAGAAAATTATCTGTAAGCACAGCCTATTTTCTTCTGTTGTCCAAAACAAATTATAGTTCTTTAACCTCCCAGAAATTAGAAGATAAATAAAACTCAAGTTACCTTTACTTGTTTTTGCATTCAATTAGATTTTTTTATTTAAAAAAATGTTAGTGTGCTTGTCTTCTGCGTAGCATTCCATTAAATGAGTATGGAGTTCTGGTTTATCCAGATAATAATGGGTTTTCCTGAAGTAAAATTTCAAGTTTTATTGGATTCCTTCCAGGATTATGTAAGCAAACATTTGCTGTGGGATTTCCCATTCCTTTTAGTCTACTTTCAACCTCTCAGATAATGCTCCACAGGGTCTCCACCTTCAAAAACAGATCTTGCAAGAGAAAAAACAGATCATTCTTTCTTAGCAGATATTGTGGAATATACCCATATTCCCTGCAATCAGTGAATGGTGGGACAGGGTAATTCATGGAATGCTGTTACTTCAAGGTAAGATATCAGTTGAATCAATTGTATGGTATGATGCACTGGGCTTGTGAATTCTAACATAATATCAATGTAAATGAGAAATCTCAGATGAAAGCTTAGCATTAGAATATTTTGGATTGAATTACAGTAAAATAGCTTTTCTATGCAGGGCATGTCTATTGTTAAAAAACACCAAATTTATAAGCCAACTGAGCTGCTGGGTTAAGGAAATACATTCTTCACATTAAAAAAACTTGTTTTGGATAATTTTCATTGTCTTCCTTTTGTCCACAATTCTGGCACCATTACTGCTTTTTTAGTGGAAAGGATGTGGTCTTCAAATGGACATCTCTTCGAATTAATGCTGTTACACAATTGGATCAGGTCAAATGGTTGCACTGATCTTGCACAAACAAGAATAGAGGTGAAGTATGTCAAAACTAAGACATGATCAATTATGGGTTCAGTCTAAAATGCCAAAGTTGTGTCCAGTGCAAACAAAACCCCCTAATTTTAGAACTTGCATTTCCTGTATGGCAGGGATCCCCAACCCCCGAGCCGCAGCCCACTAGTGGATCTTGAACCATTTGGAACCACGCCATGGAAGTGATGGGAGGTTGTGGAACTCTGCTGGATGTTATAATTAAATGTTAATTTTATTGAAAAATGGATTCTGAATATAATAGATTGTTCTTAAGGAAGATTAGGAAGTAGAAAGTAACTATGTTTTGGCATAATTCTATAGTAATTCTCAAACAGATCTATTTTATATCTAGACTTTTTTTATACAGGATTCTGAGAATTTCCTAAATTTCCAAAGATGAGGATAATTTTGGAAGCTTATTAACTTCTAGCTAGAAGGCGAAACTTAAGATGACACCTTGTCCCATTAGGGAATAGTCTGTAGAAGGAGACTTTCCCTGTTTGCTCTGTTTTGGGACCTGAGATGCTCTGAAACGGCTCTTGTGAGCTGACTGGCATGCCAACAAGGCCACAGCCAAGTGAGTTTCAGGAGTGAGTTGGAGAAGCCCCCAGAAGACGAGTAAAGTCCATTTGGCCAATGGGAAAATAAGGATAATCAAGTATATGTCTGGTTCCAAAACAAGAGAAGAATGCACTAGAGGTGAGCAAATAGCAGCAATCAAGACACTGATTTTGTAGCACATAAATAGAAGATTTGAAGACTCCTCTAAGAAAGAGTACTAAGAATAATGAGGCAGCCAGGAAGCTGAGGTCAGTTAGGGAAGTGTCTGCTTCCAGAACAGGAGGCAAAACAACACATCTTCTTCACTCCCCAATACTGTGTTTCCCTGAATATAAGACCTACTCTGATTTTTTTTTTAAAGTGTGCCCAATATAAGTCCTACATCAAAAATAAGTCCTAGTAGAGATCATCATCAGCCCAGGGGCATGGCCAGCACTGAAGGCAGTGAGGGAGCGAGAGCTGACTCTGTCCAGCCTCAGCCTGCATAGTGCAGGTGAATTGATTACCTGGTCCAAGCAAGCGATCCAGACATTGCAGGAAAACTGAGAGTTGGTGGGTCAGAGCAGGTGGTCAGCCGTGGAAGGCTTGTCTTTGTGTGCAGGCATGGGAGGGCGGAGGTAGGCGATCTGGATGCTCCGCACAGACAGGCAAGCTGAGAGACATGAAGATAAGCCTCCCATGGCTGCTAACTCACTCTGTCTCACCAACTCTCGACTTGCCTAAGGGCCTCTCAGCACTTCCGGATTACATGCCCCCCCCCCCGCACCTCTGCCACCGTCTGGTGCTTGGACAGGTAATTAACTCAACCTGTGCTGCATAGGCTTTGCAACCCCAGAATGCTCCCATTCAAAGGGTTAGCAGACTGCAGCTGCTGCCAGACAACATTGCCCTCCCACCCCGCATTCTTGCTGTGCATGCTCCAGGAGGGTGGGGCGCCAAGCCTGGCTGGTCACTTTGAAATTGTATTTCCCCCAAAATAAGCTCTACTGCTTTTTTTAGAGCCCCCCCAAAAAAAAATAAGACTGGATCTGGGTCTTATTTTGGGGAAACAAGGTACCTTAAGTAATCAGAGATGCGAGAAGTGCTGCAGGCTAGTGGTTAGGAAGAATAAGGCAGTATCACCCAGCCTCCCTTTTCTCAAAGGGCAAATCCACTGGATTAATCCCCAAAACAGAATGGATATGAAAGGACACCCCTAAGGAAAGCATAAAGGTGTGTGAGATGGCCTCGTGATGCTCAAGACCTTGGTGGATCCTACATTCATAAGGCTAAACTTTTAAGAAATTGATATGGCTGCCGTAGACAAGAATTACGACTTTGGGCTTCTGCAATGGCACCCTCTCCTGTTTCAAGACCATATCTAGAAGATCCCACTTGTACTTATATTGTGTTATTGTAGAGGAAGGAGCGGCAGAACCTTGGCTGGAGTTCAAAATACAGCAGAGGACAAGGTTCCGTATGACTAATTTTGTCGCTTGTATCCTTATGATTTATATAGACTGATTCCTAGTATGATTTGATTGCTTATTGTACCCTATGACTATCATTAAGTGTTGTACCTTGATTCTTGACTCTTGACGAATGTATTTTTTACTAAGAGCATTTGCACCAAGACAAATTCCTTGTGTGTCCAATCACACTTGGCCAATAAAGAATTCTATTCTATTCTAAAAAGAAGAGCAAAAGGAAGTACAAGTAAGCTTAAAGATACTGTCAGACCAGGTGAGGAAGTACAAATTCTATCTAAACTTTAGGGGATAATGACTCATTCGACGTTAAGAGACCTATGTGTTTTCCACCAGGAAAGAAGGTTTTAGATCTTTTCATGCCCTTGGTTATTTTCCAAATTCCATTTTGCAGGAGGAGAATATACTTCCCAACTCCTGGTTGGGAATTCTACCCCACCTATTGAATGCACTTAGGTTGAGCTAAATGAATTCAGAACGATCAGAATACTTACATTAGGTGACAAAGGGCCAATAATTGTTAATCTTACAATGCAGGAATCAGGCAATACAAATGTTCCAATACACAGTTAGATGCGTGGCACCAAGAAGAGGCAGCACTCTTCCTGCTTCACAGCACTCTTCTCAAGGGAGATGGTTATGTCAATAGGTTTTTGCTGTAGGAAATAAACATGTAGGGTGGCTTCCAGGGCAGAGCCATATATATAAAACATAAAATAGATAACTCTGTATCCTCTGACATGGATTTTCACATGGAAGTATGACACTGATCTTTCCTGGGAATACTGCCTTTTGTATGTCCCTTTCGTGTTATCTACTTTATCTCTGGTGTTCTGGTGACAGAACATAAGTGGACCTTACCAAAGTGTCTCCCATCAGCAGAAGTTGAAACGAACAATTCCACTCTAAGAGAAGATTATGAGGTCAAGGATTGTGGTGCAAGTTACTTTACTATGTTATGCTAAATTTATACATTGTTCTTCCATTTCCATACAGCTTAGTTTCAATTTTGGTTGTTACAGTGAAATATACACTAAAGGAAGAGCTAACCCACAATCCCCTAAAGTCAGTACTTGAGACTTGGAGGAAGTTTTCTCTATAGAACAAGAAGAAGTCTTAGCTAGAGGAAAGTTAATTGTTTCCTGTTGGTGGCCAGAAAAATACTTCCCAGTAAGTCTAAATGCTGTCTTGTCAAACCTGAATGAGTACTTTAAGCACTGCATAGTAGAGCCAAATTATAATTTAATCCTCTCCATTACTTGCTCCTTTTATAGAATGCCAAATGCTATAGCAGCACATTAAGTTTTAATTAATAAAAGACAATAAAACTAAGATAAGGAAGAAAAACTGCAAGATAAGGAAGAAAAACTTCCCATCCTCATCACAAGTATAAGGCTAGTCTAGTGAAGAGAAGGACCAGAGGAGACATGATAGCAGTGTTCCATCCAATATTTGAGGGGCTGCCACAGAGAGGAAGAGGTCAAGCTGTTTTCTAAAGCGCCTGTAGGCCAGACAAGGAATAATGGATGGAAACTGAACAAGGAGAGATTTAACCTGGAAATAAGGAGAAAACTTTCTGACAGTGAGAACAATCAACCAATGGAACAGCTTGCCCTCGGAAGTTGTGGGAGTGCCATCACTTGAGACTTTCAAGAAGAGATTGGACTCCCATCTGTCAGAAATGGTGTAGGATCTCCCGCTTGGGCGGGTGGTTGGACTAGATGACCTACAAGGTCCCTTCCAACTCTGATTATCTGTTATCTTTTACAAACAATTTCACTAGCTTTGCATAAGCTCTTAACAGATATAAAGCTCTTCATCCCACAATTGACAAACAGGGATATTTTCTCCTTTAATGAAAATGAGCTCACAAAAATTCCTTACTTTAAATGAAAGGTCAGTTTGATAGAAACCCAATTTAACTGATGTCAGATTTGGGTACATAAAATAATGGTAGAGAAAAAGATTTAAAGACCATGAAAACGAAACAAATCCAATGCACAACATTTTCGCTGTCCAGATATCAGCAAATACTATAGCAAAACAAAAACCAGCCAATGTTCCATTTTAACTCTGATCATAAACCAATTTTGGGTTATTTCTTTTTATGACGATCTTGCTCTTTGATCCAAATGATCCTTTTTCAAATTTCTTCAGAATTTTAACAACTTTTATGAATCCAACAAGAACAAATTATTCCAATTGTTCTCTGGGATTGTCATGTTTATTTTCTTAATTTTTAAAGCCTCTTCCAAATCTTTTTAACATCTAATGATAAAATTCTTAAGATTTTATTTATGTTTGTTTATTACATATCTTTTTCTGTAACATCATTTGGGAACAGATTGCCATTATAAGTTGCTTGTCTTGCTACATCTTCAATATAGAAAAGTTTTTCTTTCCCATGAAATTTATTCTTTAAAATTATTGTCAATGTCTTAATATTCAAAATCCAATATTACATTTTCTAAGCTTTTAATCCATTTAAAACTTTCAACAGCCAAAGTCCTATCTTGCTTTTTGCTGCTTAAACTTTTTTTGGTGTGGTGTTGCGGGTTTTCAGTTCAATGTATGGAGTGTGAAGGATGTGTGTTTGTGTTTATTTTCATGGTCATGATGTGCACTGAAGATGGTGTTTGATTTCGTTGTATGAGGTGCAATGACAATAAAGTAAACTAAACT
This sequence comes from Notechis scutatus, assembly GCF_049901735.1. Classification (NCBI taxonomy): domain Eukaryota; kingdom Metazoa; phylum Chordata; class Lepidosauria; order Squamata; family Elapidae; genus Notechis; species Notechis scutatus. Next base: position 306,090,054 of record NC_142009.1, read on the forward strand.
AAACTAAAGGTCATATAGAGGCATCTTCATTTTCTTGTATCAAGGATTTAAGGCCCTCAGTGTTTCAAGCCTTGATATTTTGAAGAAACCTAACTTCTTAAAACAATCAATAGGCAATTTCTAAATGTAATTAGCAAGGGGGAAATGATTTTAGTATTCTTTGGAAGACCCTGATAGTGGCTGGAGTAAGTATGGCAAATTCCCTTGGCTTCTGGTTATCCCATCCTCCGGAGACTGATGCTTTGCAATCTCCTCATGAGCAGCAACCATATGATTGGATGATCTCGTATCCTCTGTTCAGAGGTTGATGGAGCCCATGACTGCCTGTTCTTAGCCACAAACATCATCTACTTTTTGCAAAGCTGTCTTCCATTCCCAAAAGTCTGAAATATAATACCAGCACACTCAACGCTCAATACCTTAATTCTTCTAAAAGAAAATGTTTTAAGCTACTCCAATTGAAACCAACTTTAACTTTGAATTTACTTAGAAATATACTGCTCAAGGCTTTTATACTTATTTCACATGTAAAAAATGAATATGAAACTACAAGCAGAGCAATATGTCGTGATGTTCCTGTATTTGTGTAAACTTGAGAAAGCAGGTGGCACTTTCCATTGCATAAGTATTTTTGCTGAATTGCCTGCCATGTTCTGTAAATAATATTTGATGACAAGAGAATTTAGAATGTACTGAGTGGAGGATTACATAACTTGGATGCAGGTTACTAATTTGGTTAATGAACAGAAGCCAGTAACTCTGCAATGCAGTTTTGTCATGTTCCTGCTCAGCAGTATATAGACCAGTAACACAAAAGCAAATCTCTTTAAATCAATGCTACTTTCTCTACTTATTTTCTACCACTTTGGTATTGAAATTCTGTATTTTTCAGCCCACGCTGTTCAGGAATATTTTGGAGAAAAGGAATTAAAAGACTGTAAATGATCTTCTGCAACCATTAGATCCATACCTGCTAAATATCTTTAAGATATAAAATCTTTTACTTCCCATAGCATGATTGGTATCTAAACTCTACCTCAGACAAGGCACCTTTGTAGAAGACCTTGGGATACCTAGTGGAGTGTATTGCCACATGATGAAGCATATGTACTGTTTCTCTTCTAGCTCTTGATTTACAAAAATGCTTCACCATAAACGGATCTTGGCTTGGTACGAAGGTGGGCAATCTTTTTGCAGGTCAAGGGCAACATCTAACATTGAAGGCTCAAGAGTTGCCAAATGGGAAGGATAGATGGGGAATTTTCTAGATTTTTGAACTTTGTTTATTAGGATTTGTATTACGGTATGTATGTTTTCCACTCTGCAGGAGCCATAACAGTTTTTGTAAATTCTTATCAGAGGGGTTTCAGTGCCCACAAGTTGCTCATACTTGATTTAGTATAGATGACCTTAGTTCCATCAAAGAAAAAACTACATTTAAAAAAAAGATTTATTACTTTTATGTACAACAGTTACAGAATACTGTACAAAAAAAAGATAGTGTCGTTGCACAACAAACAACTTGGATTTCACATTCAATTTGAATGTCCCTGCAAGTAGTGTCAAAACATCCACTATACCTGCATGTATAGAAGCAGCAATCCAGTTTTATAGGTTTCTCCAGCATAATTATTATTAAAATAATTGGCTAGATTTTTTATGAAAAAGAGTTTAAACAGACATATTGCACCTGTCCGCAAAAATATCTTCCACTGCAGTTAGTTAATGGTACATTCTACATACGAGCCTCTGTTATATATCACATTACTAGTTTTTCTACCTGTTTTTCTTCCTCTTGTCTATTCAACAGCTATAATAATGGTCTTCAATTGATGTTTTGGATCCATAATTATGTAGGCTCTGATCCAAAGTTAAATCTGCAAGTGATACTTTTTTTTTCATTGGGCTTGCACATTCTTCGCAGCAATGGAAATAGAATAGGAAGTACTTAAAAGCATGTGAGAAACATGGTGTTTAAACAATTTATATATTTTAGGGCCAAGTCAATGGTACAACTGCAGTTTAAAGCATTTATAAGGGTCTTTAATGACCCCTCTATGTGCCAAATAGTTGGCTGAATGCCAAGGTGTCCTTAGAGGTGATGAGAAATAGTATAAAGTTGTCTTACATCCTGTTTCTTCAGCTTTTAAGTTTCAGTCTAATTGTTACATCGAGTTCTTGCTGCTTGGCAATCTCGCATTATCTACTTTATTTCTTGAACGGGTAAGTGTCAGAGTTAATCCATGCTTTGCACTTGAGAAATTTCACATCATCTTTTTGTCCAACTGTTGAATGAGCACATTTACACACTGTTATTGTGGGAGAGTTTGTGAGGAAATTAACCAGAGCATTGTGCCCAAGCCTGTAGTACTGTGCTGAATGGCTTCAATTTGCATTACAACAACAAATGGGTTGAATTTGATTTTCCTCAATTGATTTGGAAAAATACTTTGCATGTTCAAACTTACCTCCAATGCATCCAATTCAAGCCAATGTGAAAACACTGGCATAAAATTAAAGAAATGTTTTTTTCCTGCCCACAACAGTTTTATTAATTATGAGCAGATCTTTAAGTGAGGTGGATATGGACAGAAACAAAACTTTCAATGTCAAGCTAATTACTAATTAAGCTAATTAAGATTTCTTAATACTTATAGGCAATCCCTAGAGACTTCATTACTACAAAAGGAGATGCCAAAATTCTGATTTAGTGTTAAGATTTTTTTTCTTCAGTCAGTGATGTGGAACAGATGTTTGACTGGCCAGATGGCTCTTATATCTTGAAAGATATTATGACTCGGCCAATGGTATTTTTTGCTGTTCAGAAATCAGCCCAATTGGAGTTTAATCATCCAGATAAGTGTGTATAGCACTGCAACCTTAAACCTTTGTTAATAAAACCTAATTAAAACTTAATATATTGCTGATGTCAGTGAGATAATGTTACAGCATTCTTATTTAAGGATGCTATGAAATAGGCTTAATAGTTTGTCAGATCTCCTGTTCACCAAAATTTCCAAAACTACTGAGCTTGACTTTTTTCATTATTGAATTCTCTAAAACACACTTCTGTTAAATCCTTTGAAACATACTTTCATCCTTTATCTTATTACATATAGACCATAATTATGCGCATATACCCCGGTAATGGAGAAATGATAATTTAGGCACATCTATCACTATCACCCTAAAAACAATAGTTAATTCAGGGGTGTCAAACTCACATTGTCACGTGACGTATCACACAACTTTTTTTTCTTTCGCTAAACCAGCCATGGCTGTGGCCAATGCGTGATACATCTGGCCCGCGGGCTGCAAGTTTGACAGCCCTGGTCTACATTTGGGTTGTAACAAGGTTTCTAGATATACTCTAGTTTCCAACTCAAAACATAGTAACTAAAATACGTTTAAATATTTACAAGATGCAACTGCATACAATTTTAAAAAATTAAAAGCCAAATGCAAATAGTAGCACAGAAAAACAAACCATAATCTAAAAATAGCAGGGAAAGCATTTACATACTGAACAGTATGATTGAGATACTGATCAAATAATAAAGCAGGCTGTTCATATACTGTGCTAAAATATTCACAATTAGCAGGAAGCAGCAGGCTTCCTGACAAGTACTGCTAATTAACAAGAATGGTAAAGTGTAGCTTACATCATCTACAGAATGACTTGCAACAGGTTGTTAAAATACAGAGTCGGGAAAGACTTGTAGTTCTCCAGTTGTTCATCTCCATCAGTTCCCATCAGGAAGGCCACTGATCAGATGGTTATAAATTATGAGCTAAAATTATTTGGAAAAACATAAGCTCCCCTAGGATAAAGTGCAGGAAAATGAAACAAATAGGTGTTCTTTTAACTCTACATTTACCAGGACAATTGCTCTAAATAAAACATCGTGGTCAGATTGAGCAATAATTAGAACAGAGAATCCATCCAGACCTTTTAATGTGTGTTGAGAGATATATGCATCTGTGCATACAAGCCTTCATTATCTGTTCAAGGCCCCATTTCTTCTCTTCCTGTTTGAACAGATAGAATCTGATTAGGAATATAGCCTCAGGTCTGATAGATGTAGTCGCCATTTTGAGCTGTCTGAGATACGTTGAAACTGACTTTAGCTAGTGACTGCATTGGATTTCCTTAATAATGTGCTGGTTGGGGATTGTGGGAATTGAAGTCAAGGCTACACTGGAAAATCCAGCAGATGTGGTTTGAGCACATGTTCAAAAGGACAAATCCTTTTATTGCCTGAATTTCTAGAGTCAACTCTAGAGTCTAGAGTCTTCCTAAAGCATTAAGCTGCTTTTATAAATGAGATTTTTAAAAAGATGCTTTATACAGGCCAAAATGTATACTCTTGGTATCCAAATATTCTTTTTTTAAAAAAATGATGACATCTTACATGTAACAGGTACAACTTTTATCTTCCAGTCAATTTAAAAACTCGAAGGTTGTTGGATGACTGGACCAGCCTCACATCCACTTAAATCGCCTCTGATCTGGCCATCCTCTGACCTCATATATGTAAGGAATATCGTAACAGTGGCAAATGTTGCAGCATTAACAGGAAAAGCACGAAGCAAGGTGGATGTAAGACCCCTTGTGAACACCCTTGGGCCTTCATCCTGGTAGCTTTTTCTAATGCAGTCCAGAATACCCTGGTACCGTACAACTCCTCCAACTCCATCAGCCTGAAGGCGGGACTTGATTACATCCACAGGGTATGTAGAGAGCCAGGAGACTATGCCAGACATGCCTCCTGCCAGAAGCAGTTTGGGAACAATGTAACTATCTTCCGCTTCACACCCCAGATACCTTGTTAGGCAGTCATACGTTAAAAAGTAGAAACCGAAGCTGGGGGTCTCTCTCAGAAACGTGGAAACCATTCCCTTGTTGATGCCTTTTAGACCCTCCTTTCGATAGATCTTCACCAAGCAGTCCAAAGAGTTTTTGTAGTTCTTGGACTTCAACTTGTATTCCCCTGTTCCTTGCAGCTGCATCCGTGTCTTAGCCAGTTCCATAGGACAGCAGATCACACATTGAATGGCGCCTGCTGCTGAACCTGCAAGGAACTGATGTACAGGTGTGTCCTTTCCAAGAGCACGGAGAGCATTCCCTTGAACGCCAAAGACAAGGGCATTAATGAAGGTGAGACCCATCATAGGCGACCCAATACCTTTATAAAGTCCAAAAGCCTAGATGAAAACAAAGCACACATATAGATGATGACCAGGAATTTAAAGACTTTTCTCAAGCAACGTATAATAAAGCTATTAACATTCTGCAATTTTTTGTTTTGCAATAGTTAGATCTGAATAATCCTTTAGGCATGGTACTCCTAGACTGTGACAGCAACAACTTGCCATACCCCAACATCCCATCCCAAAGATCTGCTTTTTCTTCAGCAGCAAAAAAAGTGAATGTTTGTGTGCAACCTCCAAATGCCAAAGATACCCCACAATCCCCAAGTTCACACATTTCAATATGCAGCTATTGTTTTCAAAAGTTCTCCTATTTCTTACCCTATATCAGGGGATCCCAAACCCATTTGCATCAGGCATTCATAAAGGTGCCTGCCCCTCCCCCACTCCAGGCCACCAACCCCAAAAGGTTGGGAAATTCTGCCCTATATTACGTTTTTTTACACTTGACAGCTACTTATTTAATATCAGAATATGAACAAAGCAAATTATCATCAATTCCATCTCCCTAATCTGGATTGGATTCATGTTCTAACAAAAATAGAGACCATTAATAATCAGGAGATGAATCAGCAACAGTTACCACCAACTGCTGGAGTTATTAACAGTGCAAACTGGACTGTTTCTGCCTAGCACATCCCTTTAGGAATCAAATGCATATCTTTATATAGCTATGTGGAACCTGAGGTTCCTTTTTATATGAATCCTGAAGTTTTCATCTCGCAAATGAGGAACTGAGATCAATAACAAAGCAGCAAGAAAAGCATCAATCTTGTGTGAGCTTTGTTTGGGGGCATGAATAGAAATAATTCAGTGTTTTCCCCAAGCCTTCCAAAACTTTGAGGCAGAGATGGATACGAATGAAATTAAGCATTCTGCCCTAAAACAGGAACACATTCATATGCATGGTCTACAGCAGGGGTCCCCAACCACCGGGCCGCGGACCGGTACCGGTCCGTGGATCACTTTGCACCGGGCCGCAAAGAAAATAAAAATAAAATAAAAATGGCGGCTTTCTTCGCCTTCGGTGAATGCTGCTGGGATCAGGGATCAAGGACACAAATGAAAGAAGGGGAGGGAGGAAGCAACCAAAGCCTGTCCTACTCCAGCCTGCAATGTGGCTAGATCTGGCCCGTGTGGACTGCCCTTGAGACAGCAAAGGACTAGTGCCTCAGCCCTGGCCCAGGCCAGCCAGGCGCTAATCTGTAACTTGATGGCCGCCATCCCAGGCCGGAATGCAGTCAGCCTTAGATCTGCTGTCTCAGCCCTGCCCTCTGGGCACTCGCCACCTCCTGTGCGCATGGCCAAGGGATGGGGCCGAGGCAGTGGCATGGCACCCAGCTGGCTTGAGGGCTGCCCCGTGGATCTAAGGCCACCATCTAGTTATAGATCAGCGCCGCACCCACCACCAGCGCCTCCATGGCTGTTTGCTGGTCCAGCCTTGCAGCTCGTGCGACTTCCCTTTCCCTAGGACCACCCATGATCTGCCCTGCGTGGGAATGCCACAGGCACAGTAAGCATGGCCACCAACAGCTCTGCCAATCTTTTCCCCTCCCCATATTCCTTCCTGAGTGCGGAGGAAAAAAACAAGATGGAAATGAGGGAGGGAGGAAAGAAGGAAGTAATGATGAGGCAGGAAGTTGGCCATGCCCCCCCAGCCACGCCTACCCCAGGCACATCCACTGAGGCCACACGCATCCAGCCCCCCGAGGTTACCACAAGCCTGATGTGACCCTCAATGAAATCGAGTTTGACACCCCTGGTCTACAGTAATTAATATGCATATCTCTGGATATACTCTAAAGTTGTGCCAGTTATTACTACAATATTCCTACACATCAATACTTCTGCTACAACTAGGTATGAGTGAATTTGCATTTATTCGCTACCTGCTAGGAGTATCAAACATCCACCCAGTTTGTATCATTAAACTAAACTTAAATATGGATGGAACTACGGAGGAATGTCCTCTTCTCATGGCTCTGGATGACAGTGAAGCCTTCGGAGATTGTCAGCCACAGTAAGATCTGTGCCACTAGTGCTACTGCTACTGTTACTGTTTGTGGCTTGTTGTGGATTTTACTGTCCTGTACTATTATCTTTTCTAGTGAGGGTGAGAGCGCTTATAGTTTTGTCAAATGTTTCAGAATTTATCTCCAGAATTTATCTTTTGAATATGTACATAGCATCCATCCATGCTGATGCAAAGCTCCCGAGTTGCCACAATACCTTAAAGGATCTCCACTTCTTCCCAAGATCATAGACCTGTGCTTTGTATCTATTATGTGATTCTGAGACATTCATGGGACACAACTGCTTTCAGAAGGTGCAGGGAGATGTTAGTTCACACTCTCACAATAAAAAATACCAGTTACTGTATTCAATTGGATACCATGTGTGTCCAACACTGCAATGCTGTATATACTTACCTAAGAATAAGTCCTATTACACTCAGGATGCCTTATTTTCAAATAATCATGTATAAATTGGATCACAGAAATGTAAATGTTTTAAGTGGGGTCTTCTTTTTTCCCGGAGAAAACCAACGTTCCCTATTTACTAAGCATGCTCACTTTCCATTGGCCTACTTTTTAAAAAAAAAACTTTATTTTCTTAAATGTTTTTCTGTCTCTTGCTAAAGCTGGTCAACTGTTGACACTCACTGCTAAAGTTTAGTTATTAGAAAAAGCAGTTTAAAAGAATGTAGTAAAGGCTTGATCATTTCAGTTTGTGAGAAAGCGAATGGGTGACCAGCAGCAAGAGAAAAAATGAGGTATATAAAATTAAAATGTATTCATCTATGTCTATTTTACAAAAATAAGAATAGCACTGACTCAGATTCTATTTAAATCAAGCTGCCCCTGAATGTTTTAACCTCCTCTATTACTATTTTTAATTAGATTTTTTTTAACCTGTTGCAAACAAAAGTCTTGGTGGATTATAGTCTCAGCAATAAATATTGGTATAAATAGTTTTAAATAATAATTAAACTATGTCTAAAATAATCAAACAAAATGAAGCAAAAGTTATGGTAGTTTGTTGAACTGATACAGCATCTTTGGGGCTTTATATATGATCCTTATTATGTCCTGGAGGAGGCCGTTTTTCACAGGTGGCCTGGGTACCTTCAAACTATCAGGTGGCTTTGCAGTTCCAGTACTACCAACATTCTATAAA